>NC_135692.1:15901686-16238489 GCF_964276395.1 Gasterosteus aculeatus | reverse complement strand
ATTACCAACCAGGTGGAAACATTCAGCCTCTCGACTCCCACAACTCCTCCTCTTCCTCCTCCTCCTCTCCTCTGCTCCATCCATCTATCATTTGCTCGTATTCTCTGTTCTTCCAGTTCTTTCTTTCTTGACCAGGGCGTCAATACCCGACACACACACACACACACACACACACACACACACACACAATGACCTGTTTGTCTAATCCTTATTTTACAAGCAGCTAAAGAGACAGAAACCTCCAAAATGATGTACACACAGCATATTTTCTATTTACGTGAGGAGTTTGGGTGCGACGGGGTGCAGGTCGGAGGGACGAGTCTCATGTGTGCTTCCGTGAGATCAAAGCCAGAGCGGAGAAACTTCCAAGGGAAGAGAGACATGACGGCATCGTGATTAATGGACAAGGCGGCAGCATGTCACACACACACAGACACACACACACACACACACACACACACACACGCATTTATAGCTGAAAAGAAATTGTGGGATTGTTGCTGCAGGTTTTTGTGCTTCAAAGAGGTCAAAGAAGGAGAGATTGAGGTAAAAGAGGAAGAGAAGTCCGACCAAATCGCTGTGATTATGCTTCATTACTTTTTCAAAGCTCAACACAGCCCTGTGTGTGTGTCTGTGTGTGTCTGTGTGTGTGTACAGCTGTGCATGTGAGCACACATGTGACATGAATGGGCGTTCTTTCTGTCTGTGTTACTGGGTCACAAACACACACACACACACACACACAGTCATGTAAACAAAAACCGTCTGCTGTCTGGGAAGTAACACACCTGTTCAATGACAAGCTTTGCCACGCCCTCCATAATGCTGCACACCTGTGCTTACTGCAGGCTAAACCTAACCTTAATCACACAAACGCACACACACACGCACACACTCGCACAACTACTGCCCAGGGGCTACCATCACAGGGAAAAGGGAAGAAAGCGAGGGAGACGGGAATAAAAGCGAAGCGTGGAACAGGGAGGGAGAGACAGACAAAGGCTTTCCCACCACTCCTATCAGTAATCTAAGCGCCTGTGTAATATCATTGTGGGGGGGGGTTATCGAATGTGGGCTGAATCTTATGGCGTCGGCAAGCGGCTGTCATTCCATCACCTTGTCAAGTGCGACCGTATTCAAGAAGACACCATGCTGATCTAAATAAGAGGCTTCAGCAAATTGATGGATTGCAGGTTTTCCTGCATATGAAGAAACGGGGAGGTCATACTTTGAATTACTGTAAGTGATACACCCGGTTCGGTCCTGTGAGACAGTAAAAAAAATGTGTCTGTGTCTCCTTCCAAAGATCTGAAACAACCCCCCCCCCCTCCTGCCCCGGCACGGCCAACCCCACCTCAAATCTGCCCCCTGTGCCGAGGCCTCGGGCCAGGCATACAGCTTTCTGAATCTCTAAGGGGGCAAGCACAAAGGTAACCCCCATCCTAACCTCCCAGCACACACACACACACACACACACACACTCACGTACCCCAACCCCCATCCCAAAACAACAATCCTCTGTGCCCATCACGTCAGTCAAAACCCCATCAGGGACATGCATGGAGAGTCTGGATATCTGGAATCTCAATACAGTGTCATGCACCTCGAGACCCAGTGAGAGGCCCCCTTGAATATATTTCAATAGCATTATCACCCCGCATTACTACGCTTTTTTTTCCCTTCAACGTTACAGAATCATCCTTAAATTGGAGCATAATGTATGTCAGCGGGTAGCGATATCCGTCAAAGGGGAGTGTAATCGCTTTAAATTGTTATGCGAGTTGGATGTGTGTTTGTTGAAACAATCTCACCATCAGTTACGAGTTCTCAAAATTACATATTTTGGCTAAAATCACTTTGGTCAATTTTTGAGGAGCCGCTGAACGTATCATAAAACCTTTAAAATATTGTATTAATATAAAATGAATGTAATTATTCTTTAATACATTGTTATGGTGTACAACTGTAAATTGACACGTGTCGCAGAGTAAAATATATTTTACACATCACGTTAAGCCTATACACTATTTCATTTGTTACATTTTAAAATATATTTCAAAATAATCCAAAATTATGGGAAATGATAAGTATAACTGTATTGTAGCACCACGTATGTTGCATATTGATTGGACGACATTAAATCCTTTACAAACACAATACGTTCGGAGTCATGAAGGTTGCAAGAATATTTCTGAAGAACAAGACGAGCTGATAAAAATAACATTATTTTTGATCAGGCTTCCTCCATTTGAAGCAGCAGAAGGAGACCGGAACCAGAACCAGGACCTCGAAGGGCCCAAATAACTGTTTCAGTCCTAAATGTCTAAACAGCGCGCCAAACTCACCGTCCGACCGGAAATGCAAAAAGTACGTTTTCTGTAAGAAATACTAAATACATTTAAAAAAATAAAATGCCGCACTGGACGTTTGCCACTTCTTTTTGCAGTTGTGTAAAACTAATGAATATGCAAATGAGCGCGAGAGACATCGACGTGCGGATCCTGCACGAGATCATTGATTCACAGGCTCGCGCCTCGACGTCTATTTAAAGCAGCCGCTGCGTTTGATAAATGATAATTAATGAGATTTCTCGTGGAGCACGTTCACATTCATCCAGTTAGTCCAGTTTACAGACACTGTATGATTTCACTGCGGAGTCTTTCTTTCTTTCTCTCTCTCTCCCCCCCACCCCCCCCCCCCCCCCCCGACCCCCTCGCCTCCCCTATTGAGACAGGATACCAAAGCTACTTGTTAAATCTAATGCATGCACTGTCAACCCATTCGCACCCCGTCACGTCCCCGCTCGATATAGAAACCGGATTTTCTGGTATTACCCGCACCTCTATTACCCGGAGCTGCACTTCCACCAACGCGACCCCCAGTTTGTGACCAGTACAAACCCGCATGGGCCCCCCAGCCCCCAAGACCCGGCAGCACCAACCCAACAGGCGCCATGGAGCCACGCACGAGGGAGGAAACGGTGCACAGAAAATGCAGTCTGCTAATAGCTTTAATTTATTGTTTAATGGGAAATATAAGCAGTAGAATTACCCAATTCAAATTAATTACTTCAAATGGCAATGATTAGTACTTTACTAATTGATGAAATCATATAAATCTATGACAAGATTATGCTTATGGAAAAACGCCTAATAATCCATGTGTGATAAAACGACTAATCCTATAATGCTTCTCAAACCTCGACTTTTTAAATGCGAAACAAAAAGCGAGGTATGTGGTAGTAATTATAATTGCAACGTTTCTTTAAAAGGGAAATGTCTTAAAATGTTTTGTTTTTACGCGACCGAGAAAGCAGAAATGTCACGAATAAAGAGAAATAAAAAATAAAACTATTCAATGTGATATTTCTAAATGCCCAAATGCAAAGCCAACTCGTCCCAAAAGGCTGCAACGTTTTCCCAAGTTTGAAATATGGACAGCATGTGCTTCAGACAAAAGAGTAAATTATGGTTAAATAAAAGCAAACATTCGAAGTCACACGCGTCATTTACAGCAGAAGAGAAAAGGCCGCAGTCCGGACTGACCTGAGTGCGCACCCATGGAGAGGTGCGACGGGTAGTACTTCCCCGGCTGGTAGTGAGCGGGGTGCTGCACGGAGCCGTGGCCGCCCGGCGCCAGCCGAGCCGCGGCGCCGTGAACCAGCGCGCCCCGCTCCGTCAGGAGGTGGTGCGGAGGAGCGAAGTCTCGGCTCTCCATCCCGTCGAGAAGGCGATAAATCCCAAAATCCCAAAGTAAAATCCGGCAGGCACCGAAGGTCTCAGGCACCCAGATGCAAATAATCCCTTTTATGAACTTCGGGCTCCCCTCGCGTCGAGCGTGCGTTCGGCTTTGCAGGCTGGAAACCGAGTCCCCGTCATGTCCTGCAGGAGGGAGAGCGGGACACACGTCAACGCGCCGACAAGCGGAGGGGAGAGACGCGCGGCTCGCGTTTTGGACAAACAACCGCGATTTACAGAGGTGGGGGTTGGGGGGGGGGGGGCACGGTTCACGTTTACACGACGTTCTCGCTGATTTTGCAGACGATGGATATGCGATGTTCTGCACATCCAGAAAGCTGGTTGAGTTGAGTTTATGTGGATTTACCCCGCACCTCTTCGTTGGAGCCTTTGCCTCCCCCTTCCCTCCCCCCCCTCACCCTTCTTCTCTCCCCCCTGTGACCAAACACGGTGCAAATAACGCACGCGGGAGCTTCAGCTTTACCGGCGAAAATAATGGAAAGTAAAGGAGGTGCGAGATTCGTCTCAGGTACGAACGAATGGTGCGTTCAGGGCACCGGAGTTCACCGCAGACGCGTCGGTCGGTTGTTGTGTCCCGACGTGTTTGGGCAACAAGGATGGTCCGGGGCGTCCTCGCCCTGTAACATGGAAACAGGAGGACACACACCCGAAATCCCGGGCAATAATATTTGTTCCGTTCCATTGCGCTCCAGAAAACACACGAAACGCACGTTTCCTCTTGATTGATGGCTGTTGTTTATGGAAATGAAGTTGGATTTCTTTGCCCGTTCAGTTGTCGTGAAATCAGATCCATACATTTAACGAGCCGGGTCACTTCGTGGGACATGATATTCTATATATAAACAAGGGTTTTGTATAAGATCCAGTGTCCACGTCAGCCTCGGATCAATGGCGTTTTACAGCTTTATATAATTAAATCTGACTTTACTGGTCCTTTTTTATGGCTTTACCAAACTTATTTCACCTCTGTTGTTTTTTTGTTTGTTTTTTTACCGTTGATTCTTATTTGTGGGGGGGGGGGGGCTTATTATTAAGAAACGGTGATGAACTCCTGGGGGTCAGCAGCAGAGGCCCTCGCCTCCTGGCAGTGGAGCCCCATGCACACAGCGTTCTACGGGCTCCACAGTAATCACACACACACACACACACACACACACACACACACACACACACACACACACACACACACACACACACACACACACAAATCAAATCTTCTTTATGCGCCAGCGCCAAAGAGCGCGGCAATAAACAGGGAAAGACGCTAAAAGAAATCACCCACTTTGTATGTGTGCCTTATAGCCTGTAGGTCATTTACCTAATAGAGCTCCACGTGACGCTCAGACAGTGAGTCCGCCGCTTATTGGGCTTCTCAGTGCCGCGCGTCCATCCAGCGCCACGTAGATGCCGATAGCACCTCCCTGGAATCAGCGATGGAGGAACAAAGAAACTATCGAATGCTGCGGTGGACCAGGAGCTCGTGGAGCGCATTGGCTGCGCGAGCTCGGATGTCCAAGTCTCCTTCAGGCGCGCGCACACACACACTCCAACTTTCAGGAATTGTGTTTTTGAGGAGGGGGTGGAGGAGGAGGAGGGGGGGGGTATCCAAAGTTCAGCAGCTCTGACAGAGTGAATGTGTGTGTGTGTGTGTGTGTGTGTTCCTCTAAATACTCACATGCATACAATTTCCAGTGGATGCAAAATGCTTCCCATAAGAATATCGGCCCTAAACTTCACGTGCATGGAAATGATTTAATTCTCCTTTTGTCAGTGAGCACCACGTTATCGTTTGCGACCACATCTATACGGCGGGAGGGGGGAGGGGGGCAGACTACTGCAAGCGCACTGGGAAGGCAAAATGGACTCTCTCCTGTCCCCAAGGCTGCGAGAAACAATGGCCCTCCTCCGCGGGGCATCAATCATAAACCACTCTCCTCTGACACTCGTCTGTGCGTTTTTACATTTTCGGGCCGTAAACACGCGTCCTCGGTGTTTACGCTCCACGTCAACAGAGAGACACTCAGACTACATTTAACAACTTGGGTTGAATTCAGTGTTAAAGCGCGCCACGCAAACATGAGCGGATCGCGCGTAACAGTTTGCGGGGAGAAAATGATCATCGGGATCGACTGTATTGCGCGCGCGTGTGTGTGTGTGTGCGTGTGTGTGCGTGTGTCTACGTGGAAGGCTCTTCAGACTTCCTTCCACTTCAACCAGACTCCCCCAAAGCCCCACACGCCTCCCAAACACACACACACACACACACACACGCGCACTTCCTAAACATACACGCACACACAACCACCACTGCCCTGCAGAGGGTCAAACCATCGACAGAAATCCCCTCAACAAAAGTACCCAATACTGCTCGAATCGACATTACGTGAAGTCAGCACTAAAGACAGACAATCCGCGAGCAATTGTATTTTTCACGGATCGTGAAATCTACAGTTTCCGACCTCAAATACGCGTTTTATGCTATTTGAACAGAAATCCGACCAATCGTAAATGCGTGGACTTTTGGGGGAAAGGATAAAAATGAATTAGCGGCTCGGGTTCAGGGGCCGACTCGTTGCATTCAACAATTTTGCAATTAAGTGAAGTCACAGAGCACAAGCGAGACACTAAATCCGGATATTCAGACGCCGACTAAAGCGGGGAGACGAGCCCGGCGGAGGCGCACGCGGAGCGGCGTCTGCGCAGCCGTCACGCCGACGGGGGATGCGCGCTGCGGTCCGCGGGGAACTGAACTGTTCGCACACACACACACACACACACACACACGAAGGAAGCCAACGACGAATAATCTACATTTTAGAACGTATGAAAACTACGCGCGCGAGGAGGCGAGTGGTTCCGAAATGTCTCCGGAATGAATCACTAACACAAGTCATTTGGCTGAGAGGTCAGATCCAAGAAGTGAGATCCGGGCTGGACAGGAGGGGTCGGGAAATAAACCATTCAGAAGAAAGTACACTCCAGCTTGCTTTCATACGGATGTGTAATTACTTATTATCATGTAAAGTACAGCAGAGTCACATCAGCTCGAATTCCACGCATCTAAAGGCGTGACAGGGAACTGGGTTGTTTTTTTGGGGGGGAAATAAATAACCTTTTTAAAGATCCATTTCCACAAAACGTCACATTAAGCTCATTCTCGCGCACGCAGCGCTTGAATTGAAATGTACCAACATCGCAGTCAGATTATTAAACACGGATGTAGGAAAACGCTGTGCTATACTCACTGGTAAATTACATCCATTTGCGTGGCAAGAAAAGAAAAATAGTACAAAAATATTCAAAGTGCAAATCCCCGAGTCGCGCAGATGAAACATGTGGGATTGATTACATCCTGCGCCGCGCAGCAGTGGAGGTATGGCAGAGGCGCGTCGTAGAAGTTCAGGCTTGTAGTGAATCGAGGCTCGTTCATGCAGCCGGAGATTCAGACACGCCGGGAGGAGGAGGAGGAGGAGGAGGAGGAGGAGGAGGAGGGGAGGAGGGGAGGGGAGGGGGGGGGCGCAGGCCTATTGGTTTGAGAACGACAATGTGAAAGCGTGCCCGTGAGGCGCCCCACCACCCGCCCCAACCCTACCCTTTTCCTACCGCCGACGCCCCCCTCCCATCCTCCCCTCCTCCCCCCCTTCGACGGTAAACACACGCTACCATTGGCTGTCGCGCAGAGCCAATGAGGAAGCCGCCGGAGCCGCGGAGCGCAAAACGGCGGGCGTTTGATTTGCAGCCCGTCGGCGCGCTGCGTGCGCGGCCAAACGCGACCAGACAGGCGGCACCGCACCGCGCGGAGCTACCGCGCCGCGCGGCATCCCCGCAGCGCGAACAGCCACCGGAGCCCGTCCCGTCTCCGTGTGCGTGCGATCCCGCCGCCGTTCCGCGCAAACGCCGCATGTGCTCCGAGTGTATGTCGGGGTTTTGTTTTATTTCTGCGTTGCTCGACAGCCAATAGGCCCGTGTGATCGATTTATTGACGCTCCTTTGGGGAAATCCGCGTTTTCATTCGTCCCACCGCGTGTGTTTTCCTAAATAAATCGTCATTTGCGGATTCTGTGAGTGATTTGTTGAACCTCTCGCACAAGCACATTAAGATAAGGGAAGATTAGAGCCTCTAATTGTCGTAAAAGTGACGTGCAAGTTATAGAAAATGTGTCCAGTGGGATATTGGGAGGATTTTGTATTAAATGTAAATCCTCCCCTTGTACTCGTGCACGGGAGCCTGTGACAATGGAAGCGCGTTCGCAGGCTCTGCTTGTCAATGTGCCACATGTATTTAATGGCTGCTGTGATTTTATAGGGAAGCAGTAAAGGTCCCCCGATAGATACGCTTTTCCGGTAAAGGGGAGAAAGAATATGCTGTATTTTCATCTATTTTATGTCTGTATGTCTGTTTACATTTCTGTCACACGCGCGCAGAGGGGCAAATTGAATCACTGCGTAATTTGAACGTATTACTGTCCCCGGGGTTCGCCTTGTGCACGGTTCACTAATTTAGCCAATTAAAAGTGGAGGGATACGGGCTTGTGTGTTTCCACGTCGAAATATATGAGCTGCTATGGGCTAATATTCGTCTCCAGGTCTGTTTTAACGTGGAGGCAAAGGGTTAAAACTCGGGGCTTCAGCCCTGCGAGGCTCCTGATTGGCTGGCACGTTGCCAGAACCCTGTCAATCACCGAGTGTAAACAAGGCTCTGATTGGCTGCTGGCCAGTCCGCACTGGGCTGCCTGAAAAAAGCAATTACTGCCCCTGCGGTTTCAAGGCGGCCCCGCGCAGAACGATGAAAGGAGATAAGGAGGGGCGGTTTCAAGGCGCCCCCCACGGAGAACCCCGTTGGCCTGGGAGCAAAAGGAGAGTCAAGAGTGACTAAATCAAAGGGAATACGGTAAAAGGGGAGAAATTACACGTGGTATTAAACGCAGAGGCCAGATTCGCGGAATGGTGCAATAACAACTTGGGGTTTGGTAAATGGAGACGAGAGCGGCGAGAAGGACCGGAAAACAGGCAGCTGCTTCCAGAGAGTTCTCGCTTTCTTTCCTTTTTTTTTTACTGACTGAAGAAATGGGAAGAGCGCAATCGGGTTTCTAAGGAACTAAATTATACAATTTTCTCACGTAAAAGTAAACAAGAGCAACGATACTGGATAACATCGTGTTGTGCTGCTGCAGCGCCTAAAATATTGACTAAAACTTTTTCATTGCCAACTGTTCAATAATTAATTGGACATTTCCGCTTTTTCGCAACAGTTTAAATGACAGGTCGGTGATGATAATGAATTTATATATTCAGAAAAGGGGATTAAAAGAAAGTAGTTAATTTTCTGCTTTTTGCAATAAAACTCAGCATATGTAAATAAACTACAAATAAATTAATTTAATTATTTAGCCGTAATAGTTTTTTCGGGTGACAACACGTTTGTGTTACATAAAAGCACGTCTAATAATAATATACATGATAACAGCTTCAAAGTAAACACTTTATTTATTTTTATATATAATTTAAATATATATTATATATATAATATAAATATATATATTATATATAATATATATATATATATATATATATATATATATATATATAAATATATTATATATAATATATATGTGCTGCATGGCTCTATCTGGAGCTGACACCAGTTAACATGCACTTCATAAAGTATATTTGTTCCAGCTGATGTCTCTTTGCTTTAAAACAGAACCTGGCTCCATTGCTTTGGTCCACCCCCCCCCCAACAAAACACACTGGACAAAGGAGACCCAAGCTGGTCTGCAGCTTATAAATCGTGTGTATGGAGGACGAGTCTTTCATTTATCCATTAGAATGAATTGCTATATTATATATGTTATGTATATAATACATAAGAAAATAAATAGACATATATATAATTCAAATCAAACAGTGCCAAAGCGATCTGATTTATCACGTCTTTAATTAGATAATCGTTACCCTCTTTTCCTATTTACATAGCTGCCTGCATTCCAAAGCCCTGTGATCTCCAATGGGCTTCAGCCCCCACGTGTCCACACAGACACACACGAGCGTGCGCGCACACGCGGCATACAGAAAGCTAGCTGTATGCCGCGTACTTGCACTTTCAACGTTATATTTTAATAGCCCGAATGTGCTCCGCAAACAGCGATGATCATTTAAGCATTAGCGTCCGTGTCACTCAACATGAACGCGCTGTACACACTGAATAAGAAATGCATTTTTATAATATATATCTCGCATGTGGAGTCAGCAGTTGGGAAGTGTTCGGTGATATTACATATTCCAGGGCTGGTGATATTGCATAAACTGTGCAGCGAATAGGCCTTTTCAACCATTACGCCAATCCGACAGCACCAGCCTCGCATCGCCGCAATAGCTCGGGCGCCTCAGACGTCCGAAGCCACGATGCACTGATAGTCGATGTATTTATTTCTTCATTTCATTTCCATGTCCTTTCCACCGTGTTGCCTTCAGCAACACTAATGGCGGAGTGACAATAAAGCATCCTGTTCCACAGAAGGGCTGAGCCACTTAAAACACAAATCTGCATTTCATTTATTTAGCGACAAGGAAAGGCCTTTTGTAGCTCGGTTTTTATTGGTTCTTTTTCACTTAAGATGTGGGGGTTTCGTGCGTGTGAGGGGAGGGGAGAGAGAGACACACACCCTTATCTCTCCGTGTGTCTCAACGCTATTATACGATGTGTGTGCGTGTGCATGCGTGCGTGCGTGTGGGGGGGTAATTAATGCGGATTGACTGATTGCTCTTGAAACGGACCGGTCCTGCGCGTGGATTGTCCTCGAGCAATGAAGCGTTCCTGACTGACACTTTCCACCTTCCCCTCCCTTCTCCCCCCCCGCTCTCCCCCCTCTCTCTCTCTCTCTCTCTCCCCCTCCCCTCTCCTCCCCTCACACACCGGCGGGGCCAGAGTCTTTCTCGCCGGTAAGAAGCCACACATCCCGGCCGCCGAAGGACGCAGTTTGACGCCGCGCTGGAAGTGAAACCAACGCGCAGACTTTCCCGTTCGGATGCCGGCGGCGTGTTTAAGCGCGGCGTGACGTCAGCGCGGCGCCGCCGCTGCAACTTCCCCGCGCGAGGAGTTAAGTCTCTAAAAGGTGAACACGCCATTTTTCCCCGCGCGTCAAAAAGCGGTTGAAGTGGTTAAAGTGGGTGCCACATCCTCCACGGCCGCCCCGCCATTAATTGAATAAACTTCCGAACATCGAAATAGGACCACAGGAAGAAAAAAAAAGGGAGCATAATTCACAGTCAACGGGAAACACATTGTGGAGGCTGGTTTTAAATGAGGTCCAAATGGAGACCCCCCCCTCTCCGTACCCCCCATACAGACCAACCACCCCTTTCTCCCTCAGATATTTCTGATCGCCCTTTAATGATGCGAACGTTCCAAACAGGGCCGTCCACCAGGGAGACGCGCGGCCATCTAAAGGTGGTACAGTCCCACGAGACAATGGAGCCACATTGGGGAGGGAAGCGTGCGAAATGAGGCGCTGCCAAGCGTTCTTTTTGGACTCGGCTGTGAAAAACAAGGCTGTTCTGTGCGCTCTAGGCATCCAACAGAAGGGGTGTCGCTCGCCTATGTATCGTTCCCTAACCCCCCACCACCCACCTCCCAAACCCCCTTTTGGTGGCCAACACACTGTAAATATCAGACAAACAACCTCAGCACCCCACAGCCGCGTGGGAGAAGAAGAAGACGGGATGGAGTCGGAAGTCGAGTGGACACGTGACCTTTTCCGGACAGATGCTGCTGCTTCCGATCGGCCCGACAGATACGCGCTCACCGCGGGTCGTGAACAAAAGTGAAACCCTCGACACGAAGGAGACGGAAAACAACGTCCTCGTCCTTCTCCAAACGCAGCGCCCGTCGCACCGCCGTGTATCCGGCTGTAACCACCGAGGCCGTACGGGGGAGATGAAAGGCCCGGCATCTATTTATGGGCCCTGCAAAACACGCAGGTGGAGGCCTTTAATTTGACCAGTTGGACACGAACAGCCCGCATAGCGCGCGTGTTTGCAAAGTTTACACGCAGTGGAGTTTGCGTGCGGAGGGTTGAATCACAGTAAAAACGTCGATACTCGACGTATCGTGTGCCTGACACGTGACGCGTCTCCCAATATTCCCACACCGCCTCCTCTTGAATTAGAAAACGCCAAAGACGGGCACGTTTCTACGGGTCAGCTGACCTTCGGCGATTCATCCGCCGACATGTTAATTGGTTGTTGTTTTGCAACAAGAAAAAGTGATTTGCATAACTCATAACAGTAAAACCGTTGACGTGATCCGGTGACGCAACTGCTGTTCACTCCAAAGAAAGAGGAAAACAACTTTATCGTCATGAGGAAAACACTGAATATCTCCCCTCTCGCGGACTGTTTCTGAGCTGTGTTTTGGGCTCATATCGATGGAGAGGGATTAAACCTAATCAGATCACATCTGGATCTTCTCTCCAAAGAAAACTCACCCAACAACAATTTAATTCGCGTTAAGGCTGCGTGTCGCTGGCCGCAACCGAACAACCTGCCGTATCACCTTCAACGCGGTAAACAAGTCACGTGTCCAATAACCGCCTATGCGAAATCACGCGAGTATGATCCGAGTGACATAATGTAGCTGCAGCGAATTATAATATCTAACATCACGTAAATGAGGTTTTTATTAGGCTTTTGGGATAATTACTTATTGCGCTTTGTCACCACAATAAAATCATCACAACATCCCAATGATTGTGTGTTGAGGAGGCGCTCATTGTGCATCGCAGCGGAACAGAAGCGTATTTTCTGCAGCTAAAGTGTACATTCACATGTTAATATGTGGCTTGACCTCACAGTGTTAAGCACCGTGTTTCATAAATTAAGAGTAAAATGAAATTGTCCTATTACCGTAAAAACGAGGAGATAATAAACGGCCTGTATGGTGGGAATGTGGTTCATTCACATGTGAATTGAGAACGTCACCTTTTGTCCAGAAATCAGAAATGTAAAAAAAGGAACCCGAAAAAGACGCGTGTCATCCGGCGTGGATGCGTTATGGAGACAGTGTTGCCAGAAGCTTTTGATGTGTGTGTGTGTGGGCGTACGTGTGTCTGTGTGTGTGTGTGTGTGTGAGACAGAACTCGGCATACAGTGTTACCGTGTGATTTAATACAAAACTCGTAACCCTGCATAACCATCACCCGACTGGAGCCGATGAACTTAATGGAATCAACTTTAAATAGTTGGATCAGCCCCAAAGGATAAACTCAACGTTGAAGAAAGAAATCCATCCATCCATCTGGCTTATTGTTATTTAACAGATTAAATACAAAAGATGTGGGCAGACACATTTAAGTGGTTGGGAGCGACAAAAACATTACGCAAGTTTTTTTGTGTGAGTTCTGGTCGTAAATAAAAAGTAACCCAACATAATCAGCTCTGTCTGAATTAGGCAAACAGAAAAAAAACTGCCCTGGTTTTGTTCGACCTTGCTGGACTTTGGAGGCATTATCAAAAAGAAAAAAACTCATTACGGTTTCTATTTCCCCCAAAACCACTTTGACTAAAGCAAATATTTTCTTTCAAGTCCTCTCAGAATTAATTGCAGTGAGAAAAATTATAACATCGTACGAAATACAACACATACCTGCGAAATGATCGTCTCCATATTACACATAATTGTAATAATTGATATTAATGGAAAAAAAAAAACTAGGAGAGTCTTTCTTCCCCTCAAAACTGGGTGAAAAACCCTGAACCGACACGCTTCATCCAAAAGTGCGCACTTAGGAACGGAGCCACCGAGGGGTTTTCCCGACTACGAGCTCCGCGTCCTGGATGCGAGTCTCCGTCCGGCTGCGTAACAGCACATTTATGTCTGGATGACGCGTCCCCTCTCTCTCTCTCTCCCTCCCTCTCTCTCCCTCTCTCTCCCCCACAAACGGAGCTGAAGCGCTGACATTTAACACAAAATTGATGGAGAGACTCTCTTTCCCGTGCACACAAAAACGCACACACACACACACACGCAAACGTCCCGTCTGGGAGAGTAGAATGGAGATTTTTGTTTATTTATTGTTTTTGTTTATTTATTTATTTTATAGGGAGGGGCAATCATCGATGAGTTTACACACTTCTATCCCCACCAAGGAGGATATATCCTAAAGAGTAGGTTCACACACATTTACCCAACAAAACACACACACACACACACACACACACACACACACACACACACACACACCGTTTTCTGAGGAGAGGCCTGTCCCTGTTTCTGACCAAACTGTCCCTCTCTCCACAAGCTTTAGCAGTGAGGTTTTGGTTGCTCCATCGGGGCACCGTGCGTCGGGCCGGTAACCGTGATGTGGCGGAGGCCGTGCTCAGCTTTTTGTTTGCGGAATAGTTTAGTAGCCTTGCGTGAAAAAAAAGGGAGCGATCGGCGCTTCTCCGGAAATCCAACTGAAACGTGTATGAAGCTGTTCAACCAAACGAGGTCCTCACATTCACCGCGTGTCCACCTAAAACTTCTACATGCGGCTCACGCAAACACCGCCGTGCGCGCGCGCACGGGTCCGCGCGCGTCCGGCGCAGTTAAGAGTCCGCGGCGTTTGATCGGGTCCGAACGGTCCGTACGAGCGCGTTTGTGCGTAAACGTGAAATTATCTCCCGATCTCGCCGCGCGGAACGTGAGCTGCTGCGGCGCGTCGCCCTGAAACAAAGACGTGCTCGCCAACAGCCGGGAATGAAAACAGAAAACACACACGCACGCGCGCGCGCGCACACACACACACCGATTTCCACCCGCGAAGGCGCGCTACGTGAAGCGGGATGGACGTGGATGCGGAAGCAGCGAAAACTACGAGCGGCCGTTTGGAAATACGTGCAGAAACGTGGCGGTCGTCGCAGTCTTCCTCCCCTCTTCCCCGAACGGGCACCTCAGCCTCGGCTTCTCCCTCCTCCTCCCGCTGCAGCCCCCGCCGGGGTGGCCCCCCCGCGGGTCACGGCTCCAGGAGCACCACGTCACCGCGTTAACCCGTGCGTCGCCGCGTCCGCCGAGGAGCCCGAAGGCTGCCGTGGAGGAGGGGGCTTCCCCTCGGACGCGGGGAGGGGGGAGGGGGGGGGGGGGGGGGGGTCGAGGGGTCTCCGGCATAATGAGGAACAGGTTTTTTACAATTTATTTAAATTTGGGGGAAATTCGGCCACATAGCTCAGAACAACGGGTTCAGTTGGTCAGCGGGGGCTCACTGTTGTTTTCTGCACACACACACACACACACACACACACACACACACACACACACACTACTGTTCCTTTCCTAAAAAAAACAGCCATTTTAAATCGCATCGAAATCAGGGCATCATCAAGGAAAAGATGATGCACAGGTTCAGTATTAAATTAGCTTGCTTGTCATTTCACCAGATTCACAACAGCCACATTTCCAGATGTCGTTTATGATTCATATCCTGATTTGATTTCTCATTAAAGCTGCACTGGAATTGTGGCAGGACGTCAAAGAAGAACCCAAATGGCACCAAAGTGAATAAATAACTAGTGTAGAAGAGTCCCTGTTGTGTGTGTCAGCGGACTGAGTGGAGTGATCCACCCAACAGAAACAGAAATTCCACGCAGGCGAACGGAGCTCAGTCGTTGTGTGAGGACGTCGCACGCTGGGAAGATAGAAGCTATTCTAAAGACCAAAGGCAACAATGCATCCATGAATCTTTCCAGTAGGGTTGTGGCTTTGCGTTTGAAAGGATTTATGGGAAGGGGAAGTGGGAGGGTCACAGAAGGCCCCGCCCACGCAGGAGCCTGACCTTTGCCTCCGTAAAGGTCCGCTGTTGCATTGTGGGCTTTGCAGTTATGCTAACAGCATTTTACATGCAATTGGAATAGTTTCCTTTTGTTAACGTGTGAATACGAACATCTCCTGACGCCTTATGATCACAGCTGTGTCAGGAAAATATGCGGTGATATTTTTTTTTATCACATTCTCGTCACTGCGGTTGGAGGGTGTTCACACGTGAGGAACAAATAACGTGGTTCCTTTCTTTCCGCTGTTAGCGGAACGCACTGAAGCGATAGACGTCGTCCACGTCTCTGAGCTCCACTTCAAACGAACGGCGGGTTCTGTCGCGCTCGAACCGTCGCCCGCGGCCCGAAGGGTTTACAGCTTAAACCCGCTGTGCGAGTGTTGGTAAAACCCGCTCAGTGGGACTCTCCGTGGTGTCAGGTGGTCTTTGCCAACACCTGTTGGGACAAAGTCGTGTCTCACGGTCTCGGGTTGTTCTCCGTCGTGCACGTCACACTGCAGCCAGCAGGTTCACGCAGGAAACATCTGTAATGTTCATGACAGAACACAGCCGCTGCACTTGTGGGGGCATCGACCAACGAGGACAAACGTTGGAGATTTTCTCTCCTGGCATGTTGCGTGTCATCGGCCGCGGCGTAATTCAGTTGCTCTTTCTTAACCCTGTTCTGACTGCTGCACCTGTGTGCACGTAGACCCCTGATATCCGTGTGTGTGTGTGTGTGTGTGTGTGTGTGTGACGCAGCTGCAATAGGTTAAGAATCAGACGCTAAACCTGTTTCTGGTTCCAATTTGAGGCCACAGCTCCTCTTTGGCAAACGGAAAACACTTCAAGGTGCCACCGGACCCGAAAAACGGGGCCTGTTTCTGCAGTTTACGTGGTCATGTGATTTTTCGGGCAAGCCGAGGCCGCGCGCACACACACACACACACACACACACACACACACCAATGCAGTTCTTGAGGTTTATAGAGGCCCAGTGACCCCGTAGGTGAGCATAGCTGCATAACTGAAGCCGCCACAAAGGGGTGAGCTAAGAGAGCAAAGCATCCTGGGACATCCTGCCGAAGCAGTAAACTCTTTCATCTTTGCTCTCATAAGGCGCGTTACATCACCGAACACACAGTGGGGCCTCTATCTCGAATCCGCCACGGAGGTTTTCATCTCCCTCGATGAGTTACGGCACGCGTGCACATTCTCTGAAGCCGCGTCAAAGCGCGGCGCGGCGACAAACAGAGACGTCTCTCGGCCGTCACGCCGGCCCATTCAGCCCTCCATGCCATCGCGCGTCCGTGCTCTTCTCCCTCAGCTTCTCTTTTTTCCCCCTCCGTGCAGCTGCTAAGGCTGCAGCCAGAACGGACACAAAGCTAGCTTTGTGGCCGCCGTCTCCCCTCCGTGCCGTCTGCTGACGCGCCCGCTTGTTCTCCGCGTTACCCCCTAGCCCTTGTTCCCCTTCCAATCTTTCACTAAAAACTTCTTTTCTTCCTTTTAAGATCCCCCCCCCCCCCCCCCCGCCCCCTTCTCCCCACATCTGCAGCAGCGTCACGCGGCCTTAAGAGAGTCATGTGATCGCCGCTGTGGCTGAGAAAAAGGGAAGTGTGTGTCAGAACCCTCTCTGTGTTTGGCCCAGCCGGGAGGTCAGAGGTCAACTCAACTCCGATCCAATCGGTTCAAAACACGTAGGTTTGCTCCGTCCTCCCTCGCTCGCTGCCGTCTCCGTCTTTTCTTCTTCGCTCTGTGGGCCTCTGGTCCGGCCCAAAGGCCCGCGGCCGGATGCGGCGTCACCAGTGCATCAGGCGCTTCGCCACAACGGGGCCGCGAGCCAGACGTGGACCGTTTGATGAATGAGCAGCTCCTCTAAAGATATCAAAGAGGTTTCATGGCTTCCAAGTGTGAAATCAGGAGAGGGCGGACGGCCGAGCTTTACGGCCTTCACACAATCTGGGATTGTCTTCCCATCGGCAGGAAACTGAGTCGAAAAAGATCACACAGGTGCCGCGAGCTGCCGCCTCTACAGGTGTAGCAACAGGAAGCGTGCGGGCGCATGTCTTGGTCGGGGGTGGAGCGTCCTCCCCGTCGCACCCGTGGTGATCATGGGACCGAGCGAGCGAGCGCGCCCTCACCGGGGGCTGAAGGACGGAGGGGAAAAGTTCAGAGGATTTCCTGCGCTGATGAGATACAGTCCACGAGTTTGCGCTCATCATGTTCATGATTGTCCTTCATTGTGTAACAGCCGCCTGGTTCCGTCGGCCCACAGAAATCCACCCGCCGGGCAACAGGGAGTTCCATCTTTTACCGGTTTAAAAATAGAAACTGGGCTTATACAAGTTTAACACACACACACACTTGAAGCAGATGCATTGAAACATCCATCTTACTTGGATGTAATGATTCCTTCTCTCTACTTCTCCTCCCCGGCCGCCTGTCGTCATCCTCGGCAACAAGTGTCCTCTCCCCCCGATGAGTCTTTACACCCGTCTGCCTCCCGAGACGCAGCGAGCGGGGGCGTTTCATTGATTGAGCTCGGGGGGGGTGACAGGTATACAAGGAGGAACTGGGTTTATTGTTCACAGAAAGACACAACGAGCTGCACGCACAGGCGCTCGCACCTCAGAACACAGCGCGCTTACTTTGAGGCCCCCCCCCGCCCCGCCTGCCTCCTCCTCCCCCTCCTCCTCCCCCCTCCCCCCCCCCCTTCTCCTCTTGATCAACCGGAGTGAGGGGAGCTGCTCAAATAAAATTTTAGTGCCGTGGTAATGTTGCAGAGCAGCATGGCGCCACAGCTAATGGGGGATCATATCTACACACAACACCCCCCGTTCCTACACCCAGCTCCACGTTAGACCGCAGCGTCTGTCATCATCTCGCGCACTCGGCACGGGACGCATCGGGAGTAAAAGTTCAAATGTCTGCACATAAAATGAAAATAGAATTACAACAATGTGATATTTCTGTGTTATAGGGGGTCGTAAAGGGAGGTGGGAGAACGGGGTTTCCTCCCCCCAGGAGGAGACGCTGGTCCGCGGTGGTTTGTGAATCCCAGAATAGAGCGTCATTTGTTTTTTAACTTTTGTCTTTAAAACAGAAGGAAATAAAAACAGAATGACTATTGTTCAAGTCAGTAAAACAGCTGCGACTCACATTTCATCGTGACGATGAACTGATGAAAATGCTCTGCAGACGAGTCCAAATGTTTCATCAAATAAGAGGCCTGCCAGCCAAAGTGTGTGTGTGTGTGTGTGTGTGTGTGTGTGTGTGTGTGTGTGTGTACACATCGTGAGAGCGCACCATTATTGGGCCTTTCTGGGGAGTTATCCATTAATTTGGGGTTAAAGTCCATTTGCATCCAGACAAAAGGGACACGGCCCCTCCATCTCCAGGCCGAGGGGAAAGGGGGGGTAACGGAGGGGGAGGGGCGTCCGTGCACGAGTGTGCGTGCGCACGCCCATGCGTGTGCGTGAGAGGGAGGCGACCCGTCCCCGTGCAGATAAATCTGTTGCCCTCAGGGGTGCGTTTACATAGGTGAGGACTGACTGTTCTGCAAGACCAGAGTGATTTATCTGAAAATACCACACACGCAAATACACGCACACACACACACGCACACAACCGCACAGCCTGAATCAATTCCATCACTATGGATGAAGCAGCATTTTTCACCTCCAGTGTGTGTGTGTGTGTGCGTGTGTGTGCGTATAACTCCCAGCTGCACGCAAACACATGTGCACAGGAGCAATAATGTGCAACACACACACACGCTCAACAAATCCATACCTTAAAATAATCGTTTTAAAAAAAAGGAGGAACATCAGACAAAAATGAATATTTGAAAGAAGACAAAAGCTGATTCAGTTTTTGCGGATTATTTGTTCGTTTGTTACTACAGTTGCCTTCTCATCCTGCTTGTAAATCCTCCCTCACACAACGCAGAGAGGATTTCCTAGCAACGATTATAATGCACGCACGCATAAGGCGCACGCACGCACACACACACACACACACACACACACGCACGCACGCACACACAAGCTCAACGCGCTGGGGCTCCCTCCAGCTATCAGCGTGGGCTTTCCCCTCCTTCTCCCTCCCCCTCCTCCTCTAGTTCTTCTCCCCCGCTGCCGCTGAGAGAGCGAGAGAGAGAGAGAGAGCGAGAGAGAGAGGGAGAGAGAGAGAGGGAGAGAGAGATCCCCTCTCCACGACTCTCCCCTGGAAGCCCCAGCTGCTGGCCGGACTGCGCGCTCACACGGCCGCCTGTGGACCGGAATGGCGGCGCGCCGACGGGTCGTTCTGCGCCAAACAGCGAGAGGAAAGGCCGCAGACGACGACGAGGAGGCGGGGAAGGGAGAGAGATCGCCGCGGCTCGTTTTCACGGGAAGAGACGGGAAGCACGGACCGGTGTTTCTGTCGGAGGGAGACGCGGGGAGCGCGAGAGGTGGGGGAGGGGAAGGCTTGGAGAGCCGCGGACCGCCGGAGGAGCGCGCTTTTATTCGCTGCGTAATGACACGGCGGCGTCTCTCCGACGGTTGTGCAGACGCGCTGTCGACAGAGGAGAGGGGAGGGGCGGGTGGGGGGGGGGGGGGGGCGTCAACGTGTGAGGCTGTACCGGCGAATACCGGGGACAGTTTCATATCCAGATCCTACAACCGACCCAGGAGCAGAGGCTGCAGCCTCATTGCGCGCAACTCGACGCACATGGCACCGCCCCTCTGCGCCCCCCCCCCCCCCCCCCTGCGCACTCCTCACTGACGGGGAGGCGTTTGCCGCACGGCGCCATTTTCAAAAGTCTTCTTTGCATATGAGATTTATTTTTCTGCAGCCGTCGTGTCGTATCATGTTACACAAAGCGAACCGGAGAAAACGGAAACGGGGAAACTGGACGAAATCTATTGTTTTTTCTGAGGTTATTTTCTTGTTACAAAAGGTGAGAACATTTCTGATTATTTTTGTGTTTCATCTTTAACACCGAGCTGTAGCTGGGCAGTGTTATCGTTATTGTTCGTTGTTTTATTATTTATATAGGATTCCAAATTTGAGGAGAACATCAAAATAAAATCGCATTCATTGTGCGATACGTAAAATGACTGTTTCAAAAGTAAGTCATTATGCAAAGTTGGGAAATAAACAAGACAACCACAAAACTACACGTATTATATCTACGCATAATATTTATACTAATAGTTTAATTTTTTTTTCAAAATGTAGATGCAAATAAAGACTTTCGTGATGCATTAGTGATATAACCCTCTTTGACAAATACATTCATTTAAATGTAAATCTGGGTCTAAATTATTTAAACTATTCAGAATGTTCTGGATTTTCTCCCTTTATTTCAAAGCAGATTTGAACAGGCGGCGTTGCGTTCAGGGCGTAAAAACCCAATTCAATAACACCTTTAAATAATCGTCTTGGCGGGGTGAGCGAGCCACATTCGCCATGTTGAGATCCTTTGTGCGCGCGTGAGAGTGTGTGTGTGTGTGTGTGTGTTTCCAGAGGTCTTGTTACCCTGACTTTTTTCCCCCTTTACCCTAAATATAAAATATTGTGGGCTATGGAGGAAATGTAGAGTATTTAAATGTTACAACATATTTAATAAATTAAATTATACCGATTTTAGTTACAAATAACAGAACCAATTTGCACAAACAACCGTAGAAAATTTGACACCTTTATAAAGATTTAGAGGGATTTTGTCCTATTATTCCACGTTGAAATGTTTACTTTTATAGATTCCTCCTCTTGTTTCTTGTCGTCTGAATCGATGTCGGATCTTCTTTTAAAGTCTGCACGCTCCAGAAAAATGTCAAATTACAGGCTGGCTCCGGTCGCAGGCCCACTTTACATAATTACATACGGAGGACTAGTCTGCTCACTTTGAAGAACACGCTTTTAGTTCTACTAATCATCGCAGCAAGTACAACAGCGGCTCATTAAAATGCAAACATATTATCCTTATTATCTTATTCGCAGTTTTTGTAATTCCGTTTCAACATTTTTGACAAAAGGCCACTTTCTATTTTTCTTCAGTCCGTTCGGGGTTTTTTTGCCGAAAAACTCGATCGACATTTATTTATTCGCATAATCGCAGTTTATTAAACTGCTATAAACACGTCTCGTATTCGGGTGTCTGGCTGGATTTCAGAGGCCTCGCGTTGAAGGTAACCCCCGTGCGCGCGCGCGTGTGTGTGTGTGTGTGTGTGTGTGTGTGTGTGTGTGTGTGTGAGAGAGAGCTGCGTGATGGTGAATTTAATTCAAAGTGACTGCTCCAACGCGGCAGCTCTTTCTGTGGCAGCATGATGAGGCGATAATGGCGATAATAATAATAATAATAATAATAACAATAACAAGACGCAGACAGGCGGGGAACCACCGGAGTATTAACGTCCCGAACGACGACTTCTACTTTTGACTTTTTTACAAGTGTAAAAGAAACATAAACGAGCTGCTCGTGTTGTTCAACTGCGCAAATAATCATAATGACGTTAATACTATTATTAATATCAATATAAATGTTTGATTATAATGCTGTATATATTTATTTAATAATGAATACAGCACTCTTGTCAATACTACAATAATACGAGTAAAATATTTAATGAATGCATATGAATTTATAACATTTTGATTTAAAAAAAATGCAGAATCGCTTTAAGACCTTTAACTAAAAATGTTTGTCTTGAAAAAAAGTTACACATCCTACTGCAAACCCTAAATCAACAAAACGTGTAGATAATTACGGGGTAAATAATACAATTATGATATATTTAATAGATAATATAGTTGATGGTTTTATTTACAGTCATTGTTGTTTTTTTTTACACTACTTTTAACCAAAATAGACTCACTCATCAGAATAGTTTGGACAGTTGTATCTTTGTGCAAAACCTGTTTTTCACTTTTCATATCTATGTGAGCAATTCTAATAAAATGTTTATCCAACTGTTTGGCCGTTTTGCAGTTAATTCTCTCCAGACGTGTCCGATAGTCGGCGGAGGCGTGAAACACGCGCAATGCTGGATTTCTGTGTGTCGTCACGATTATTTATTAAATTAAGTCAGAAACTGACGACCAAGTATTCTCAACTTATTTGCATATGAAGCAACATCTGTGCGTGCACGTGTAATTTATGTAGGTCTACCTGAATAAGCAGAAATAAAAAGAAAAGGCCAGACAAACAAGCTTGTGTGCGCGCGCGCGCGCGTTCCCGAGTGTAATCCATACGACGCAACACTGAAGAAGACTTGCCCCTGATCACTTCTATTGAATATTGGCTTAAGTGTAAATAGATTTAATTTTAAAAACGCCCCTCAGACTTCCCTGTCAACAGAGCAGACAGGCTTGAGACGGGCCACGGCCGCGGAGCATGCTGGGATGTCTGCTCGGAAGTTTAAGCAGCCGACGAGAGAGGACGTGCCGGCCCGTGCGTGTGTCCCCCGTACACAGGTAGACCGGAGCTCATGGCTCGTGGCTCGTGGCTCCGGTGCGCAGCTCGTGCGCCCCGCGGAACGCAACGCGCACGCAGAGGTCGGAACTGATTTGCGCGCGTGAAATGAGGCCGAATGGCGGTTCGGTTCGTTCACACACTTTATTCTCCTCAACGCGCCCATCGCCGTCACCGACGAGCGCGGCGCCGCTCCACGTTACAGATGTTCGCTACCAGTTGATTGTCTGCTAAGACAGAGGGGGGGAGGGGAGGGGAGGGGGGGGGGGGTCCCCCTCTCCTCCCCTCACCCCCTCCGCTGCACTGGGATGGCCTGAGAGAGAACCCCCCCCCCCCCCCCCCCCCCCATAGTGAGGAGAAGGCACCCAGCTACGAAATACAATACAAACTCAATTAAATGCGGTCTCCGCTGCGAATTGCCGCAATGAATGATGAATCGGCCGTCGCTCTCACACTGTAGGATCTCCGAAATTGCAATAATGGGCAGAATCGTTATGTAAAATATGCACGGGGCCACATTTACCAAATTTAGTCCAGGAGGGGCAACTGTCTGTCTGCGCCTTTTGTTCGGAAATTCCTTCCCAAATAACCAAGTTTGTCTCTAAAAGCGCGCGTTTAAGGTCAAACCGCCGCATTGTCCCGTCAGAGCGGAAGGCCGCTGCAAACTGGGGAGGAATGTATCCAGACTTTCACATATTGAGAGGATGCTGAATACATTTTGTGGCCGTCTAGCGTGAAATTAGTACATGGCAAAAAGATGGTTTAGCAGTAAAGAGTGTAAACAGTAATTACAAACAGAAGAGGGGGGGGTGGGGGGGGGGGGGGGGGGGGGGGGGACAACACCGGGCAAACTCATTATAAACAGTGTTCTTATGAAACATATTTATTTGCTTTAAAGCAGATAGTTATGTGGGAGTCGAACCATCAAACGCGCGTATAAGCTCATTGGCGTGATGAAGGTTAAAGGATTCAAAGACATAAAAGAGAGAAATAGACTTACTAACATTTGATTTATATGAGGGTTCATCTTATTTCACCGCCTGTTCATCTTTGTGTCATTCAAGCCCCGTGAGTGTTTATGTCACTTAGCAGAAAGTGAAGCTACATTTTTAGAGACTTATATATTTAACAAGGATTAGTGACTTTTGTCTAATTGAAAGGCTCAATCTAATCTAAATTTTGATGCCGTATTTTGTTATTAGAAATCGTAGGGTAACAAAAAACGTTTCCGGACCATTTTTGTGCACAAAAATGAATATGAATAAAATGGCTGTCCTGTATAGATCTATTGTACAGTCATTACACATTTTGCACATTTAAATAAAAGGTATTTTCCTTTTCACTCTAAGTGCAAATGAATATTCACCACTCATTTGCAGGCGAAAATGTCACTCACACTTCACTCGTATCCAAACCTCCAGAGGGTTTCATGTGGGGAAGAAGAAGAAATTAATAATGGATTCGTCATGTTGAAAATATAAATTTAAAGTTATAGATTCCAAACCAAAGGGCGTATATGGTGACCCCCCCCCATTCGCTCCGTCTGAGAGCATAAACAAGCCCACTATTCATTTGTGAACGTATCTGCCCCCAACCATCTCTCCACGCTCTGAAATGTACTCATACGTCCCGTCCCGATCACCCCCGCTGTGTTGAAACAACTCATTTAATAGAAGAGAGAAATCGATGCGCTCCTTGGAAAGAGCGAAGCAGCAGACAGCGGCATGTCGGTGGAAACGTGTTGGAACGAGGTGCAGGATATTCTCTGCAGGAAGGAATGACACTTGCACTTTAGTGGGAAGACGGGCGATGGGGAGGCCACTTCTGGTAGAGGAAGGAAGAACCTCAGGAGCCGATTAATGAACGAATCAAAAGCTCAGATTTTGGGCAGACGGGTGGGATTCCGTACGTCTACGGAACACATCGTGGAGACGTATGGATTCGTACGGTGGCCTGAGAAAGACAGACACACTCGCTCCTCCTCTTTGTTCCATTAATCTGTGGGAGCAGGGAAACGATACTGGAGGTTAGTGGAACGCCGTGCAGCTTTAATATATTCCAGCCCTCACTTTGCCTGTGGCGTCCATATGTTTAATTCCCCTACAAATGTTTTGACAGCAAATTAAACTTGTTTCTTTCTCCCAACATTGTGGGAAAAAAAACTATTCTTTTCCCCTTTTCTGTCCTAACCAGCATCTATAGGTGGCTCCTCTCTCTGCAATGTGTGTGTTTGTGTGCGTGCAGCTTTTTCAAAAAGCAGCTCTGTGATGCTTTATTTAATTGGTCGTGGACCACCTGGAGTTCCAAAATCCCCCTCGGCTGACTTCCCTCCCCCGGGTCACCTGTGCACGTGACGTCGATAGAAGAGACGGATGAAATACGGCATTTGCATTGAAGCTGGAATAACGTTTTATTTGTGTGCATCAAAATTGATGCGTTAACTTTTTTAAATAAAAAAAACTGACATTTTTGAATTTGTGGCTTGTGTGATAATTGTAGCCTCCAACTCAACACACACACACACACACACTCATTGACTTAAAGGCATCTAAGCGCACAATAAACACACAAGACCTGCAGGTGTGTAGACGACAATGGACACCATGGACAACACACTACACACTCTGTATAGGATCCACTGTATAGGTGTGTGTGTGTGTGTGTGCAGCGGGGGGTTTCTAACGTGTGCTTCCGGGGCAGGACGGCCCATTCATCACTCTCACATGGTGGGTTTACTTTGCCAATGATAGCGAAAGGGGTGAGGAGCCGCACTACGGGGAGAGTTAATGTGTGTGTGTGTGTGTGTGCGTGCGTGTGTGTGTGTGTTGGAGGAGGGGCACGTCAGTTGAGAATAGGACCGATGGCCTAACCAGATGTGAAGGTGTGCTGCATTTGCCCATGTGTGTGTGTGTTTATATGGCTGGGTGTGTCCCAGGGTCAGATTTACTCCCCCCGTTTCTCCCCCGCACAGCGGCCACCCCGCCCCCCTCCCCCCCTCCTCACCTTCATAAAATCAAAAGAGCAAATACACACGGCATCATAGGCGACGCTGGCGCTTCCCTTTGAGGCGCCTTGTTTGAGATGACATCACACTGCGATTGTGTGCGCGGGGGTTCAGAGTGAGGTCGCGTCAGGTGACCTAACAGATGATCCCGTCACGGTCTCAAACAAACAGCCGCTGCCATGACAACAGCTAAATATGCAACAGGCCCATCGGGGGAAAGCGAAGAGGAGGAGGCGGAGGTCAAAGGCTAGGAGGAGGAGGACGGACGAGGAGTTACATCCTCCGCCGGGGGGGGGTAAACTTTCCCCGCCGCAGTGCCTTCGGGCCTCCTCTCCGGAATCAGCTCAACTGGAGCGCCCGGTGTCTCCCGGGGGGCCTCCCGCTGACCTGCGACCAGCCGGCTCCGTTTTTTTGGGGGAGGCGGGCCGAGTCTTTCGCGGATGAGCCGCGGCCCCCCCTGGCGGCCGCACACCAAACCCCCACTCGGAGCGACGTCTCATCCTGGAATCACCTGAATCTGATTAACCGAACCCATTAAAGGACGCCTATGATTACAAGTCAGCGGAGGAGGTGAGATTTGACGGAGAGGGTTATTTTTTGGAGGGGAAACGGCAAAAGGGTGAGCGAGGGGGACACAGAGGGGCGGTCGCCATGGTAACGGGGAATTGGGAACACCTGTTGGGATTCCAGGACCGGTCATGCGCCCGACGCGCTCGGGGTTCTGCACTGACACGGCGTCTCCATCTCCACCCCTCTGACCCGGCGTGGGGTCGCACTGAGTGGGACTGCAATGAGTTTAAAACGTTCACATGTATTATTAGTTCATCATCTCACTGTACAAATCCCTTACAGATGTTAGCCTCTGGTGCCTGGCTCGGCTGTGTGTTGCTTGTTGTTAGCACGTGCTACGCGGAGAGAACACTTCCTAAAATGAGGCCGGCGTGTCAGTGAGCGGCGAGGTACGGAGGTCGGGGTGCTTCCAGCACAGATCGGCGGCGATCTTCACGTGGCAGCTTATTTGTTTTTAAATGCAGGAGGCTCAGAGGACACCTCTGACTCCGACTAAAAGGCCCCGAGCGCAGGGCGAGAGGGGCGTCCGTCACCGGGCTGTCAGCAGACACACGAGCTGCTCCGTCTTGTGATCGGCCCCTTGTGAGTTTCATTTGAGAGGAAGCAGGAAAGCCGGCGCGGCGCGAGAGCCTGGAGATCAGCGACGCGGGATGCTGCTTCACAAGGAGACGCGATGCACACAACAGACGCCAAAACTACTTCATCGTAATCACCACAGTAAAGGTGAATCCTCCGGATCAACAGCTTTTTTTTCTGCATCCTACGGCAGCTTTGCCAGGATTTCTTAATTTGTATGAAATCGTTTTTAAATAACAGAATAGCTTTAATATATATATATAATGTTAAGCCTATATTAAAGAATTGATATATTATATATTAATTAATATATTCATATTGTATATATGGATGTGCATAACATTTTATTTAAATGTAATTTATTATTATTAAATAAAATTATTATTTGATTATTTCCTGTATCCAGGATTTTTTTCAGCACGTATAACCTAATTATAAAAAAAGTATGTAAACTAAATAATTACAAAATCTTACAGACTTTGTGGGCGATTCTCTCTCTTGGCTCTTGATAACGTGCATGATGCGCGCATGTGAAAATCACGTGTCTCAGAATTGTAGGTTTCCAGATACGCGTCAAATTAAAGGCTGAAGAAAGGTTTTCTTTCTTCTGAGTGAAACCTCTTAAAGTTAACTCCACTATTCAGTCAACGGTTTGGACATTCAATTTAAATCTGAATACAGAAACAATTATTTACACTCACAATACTAACACCATTCTTCATTTTGCTTTCTTCACGGAGGAGTAGCATCAACAGTGGCAACGTATGTGCATTACGAGTCCTCCAATAACTAATAAAAATAAAGTTTTAAGGCCTAGTTGGACTAAATTAGAAAGCGCACTTCTGATCATTCCAGTAGGAAAGTCCGATTACCAAAACGCGAGCAGAGACTCCATGAAGATGTTCCAACCTGGTGAGCCGGCGGTGAGTCTGAGGTCTGGCAGCCATGAAACTCTTCGAAAAGGTCACAACTCGGAGGAGGAGGAGCGGCGCTCGGTCACCAGGCCTCAGGACAGAGGGTCAGCGCCGTCGCTGCCCGGATAGAACTGCTGACCTTTCAGAGCAGGGGTGTGCGTGTGTGTGTGTGTGTGTGTGTGTGTGTCAGCCTGGGGGAGGATAGAAGGCAGGTCAATACATAAATGTGCCCACATGTTGAGAGATCTCTCTGCCTGTGCGTTGGGACTTTTGTTTTGTGGGCGGTTTGGAGTTTCTGGGGTGGGGGGGAGCATGGACGCGGAGCAGGGGGGGGGGGGGGCACTTTGTAGGACACCTTGGGTTTTTGTCGTCCTGGAGCCCTTGGCAGAAGCTAAATGGAGGCGAGTAAATAAAAGTGGGCATTATGTGCGGCTCCAGTAAGTAGCTGCTCTCTTGTCTCCGCGCGCTTCAAGAAGAGGGGCGGAAGACGCGATCACGAGGGAAGCCCGTGTCTTTTCTTCTCCAGCCACTATAGAGGGGCTCTGGCTCTCCTCCTCGGCCTCCCCCCGGCCTCCTCTTTACAACCCCCCCCCCCCCCCCCCACCTCCCACACTCTCTCCCCCTTTCACGCTTCCGGTTTCGCTCTCCAGTTCACTTTCTGTCATTGCTCTCCTCTCCGTCCTCCTCCTCCTCCTCCTCCTCCTCTCGCCCGCCCAGCGTTTCTCAAACGTGCAGGAAGGGGGAGATCAATGGTGTCCTCGGAGGGGGAATTACACAGCTGAATTTCGATGAGAGCAGAAGAAAAGGAGGAGGAAGGGAGAACAAGTAGAGGCGGGGAAGGCATGTGAAAAGGGAGAGAGGGAAGGAGGATAGTATATCCTCCCAGGGAGAAGAACCGAGAAAAGAGAAACGGGAGGAATGTGTGAGCCTGGCAAGACTTAAAAAGTATCCAATTTGTGTTTGTATATACACACAATTAATAATAATATATATATCTATCTGTGTGTGTGCGGTGCTGGACTGATTTAACGTCCCGGACTAGGAGCATTGGTGGATCATTTGTGCTGACAAGTAAATGCCTGAACACGTCTTTGTATTGAAGATATATTTCCAGTTAATTGGGGGAATCTGCTGCTGACACACACACACACACACACACACACAGAAAAATAGGAGCGTCACATTAATATTTGTATTTTTCTTCTGTCCTGCCGTAATGAAGCGAGATGTTGAGGTGTATTTAAAAACGTTGACTGTGACGTTCATTTTTTTTTCCAAACTAATTTAGGCTAAAAATCCTCTGTAACTGCATCATTTGTAATTATTTCCATCACTATGATAAATTGAGGTGAATGAGATACAATTTATTCTCTCTGTATTGAAAATATACATTCACTTAATTTTAGAAAAAATATTTTTTGGATAAATTTACAAACCTGACCATCCTTTTTTTATTGGGACTTTACATCTAAAAAAGAAAAATCTACGGTTGAAATTGTACCATTTTGTTCAATTTGAGCTTGATATACAAAATTCTATTAACCCTCATTATAGTGCCACATCAGCAGAAAAAAATATTAAAACTTGAGAAATAATTAAATAAAATAAATACAATTTTCTAACTGTCATTTATATGAACAAACTATTTGAAATAGCAAATATGAATTTACAATTAAGAAAATACATCAAACCATGCATGGCTTCCTGGTAAAAATGAAATAAACTTTAAAATAAGTTTTAAAATCCCAAACCCACGTCTCCTCCTCTGATGCTGCACCTCCTGCGCCTCCATGTGGCAACTTTCACTAAAGACACCAGACTGACAGAAGAACCCAGGAAACTCCTTCTGCAGGATTTGGAAATGGTCGAAAGAGTTGAAAGCGAATGTGCCCCCCCCCGCCCCACCGCCCCACCGCTAGCTGCTCCCATGTCAAACTGCAGCCTGTGTTGTGTCACGTCTCCTCTGCGGTGCAAAGCTCCTCTCACTTTATGTGCACGGAGAAGTACACGTTAAGTACATTTTAAGAGCACGCTTCTTCCAGTCTGCATCCTAAAAGGCTCACCTTTTTTCGTCTGTTCGGACTGCGTCCGCCATAAATCAGCAGAGCAGTAAATTAAATTTAAAAAAAGAGGAATCCCAATATTCCTCGTGCTCACGTGCCAAGTGCCACTCCTGAAGCCCTGACGCCGCCGCCGCCGGCCCGGGGCCCCACATGAAGCAGTGTTAAGTGAAAGCCCTGTTTCCTGGTGGCGGCCACAGAGGAGGACCCGGGGTGAACACCCCCCCCCCCCCCCCCTCCCCCCCGCTGGCTCTGATATCGCCACGCGGCTTTGAACGCCGCCAATTACCGGGAGATATACAGGCGGGCCCGTTTCCACCACTTCAGCTGCAGCCCGCTCCGACAGTGAATTATCACCCCCCCTCCCCGGTGTGTGTGCGGCGGTCCGGAGTCACCAGTGAGACCCCCTCTGTCTCGGTCCGAATCCGAAGGAATTCCCTCCCTCCCTCCGAGTGACTGTGTGTGTGTGTGTGTGTGTGTGTGTGTGTGTCAAACCCCAAACCGCTGCGAGCCGGAGCGTGCAGCTGCACGCCGGCGTGGACACGCTGGCTCGCAAACATTGATTTAAACACACACAAATGCACACAAATGTTGGTATATGGGTGTATAAAATCCCCTGGAGCTGTAGATCACTGGGAACAGGTAGAGAGTTTAACATGCACAGACACGCACGCGCACACGCACACGGCCGTAGATCATCGCGGCGGCACGGACGTCAGCGCTCGCATACAGTGAGCCTTCTTGCAGACTTTAATAGAGGAAAGCCAGCATGAATCCCTGCAGTCATTCTGCTACAGTCAAACACACCATTCACTGCACTCCGGCCCTGTGTGTGTGTGTGCGTGTGTTGTGTGTGTGTGTGTTACACGTACTGTACATCATGCGCTTCAGTGGGCGGCGATATGCATCCAACATGCATACATGAATGTGATTGAGCATCCATGGGGGGGGGGGGGGGGGGTGTGAGGATCGGCCATATTGACCCATCAGCGCCGCTCTGTCACGTCTTCGCTTTATGAGTCTGGCCTCTTAAAAACACAGAGGATTTATGGTCAGTTTGGCCGTTATCTCCAACACGATGTGTGTGTGTGTGTGTGTGTGTGTATGAGAGGCGCACACTCATACACACATTAAACTGTTTCTCTCACACACACAACAAATGTACCACGTGTGCTGTCAAAAGGGGAATTTAAATAGTAACAATGCATCAATCTGGATCAATATATGAATTAAATTCTTGATCCAGTCGATGCAAAAGTTATAAATGTGAGAAAAATTGTCAAATCATCATTTTGTTGTTTATATCAATTTAACGGATATACTAAATAGGAATAATAAGATTACAATAACAATAATTAAATTCTATTGAAATAGTACAGCGAAGAATAATATTGTATCTGAAATCTGAGCCGTAGAATTAAACTGAGTCAGCGTGAGGAGAACCAGGAGGAACACAAACGTGCCCCGTGAGGCTTTTGGGTCGTGCATTTGAAGGCATTAAAGTGAAAGGACCTCGTTGTCACAGTAAAAGCACTAAAACAGGAACATGTTGCTTTGGGGTGTAAACGCCAGCTGAGCCCAAACCAGGTGATGCTCCTGCAACCAAACATGACATGGAACAGCAAAAAAAAACACGTTATCATACAACCCCCACCGCCCCCCCGGCGCCCCCTCCTTCCCCACCAGAGATTAACAAAGTAAATTCCACCGCTTCTCTCCCGAAAGAAGCACCCGAAGTTGTCGCCTAAACCTTTTAGGAGATTAGCTGACCCGGGCAGGATCTCCTCGGGGCTCCGCGTCCTTCGTGTGTGTGATTCGGGGTGCGGCGGCGGGACGGCGGACGGGGGTCTAATGTGTGGTCCTTTTGCTTCGTTAATGGGGCAGACGCGAGCCACTCAGCCAAGAAATCGCCCATTGTCCCCTTTCGCCGTCGCCGTTTTTTAATGTGCGGCATTAGTCTGGCGGTTGTTAGTGCTGCGCCGTGGTGCTTCGCTGATGGTCATATGACAAAGTGTTAATAGAATATAGTGGGACGGGCAGGACAAAGGTGGCCAATGTTCGGCTGGATGCAGCCAATTTCTGTGCGAGGGGCCTGCCTAAAAACCCCATTCATAGGCCGTCTAATGCTGCTGCGTAATTAAATGTGATTACTGGAGCAGAGGGCTCCTCTCTCCCTCTCTGAGGGCCACACACGGGACTGCAGGCGGCGTGCACGCCCTCATTAAGGAGGCGCTAACAGATGTACACGAGCAACGACCGCAAGCATACCTCGGAGTGCGTGCCGTGTCTGTCTGACCGCCGCACGGACAGACGTCTCCACAGTGCCGACTTCTCGGGCGCGCAGGGCGGCATGACCGCGTTTGAAAGGGAGCGTTGAAGGCCGGGCCAGGGGGAGTGGCTTCCACCTGTAGCCCCGCCCTCCGAAAAGCACGAGAAATAAACACATTCCCCGGTAATAAATAAAAATCAGGCTCAACTGCGACCTTCATTCAGTGATAATCACAAGCAAACAAGCAGGAACTTATAAACAAAAATCAATTATGGTTTCCACACACACGCGCACGCACACACACGCGCGCACGCACACACACACCTCGACTGTCTCTCCGCTCCAGTTTCCTGGGCAGACACGGTCCCCTGGTGCTCATGGGAAATAGTGAGCATGCCAGCCCCCACAAAGGCGTCCTTTCAGCCGCCCGCATGCTTGACCTGTGCCGGGTCAGCGCTCAGCTTTGTGCCCCGCAACCCCTGAGTGACCCCCGGGACCGCGTTGAGGGCCCGAGGTCAAATCCAGATGCCGGAGTCTAATTTTGCCCAAACTGGGTTATCGGTCCAAATCTGCCCTAAAATCCCCCCCCCCCCCTAAAACCCACCACTACCTCCACACATGATCGAGTCCCATAGAAATACATCGGTACTCTGTGGCCTAATTGGAGTAGTGCGCACACACACACACACACACTCTCTGGCATGACCCCCTGTAACTGCACTAATACCCCATCCCGTGGCCTTTGGTCTATCTTGAGGGATTAGGTGCAGAAAGACACACATACAAGCACGGATACATCCACACACACACACACTCGGGGCGCAGTAGGCCTGGCTGAGGGTTTACCTTGAGGGATTAGGTGCAGAGAGACGGGACCCTCCAGCCAATCAACCGGTCTGTCACATTGATTTTGAGGGGTCACCGGTGCACAATGGCCAGGGTTTTCCTGTCTTAACCTCTCTGATCACACACATGTGCACGCACACACTCACAGGCACGCACACGCAATGTCAATAAACAGCGCTTAAAAATCGCTGCAGTAAAAGGCTGAGCTGGGAAAAGAATTCCAGGAGGGTTAAATGCAACAAAAAAAAAAGAATTAAGACTGAATGTACAACATTAAAAAATGAAAACATATTTAAGTTAATAAATAAGAGTTTATGATGATTCAAAAGAATGCAAAAGACTCTACAATCCTGCCACAAACACACACACACACACACACGGTTCTATACCAGTTAAAATCTGCCCCTGTCCGCCTCGCAAAGCTTCATCACGTCTGTTCTTCTGAAAATCCTTGGTCCCCGGGGGGAAGCACACCCGGCTGAGGGAAAGCTCCGAGGTCAACCCCCCCCCCCCCACCAACCCTCTCATTCTTCTCTTTCCTGGTCAAACAACACAATGGTCGTCTATGGGAGAGGGCACCGGACAAGCTCCATGACTGAAATAAACCCAACATACAACATCTCAGGTGTTGGGGCCATTTTCTATGACGTCATTTTTCTATGATGATTTGTTCTGTTTTAGGGTTTTTTTTTGTCACCCCCCCCCAGCAGACACCTCCCACCCCCCTGTTGCCTGTTTCCCTTTCCTGAAGAGAATGGCTGTGGCATCTGGAAAAACAGGATTCATGCGCGCAGGCTGGTATTGTTATGATTACAGAGTTTGCCGGTGGGGGGGGGGGGGAACTTGTCGGGTCCTTTAGTTAAGTAAAAATAGCAACAGAACATGTGGGTTTTAAGACATTCAATTACAGGCAGAAGCACTTCATTCAAAGTATTAGCAACATGTGGCTAAAGTTAAAGACGTAAAATTAGTCTTGCCCATGGGACTGTTGTATGATTATATATATATATATATATATACATATATATAATATATATATATATATATATATAAATAAATGATTAGATCAGAGCATGTTTTGTCAAGCTGTTCCCAAGTTAGAGTTCAGACCCTCCAGAGGATCAAAGGATAAATCTTTTTCCCCAATTCGTGCCTTTATCAATTATATTTAAAGAAATATTTCTGGGGGTAAATAAAGCACAAACGGATGATTTATACTTTGGATTCCGTGCACGCTGAGCATTTATACAGCAGTCAAGTCATTTTTGCTTGATTTGACCTCCCGTTTTTTTAATTATTTCCTCAGGCTGTCTTGATTTATTTGATGTGTATTTCAACAGGTCCATGTAGATTAGGCCCAACATCACTTTAGGGCTGGAACACCTGCTTATGGAAGATGAGCCTCGTAAGGTGGTTGCTGCTGTCTGATCGGCAGATCAACCCCTGTAGAGATTGATCCGTGCACCAGGTACTACACCACATTACTGCAACAATACACTCCGGGGGCAGGAAGCACAAACATGATTCCTAGTCACCGAGTGCAGCTTATGAATTTAAGATGAACTTATTCACGCTGCAGACACGTGGCTTTCCAGAGTAAAACCACGCAGTGTTCATTTTATTCTATGGATTCACTCCGCTTTTAAGGCTCAAACGGGGCGCACCACGCACCGACGGGCAACTCTCCCGGGCAACTCACCCGGGGGGGGGGGGGGGGATTAGCCACCAGCTCCGAGGTCAGCCCGGGCCTCCGCCCCGGCATGACGCGGTGCTTCTGTCCGCGTCATGCGGATGCTCGGCTCCCATTGGCCGCGCGGGATGGTTCAGAAGTCGGACGGCCGAAGTACTGTCTCGTGGCGTCGCCGTTAGCATCGTCCGGGGCCCGACCGGTTGCTAAGCTAGCAGAAAGTACCGAGAGAAGGAACGCGGAGTTTGTGTTTTGGCTGTCCGGTGGTGCTGGTGACCTGAAGTGACCTGAAGCGGCCACTCGGGGGCGCCCGAGCGCCTCTGCAGCCGTTTGTCTCCTCACTTCCTCGACGCCGACCTCCACTTCCTGGATACGCGCTGCGGGGAGAGAACAGCGCACCTCGGCTCGGTGTTTTGAACAAGGTTCCGTTAACCTGTTGCTTACACACACACACACACACACACACACACCAACGAGCGGTCATTTAACGACGAACGGCCGTTTGATGTCAGGAAACCATCTATGATGACGTAAGCTGGACCGCAAGTCGTCGCAGATAAACGTGAGTCAAGCTAACTAAGTGAACCTAGTTACCAGTCGACCGTTGCCTAGTTACTAACTAAGCTAACGGCTACGGGCCGATCGACGTCGCGCTCTTGTTTTTTTTTTTTTAACGTGCTGGTTTCTCCGTGTTCGTGTCGCGTATTCTAGTCGTGTGCGCGTGGCTCCCGCAGCGCCACGTCACCGGAAGAGTCAGAACAACAACACCCGGGTTTCGGCCCCGGGGACCGGATACCCCGCCCCGGCTCCCGGGCCGCTTTCTCCCCCCGCGAGGGCAGCACTCGGCGAGCGGGAGAGATGACGGCGTCCAACTGGGGCCTCATCATGAACGTGGTGAACAGCATCGTCGGAGTGAGCGTGCTCACGATGCCCTTCTGCTTCAAACAGGTGGGTGAACAGGTGGGCCGGGGTACAGGGCCTCCATGCTAATAACATGAAGTCTGGAAATAAAATAAATTCAGCACAACAGAAGTATTGTGCGGATAAATTCTCCACATTTAATGTTGCAGCCTTTTCACGTGTGTCCTCGTGGTTCGTCTACTTAACGTGACTTGTTCTGCACGTTGTAGTCGGGGTAAGAGTCTGTGTGTGTGTGTGTCCCGTCCTCTCTTGCAGTGCGGGATAGTGCTGGGAACCCTCCTTCTGTTCTTCTGCTCCTGGATGACCCACAAGTCGTGCATGTTCCTGGTCAACACGGCGAGCAGCACCAAAAGAAGGACCTATGCAGGATTGGGTGAGTTTAAGTAGTGTTGAGTTTGCATCTTTGTGTTTGTCACTGACCAACGTGACTCAGTGGACGGATACGGTTGTACCGGCCGAAGAAAGGGAAACTCGACTTAATCACATCCCTCCACCTTCTGCAGCTTTCCACGCATACGGGAAACCAGGGAAGACCGTGGTGGAGCTGAGGCAAGTGTTCTCACTAGTTCACCACTTGCACCACATTAAGCTGTATTTGAACTGTACATTCTGGCTTCATTTTCCACAGATAATCATCATTTGTACAAAAATGATTTATTTCCAAACCATAGACACTTGACATAATGACATAACCCAGATTTCCCTTCTCCCCCCTGTAGTATGATTGGTTTGATGTTGGGGACCTGCATTGCCTTCTACGTCGTGATCGCTGATCTGGGCTCAAATTTCTTCGCTCAGCTGTTGGGTTTACAGGTGTGAGATCATCGTTTCTTACGTTCATCTCTTTATCTTTGAGCGATTTGTTTCAAATCCGTCACTTCGCTCTCCCCAAAACACTGTTACAAATGTCTGAAGGTTCAATGCTGTGTTGTCGTTTCCTCTCAAGGTGACGGGCATCTTCCGCGTGCTGCTGCTGATCGCCGTGTCTCTGTTCATCGTCCTCCCGCTGAGTCTGCAGAGGAACATGATGTCCTCCATCCAGTCCTTCTCCGCCATGGCTCTCATGTTCTACACCTTCTTCATGTTCACGGTGAGCCCACCGACACACACGTTTTCACTAACGGTTTGTTTATCACGTCAAATGATTTTCATAATGTTGTGAAAGTGTTATTTGGTGGCATTCAGTGTAATTTCTCTTAATTCGCTCCACGTTACAGAACAATATCATCCTTACTGACGTATTATTTTCTTGCTCCTCTTTTTTTAAAGAGTCACACTAAATCACACCAGGCAGAAAACTATTGCTGCTCTTTATGGGCTGGAACAAAGTCTTTCCCCTGAGAGGGAGACACCACTTGGAAACAGCCACGAGAGACATTCTAAGCACTAAGTGCAAAGTAAATGGAGGTCACATGGTCGACTAAACCAAAACTTAAGGGTATTATTATTCCCTATTTGCTGCCAGATATTAATCTGTCAAACAACTTATTTTTCTTGACCAGTCAACTCTTTGTACAGCATCTCAAATTACTCATGCTGTTAGGGAATACTTTTATATTAAATCAGCACCATATTTCCATTGGTTAATACCTTCCTGTCCCCCTCAATCAGCATTGCGTGCTTAATGGTAACCGTAATTAATTTTTAGACATCGGACACATCTAAGGATTTCTTTTGCCATATTTTCCTTGCTTCAACCTTTTGTTGATGTCGGATTTGTGTCTTTCTGTGAAACATTTGAATCAAGGTCTTCTGACCACACTCCAACCAGTAATGACAAGCATGAGGCTTTATTATCAACATATAATAACCGCCACCATATTCACCCTAACCCTCAGTATTAGCAGCAGCTCGCACGTCTCTCTCCAAACAGACGTCCCACGCTGGAGGGTTTGTGTCCGACGTTGAGCCGCACTAAACCCTCGGCTGTGGTGGGTTTCTGCCGCGTCGGGGGGGGGGTGTGCGACGCGTTACAACGTGTGACTCCAGCGGGTCGGTGCAGCCGGAGTTTTCTGCCTCGTGGGATTCAGTTTACTCATTAAAGACACACACATCCTTTGTGTGTGGTTCTGTTCTACTGACCCGTATTGCTGCTTCCGCAGAGCGCTCACTGCCGCTCGCGGCCTCTCTAGCGTGTGGTCGGTAGCGCGGGCGTAGCGCGGCGCCGTGGTAGTTCCAGGCCCGGTCCACATCCCTAACCCCCTAACAGTGATGTATCTCCTTCCCCTCCCTCTCTTTCATCCTCTTCTTCGTTTTGTCACTTCTGCTCTTTGCTCTTTTCTTCTTTCGCCTCCTCCTTACCTCTCGCCCTCCCTCACTCCCCCCCGACCGCCTCCTCGGCACACTTTGTTTGCCCCCCCCTCCCTCCCTCCCAACCCCCCACCCCCCTCTGTCCCACCGCTGTTTCTGCTGCTGCTGCTGCTGTAGATAGTGTTGTCGTCTCTGCGCTACGGCATTATCTCAGGCTCCTGGGTGGAGCGGGTTCACCTGTGGCGCTTCAAGGGCGTCATTCAGTGCCTTCCCATTATCGCCACAACCTTCTGCTGTCACCCGTAAGTAAACCACCCCACAATGACACCACCCTGAGGCCGGCCGGTGGGGGCCGTAGAGTGAAGGAAGCCAGATGTCTCCCCTGCACCCTCGCGCTCCTTAAGCCCCTCCCACCTCCCTCCTTCCGCCCACTCCTCAGCCATCGCCATTTCTCCACCGTCCAGTCTGGGTTCGGTCCGAGCCCGTTGAGCTGTGAGTGTGTCTGTGTGTGTTTTCGGTGGCAGTTGTGGCAACGCAGAGAAGTGTAACCTCTTAATGTGGGCGTTTTCACGCTCGCTGTGCTCCACCCCCCCACCCACCACCGCCCCACACCCGGGTTAGTGTGGGTGGGGTTGTGGAGGGATTCTGCTGTCCTCTGGATCTCTTGTCAGGTAATTAAAGGAGCAAGTCGTGAGAAACGCATGCTGATCACGAACCTGTTGGGCCGTTTTCTTTCATCGGGATCACATTTACATTCACTTTGATTCTACGTCACCTTCATGGCTCCATGTCGTCGTGCCGCTCGGACGGGTTCTATGTTCCGTTGGGGATTCCTGTCCTGTCTCTTGTTTCCCTTCCTTCATTTTCCTCTGGTTTTCTGTCCTCATTGATTACCTTCATTATCTGTCCGTGAGCCGCCAGCATGGGTGCCGCCCCCCCACCCCCATTCCCCCTCTCTTCCTCGTGCCCCCACACATCCTCATTTGGTTCGGGCCGTAACCCCCCCATCCCCCACCCCTCCTTCCCCTCAGGTGGTGCTGTCCTCGTTCAATCATGGGCTGCTCGGTGGCTGGTGGCTAGGGCAGGTCAGAGTGGTGCGCTGGGAGGGGGTGTTTCGCTGTCTCCCCATCTGTGGGATGGCCTTCGCCTGTCAGTCGTAAGTACTCTTCCCGCTCCTCCACCCGAACAGAACCATGAAAAACTAATGTCAAACCACAGGGGTGGGTGGGTGGATGAATGGTCAAACTTTCCACAGAGAATTGAATAGCTGCATGTAGAAAGTGGTGCAGTTGCTTTAAGCACGGGTGGAGGGTTTAGGTGGAGTTTGTAAAGACACACACGGGTGTGGTGGAGACGAGCTTGTAGGAAGCCGCCTTTATTTGCTTCTGTGCTTTCGCCTGTCAGATCATCTGTTTCCCTGGAAAAAAAAACATTATAATCAAATCAACCAAAAATATCAGACCTAATTATTCTGGCAATTACTGTAGATACATTAAGATTTCTTTGCTAAACACACCGACATGTGACATCTATCAGCCCCCCCAGCTCATCTATTTCTCCACTGTCGCTCACGAGGCCTCTTTGTCCTCTGCATTCAAAGGGGTTCTGAGTGTACGCAGTCTCATCGGATGTGGATGCGCTGCTGGAGGGGGGGGTCACAAGCAGCGTTATTGTGGAAGCCGTTAGGGGTCAGATGGTGGGTTTGTCAGTGGGAGGGAGAGTGAGGTGAGCGGCGGGTATCTGGTGACTCCAACGAGACTTTAATGTAGAAGCACGAAGCCGACGTGGCATCGTGGACGCCTTCGTTGGCAGGTGAGCGGTGTTCACGCGTGGGCTCCTGCTCGCTGTGCTGAGTGAGGGGGGGGGGGAGCACTGTGAGCCGGCTGAAGCCAAACCACTGATCAGCGCGTTGGACCTTTCATACATGAAGCGTGTTAACTTTTAGCTGAAACATGACTTAACGTCCCTGTTATGGCCTGGTATTATCCAGAGCGCACTCTCCAGCCCTCCCAACACACACACACACACGGTGGCTTTGAAGGCTTCCTCGGTCGTATTTAGAGCAAAAAGACATTAGCCTGTGAGTCGGGACTATTGAGTGGACGTTGGATGTTTTACTCCCCACTTACAATATGCCGTTTACTTTCACCTTGGCCGTGAGATTTACTGGTTAGCGGATTAAACAAGCGTCAAGCAAAAGCGCCACAGACAGCCTGCTCGTAAAAGCAAAGAGAGGATGAGAGGAAGTCTCTCTCTCTCTCTCTCTCTCTCTCTCGTGTCTCCGTTCCGTCCTTTCACACATGGACGAGGGAGCTGGAGGAAGAGAGGAGCTGAGCACAAAGAGTCTGCCACCAAAGTTTACAATGCTCTAAAAGCTGCCAGGCCCTCGCTGTTATATACAACGCCATTAACGGGGCCGGTTAATCTGCAGACCCCCCCCCCACGATATGGCCGAGGGAGACCGAGGGATGAGGCTGCGGGGGACAGCAGACTCTACAGACAGGCGCTTCCTCCTCACTCTGCCCCCCCACTGCCAATCACACAAAACGTCAGTAAAGTAATTGTTAGTTGATTGATATTTGGACTAAACTCCATGTGGCTGCTGGGGGCCCAGTTTTGAAAGGAATAACTACTAATCAATCAATCAATAGACAAACGGTCACTTCGGGGTTTGTGTCACGCAGCACGCCGAGTGTGTGTTTGTTGGGCTGCTTCTCTGTCGCAGGCAGGTGCTGCCGACCTACGACAGCCTGGACGAGCCCTCCGTCAAGCGCATGAGCACCATCTTCACCTCCAGCCTCAACGTGGTCACCGTCTTCTACATCACCGTAAGTGGCAGCGCGCCCGTCACGGGGCGCTTTCTGTGCCGTCGTCTTAACTGTACGTCGCTGAGGTCGCCTCCGCCCCTCTGAAACCAGGTGGGATTCTTCGGCTACGTCAGTTTCACGGAGAACATCGCGGGCAACGTGCTGATGAACTTCCCCTCCAACCTGGTGACGGAGATGATCCGCGTGGGCTTCATGATGTCTGTGGCCGTAGGGTTCCCCATGATGATCCTGCCCTGCCGGCAGGCCATCAACACCATGCTCTTTGAGCAGCAGGTAACCCCCCCCCACCCCCTCCCCCGCCAGTGTGTGCAGGATCAAACATACTGTAGATCAGAATAATAAAAGCCGGTGTAACCCGATGCCTTTTTACCGTCGTCCCACCGTCTCTGAAGCAGTTTTGCAGGAGCACGTTGCTATATTCAATAGAGTCCCCTGGAAACACAAGCTGTGGAACTCAGACGTTTTTATCGCCCCCGAGATGTCGAAGGACTCTAAAGAGGCCTTCGAGAAGCCCAGTTCCCGCTGTGGTTTAGAAGAAAATGCAACGCAGCCTCTACGTTATTGAAGGTTTTTCTAGTGGGAACCAGGATCAGAGAGAAGAATCCCTGCTGGGGTTTTTTGGTGAAAAGCAGACTGGTAGTACTCGCTGCTGCTGTTGGCGATGATGAGAAATGAGGAAAACGCTGAGAAGAAACTAGAACAAAAGCCCAATCCAACTGTGAGTGTAATATTTTGGTCTTTGTCCTCGTCCCTCAGCAGAAGGACGGGACGTTTGCTGCCGGGGGTTACATGCCTCCTCTGCGCTTCAAGATGATCACCCTCTGCATTGTGTTTGGCACCATGCTGGGAGGCATTCTCATCCCCAATGGTACATCGTGTGTGTGTGTGTGTGTGTGTGTGTGTGTGTGTGTGTGTGTGTGTGTGTGTGTGTGTGTGTGTGTGTGTGTGTGTGTGTGTGTGGGCGGAGTCGTCGGGGAGCTTTACGACGTGTGTGTGTGTGTGTGTGTGTGTGGGCGGAGTCGTCGGGGAGCTTTACGGTGTGTGTGTGTGACTTTACGAGTCACTGACTGTCACACTCTAACACACTCCTTAAATCAGGGCGCTAACTTTTATCTTTTAGACGGGCAGACAGGAAGATAGGGCAATTATTCTCTCCCCCTCCCCCTCCCCCTCCCCCTCCCCCTCCCCCCTCTCTCTCTCTCTCTCTCCCCAACACACACTCACACACACCAATATTGTGTCTCTGTCAGGCTCTTTGAGTCCATCCGTCTCGCTCACAAACGGCTCCAAATAGCTTGAGATGTAAAGTAGAATGAGTTTGTTTTATTCGGAGGCTGTTTATTAAACTTTTGATTGAGAAGACACACACAGACACACACACACGCACATGCACACACAGACACACACACACACGGTGGGCTTGGCCGACCCTTTGTGTATCTAATCAGACTAATAGACTGAGGAGGGAGGTAAGGACCCCGGGGAGAATGGACACTAAATCTGAGGGAGACAATATGGTGTCCGTCCTCCGGATGAACGATGGCTGCTCCGGGCACGGCGCCCAGCCAGGGGGCGGGGCCTGTGCCGGCCTCTTGCCAAGAGCAGGGCGCCGTGGACGGGGGGCTTGGGGTTTGGTCCACATCCCTACAAGATGAGCTAAATAAAAACGCGTTGTTGATTTGAGCGGAACGCCACAGAACGTGATGTTGTTATTATTATTTCTATACCATGCATTACTTTTTGATTAATCATTTAAACTGTTACTTCAACTTAGTACATCAACAGTTTATTTCATTTGTCTGAGCTAACCTTTTTAGTCATTATCTCAATGTCCCCGTCTTCCTGTTCCTTTCCTCCTAAGTGGAAACCATTCTGGGTCTGACTGGAGCCACTATGGGCAGCCTCATCTGCTTCATATGTCCTGCTCTCATCTACAAGAAGATCCAGAAGAACACCATCATTTCTCAGGTTTCACACTCGGAACGAGCACTTCCCCCGTCGACCTGTCATTGACTGACCTGCTGACCTCTCCTCTTCCTCCCTGACCTTCAGCTGGTGCTTTGCGTGGGTCTGGGCATCCTGCTGGTCAGCACCTTCACAACACTCTCCATTTCGGCCTCCAGCCCCCGCACCAAGGTCCAAGCTCCTCCCCCTCCGGCACCTGTCAAGAACAGCCTTCCTGAACTACACGGTAAGGATCCCGACTCGGCTGATGGCTTTAACTCGTCTACTGGCTGGACGATAGAGGGGGGGGTTAGTTCACAACCATGGAGACGTTTATTTCTGGTCTTCAAAGTCGTGGGCTGAGACGGCAACGCGAAGACAACGTGAGCCGGGGGCAAAGTGCCGGTGAGACTGAGGCAGAAGCACAAAGCCAAAGAAAGGGCTTCTTTCATGTGTGAGAGAAGAAAGGCAGAGTGATGGACTCACAGGCGGACGAGGAGAAAACCTTGACAGTATCTGAGAGCTCGACATTGATGGAGCGAGAGTGATGCCCTTCAAGCTCCAGTAATTCCTCTCCACCCCTCTGCTCATTTCTCCTGCCCCCCTCCCTCTCCACCAAAATACATTGTCTCCGTCTCCCTCCCCACATCTCCTGTGGCAGCTATGAAATGCCCGCGAGCTCTGGCTGTACAAAGGGGGGGGGGGGGGGGGTGGGGGGGGCTGATGGTGCAGAAGAAAACAAACGGAGATGGTCAGGGAACCTTTTGACTTATCGTTGTCATTTTAGGGTGAAACAGAAAGAGGTTTTTCCTTTCCAATTGCTCTCCTTCCCCTCTGGTTCCTTCGATGGCGTCCTTTTCTAGCCGGAGCACCAGTGAAGATCTGCTTTCTCCATCCCTCTGTTTCGTTCTTTTCTGCCCTCGACTACTTTGAATTTATTGTGTTCCGTCCTCACAGTTTGACTGTAGATAAAACGCCTGTGGTGGAACCTTTTACACCTGTTTCCTGTTTGTCCCTTTCAGTGTAAATGCGTCTCCCTCTCGTCTCTTCTGTCTCCGGCTCAGTGATTAAACCCAGCAGCTGTTGGCTCTGCTTGTCCGGCTTAGTCGGCCTTTATTCAATTACTACAGAGAGCATCAGTACGCGCGGCTCATGCCAGAGGTGTTCATTTATTTTAATGCCAGCCGGTAATGTGTGTAATAAACACAGCAGCACGAGGAGATAAAGAGCGCACGTCAGGGTCAGTGTTAAATAGTAATGCAAGAAAGGTCGTTTATTTCCTCAGACAGACAAAACGGTGGAATAAATAAACAACCGTAAAGCTGATTCCTCCGTAAATAACCTTTTATGTTTGTATAAATCTATTGACTCATTCGGTCATTTTACCGTAGGAGGAAACACAGTTTGGTGATTGGATCTGTGCCCCGGGCGGCGTGGTACGGGCGGCGTGGTACGGGCGGCGTGGTACGGGCGGCGTGGTACGGGCGGCGTGGTACGAGCGGCGTGGTACGAGCGGCGTGGTACGAGCGGCGTGGTACGGGCGGCGTGGTACGAGCGGCGTGGTACGAGCGGCGTGGTACGAGCGGCGTGGTACGGGCGGCGGGGTACGAGCGGCGTGGTACGAGCGGCGTGGTACGAGCGGCGTGGTACGAGCGGCGTGGTACGGGCGGCGTGGTACGGGCGGCGTGGTACGGGCGGCGTGGTACGGCTGGCGTGGTACGGGCGGCGTGGTACGGGCGGCGTGGTACGGCTGGCGTGGTACGGGCGGTGTTCAGTAACAGTGTCCGTGTTGTGATGGATATTGTTTTTGTCGTAGACCACCGTGCCACTAAGAAGCCGGTGGAGATGGACAAACCGGACCCTCCGGTGGTCCAGGTGGTCCAACCCGTAGAGGGGGAGCCTCCTGAGCCCCCCCAGATTAAAGGACCAGTGGAACTACCTGACAGGAAGGAGGAGGAGGTGCAGTTGGACCGCCCTGGGGCCGGTAAGGAGGCTGAGGCGGTGCTGGAGTCTTCACTGGCTTCACTTGAGCTGATGAGAATAAGTTGGGGGGGTTGTGGTGTTGCAGGTGTTGCGGTGGCAGAGGGCGAGGCCCATCGGCATGAACCCCCCATCCCTCACTACGCGGTCAAGGTGGACAACAGAAAGAACAACGCAGAGCTGGAGGAAGGCAAGAAACCACCCGAGGAACCTAAAGGAGACAAGGAGCCAGGGGGGTTGGGCGCCGCGGGGGGGGCACAGCGCCGAGAAGACGAGCTCGCCGAAGAGAACCCGAAGCCTGTGGTGGTGGCTGTCGTGGGGAAGGAGGGAGTGGATTTGGGTGGAGGGGAAGTCCAGTCCAATGAAGCAGGGGAGCAGCCCGTCGCCGAGGCAGACAAAGGGCAGGACGTCCTCCAGCCAAAAGACGACGGGGACCTCGATCCGGCCGCGGGGGCCAACGAAGCGGGCGAAGCGCCAGATGCTGCAGGGAAACGTGAGTATGAGCCACGCCCCCATGAAACAACTGTAAGTACAGCGCGGTGATATTCGGTTCTTCTTCAGCTCCACTTTCTGAAGGAGACCCTCGTCCTGCTGGAGATGCAGCTGCAGACGGCAAAGACACCGCAGATGAGAAAATGGAGGGTGAGTGAAGGAACAATTTAAACGTGTCGCTCTTTGGGTTTTACATCCAACGGTGAACAGGCTTGTAGCGAGCACGACCTTCCTCATTCAGTAATACTTAAAATACCAAGAGATGGAGACGTGTTGCAGGAAAGAGGAAATAAAAACAGCAAAACGCAAGTTAAAGATAATTGAAGAGTTTCTTTGTTTTTGGCTGAATCGTAACACCGTGTTGTTTGCTGCTGGTTGGCGTCCCCGACTCTTCTTCATATCTCACTTTTATCTCGTATGATCTAATCTCTCTGATCTTGTTCATTGTGCTTGTTTTGATGGTACAGACAGTTTTAAAGCACAGCAGAAAAATACAAATCCATTTCTTACTCTTATTTCTTACCTTGCTGTTCAGTCTTTTTGGCTTTTGTTGACTTTCTTGTTCTGTTTACTTTTGCCTTCTCTCTCTCCCTCTTTACCTTGTTCTGTATTTTACTGCTGGACTCGTATCAGTGATAAAAAAACTGGTTGCAGGTATGAACTCCCTCTTTTCTTTAATCTGTCTGTTGCTCGGCGTCTTTGTTCACTCACTGAGTTAATGAACATTTAGACAAACTGTACGTACAATGCATTCAGTAATATGCATTTTTATCCTAGAACTAAACAATGTGCCGGTGTAGAAGCCTCCCGCTCACTTTGCTCCCCATAACCTAGTTTGTGTCTACAGTCGCTCCTTCCTGTTAATGGAGACGGTACTAAACCATATTCCCCTTCCCCTCTCACCTAGAGACCCTACAGACGTCTAACGACGCTTCTTAACCAAAGCCACGCTCTGAGAGCAGCGCGTGACCTTTCTAATCCAACCTGTCTGTCCTACAGAAGGCCAGCTGGACCACGCAGTGCTGCTGCAGGTCATCAAGCAGCAGCAAGAGCAACAGAAGAGACTTCTTGACCAGCAGGAAAAACTACTGGATCTCATAGAAGAGCAACACAAGGAAATCCACCTGAAACAGCCTGCTGGTGGGTGCACGCTTTGCTGAGATGTCTCACGACATTGATTTTAAAAGGAATAAATAATTGTGACAAAGATGTTTTTATTTAAAGGGGCTGCTGACGGTGAGGCAGAGAAAGGACTCCCAGATGGGATGGAGGGTGCAGCAGAAAAGAACAAAGACTCTGGACTGGAGTCTGATGGGAAGAAGGAAGCTGGAGTTGATGTTGGTGCTGCTGCTGCTGGAGTCGGGGCTGAGGTTGCAGCTCGAGTTGCTGATGGAGCTGCTGCTGGTGGAGTTGGTGCAGGAGCTGGTGAAGCTGGCGGTGTAGCTGCTGGTGGAGTTGGAGCTGCTGCTGTAGCTGGTCCTGGAGTTGCAGTTGTAGCTGCTGGAGGAGCTGGTGCTGGAGTTGCAGCCGGTGCTGGAGGAGCTGGTGCTGGAGTTGCAGCCGCTGCCGGTGGAGCTGGTGCTGGAGTTGCAGCCGCTGCCGGTGGAGCTGGTGCTGGAGTTGCAGCCGCTGCCGGTGGAGCTGGTGCTGGAGTTGCAGCCGCTGCCGGTGGAGCTGGTGCTGGAGTTGCAGCCGCTGCCGGTGGAGCTGGTGCTGGAGTTGCAGCCGCTGCCGGTGGAGCTGGTGCTGGAGTTGCAGCCGCTGCCGGTGGTGCTGGAGTTGCAGCCGCTGCCGGTGGTGCTGGAGTTGCAGCCGCTGGTGCTGGAGTTGCAGCTGCTGGTGGAGTTGCTGCTGGAGCTGGTGCTCCTGTTGCAGCTGACGTTGGAGCTGCTGGAGGAGCGCAGCCTCGGGCCGTGGACCAGAATCAAGCACCAGCCAGGCCGGGGTCAGAGGTCAGGGGTCCAGAAGTAGCCGCTTACAAGGAGGACGGCCATGTTGTACCAGCAGGAGAACCCCATGAGCAGAGCAAACTGGGGGCGAGGGGAGTCCCACTGGTGAATAAAATACCTGAGGACGACCGTCAGCCAGCAGCTCAACTCACAGATGATGAAAGAAGCATAGAGGAGGTGAAGAGGAAAATTGAAAGTCTTAAAAAAGAACAGATAGAGAAAGAGGTTCAGGCGAGAATGGAAAAAGATCGGCGTGACCGCGAGATAAAGGAAGCGCTGGCCAAAGAGCAGGAGCTGGAGATACAGAGAGCCGTGATGGACAAACTCGCAGAGGAAAAGGCCGAGAAGGAGAGACGTGAGCGGGAGCTGCAGAAAGCAGACAATGAAATACTCGAGCGAGCGAAGAAGGAGGAAAGCGCAGAGGCGGCTCGGGAGAGGCTGGCCCAGCTGCAGCGCCTGCTGGGAGACCGGCAGGCGGCACTGGGGGCCGAGAGAGAAGACGCCGGGGCTTTGAAGAAAGGAGGACGGGACCTCAAACAGAACGCCGACGCTCAGGCGCCCCCCCGAGAAGCCGCAGAGGACGGCGCCGTCAAAGCAGAGGCTCGGCCCCGGGCTTCCCACGAGAGGGCCGGCGACCCGGGAGGGATGGATCTGAGACGGAGACGCAGGGCGCTGGGACCCGCAGACGAGACCGGGGCGTCCAGGGGGATTGCGGGGCTGGAGCCCCTGCTGGAGATGGGGGGCTCGGACCTGCACGCGGCCCTGGAGGAGCAGCTACTGGCTGGAGCAGTGGTGCACTCACGGCAGATTAAACAGGCCTCAGAGGACGAGGCAGCGATATAACACACACACACACACACATATACACATATACACACACAGCTTTGCATTCTTTGTTGCCTTCAGATACACGATGTGGACAAAGAGGAACCGCATACTCTGCAAACAACCCAAAGACTTTCATCAAAGAGCAATGTGCATGTAAATAATAATTTATTTTTGTCTCGAGGGGGGGGGGATTGTTGAGGTCACAGTTGTAATGTTTATAAATCCATGCAATACTTTAGTGTCTGGACCGGGTGGATGTATTGACAGTTGTGTATCGGAGTCACTTTTCATTCACCCCCTAACAGGAGCCTCTCTGTAGGACAAGTTTGTGCTTTATTGTCTCCTGTGCTGATGTTCTGTTCAATTTGAAATATTTATCTTCTGCTTTAATCATACATATTACTTGGTATGTTAAATCTTCCTCAATGTTAAAGGCTGTCTTTAAAAACCTAAAATATATACCACATATTGGATGTAATGTGAGTTCAAGAGTTTATTCACTATACTTTAAAATCAAAGTACCGGTATCAGTGCCTTAAGATCCACACGCGGCTGTTAAATCACAACTAAATGTGGCATTGTGTTCTTTTTCCTCTTCCCCTGCGCTTACTGTAAGGATTATAAAGCAAGCACGTTGGGTTTAGGACAGTAGCAGGAACGTGTGCGGTTCGTAGTGTTTCTTTGCCATCACATTTTTCTGAAAGATGCTATTTTTGTATTTTCTCTGTATTGTATTTCTGTAAATCGTGCTGATAAGTATGAACAAAAACATGAAGGTTGTGGCTGTTGGTCCATGTGCGGAGAATAAAGCAACATTTTATTCACCTGCGTATAATACAGTCAGTATTACTTTACACGCGTGTCACGTCTTTTAACAGGCAGCGCCAGAAGTCGTCCCGCCGCGTCGCTTCCCTTCCAGCTCGGACAAAACCTGGACGGATTCCATTCATCTGGCTTTTTTCTTGGCCTGTAACAAAGATGATTCCTTTACGCGGTGACTCTCTCATCAGGCCCACGTGCGTGGGGCAGGAGGCCCCGATCACTCACTGCGGCGGTGAAGCAGGTCTTCAGCGCTTGGAACTCCTTGCCGCACGTGTCCTTCTTCAGCTCCTGTCGGCCCGTCGTGGAAGCCGCCACACACTTCCCGTACGACGCCGCCTGTCATGGAGTCACGCGTTATCCTCACGTATTCACGCTGCTGACTTTTAACACATCCACTCTGACAATCTGGTTTCTCTGCAACACAACTTAGACATTGTACGTGTAGCATGTACACTTTTATCGTACACTTATCAACGATTTCATCATTTTGCAATCCTGCATTAAGGACAGTAACTGTCAACCACAGCGTGACCCTGTTAACCAGCAGAGGGATGTTCATAAACAATCAAATACAAATCAGCTACACAACCAATGGGAAACTGTGGTGGTTTCATCGCCCTCTACAGTAAACCTTTAGACTTTACTGTAACAATTGTAACTCTTAATAAATGAGTTTGTATTCCAGCAGCAGCCTGTAGGCACGATGACGTCCGATGCTGTTAAATGTAAATGTGACCTCTTCAGTTCGCTATGAGTGAAAACTGATGCGTTCAGGCAGCTAGATGGAAATCATATAAATGCGAACGAGGTGGACACGTGAACATAATTACAACTTCTCTCGTCAGAGATGACGTCATAGCTTACCTCTCCTGCGCACTGTGCAAACAGTTCAGGGAAAAGTCTCATCTTCTCTCGACTGCGGCTCCAGGCGTTTGACCCAGACATGTTTCCTCCTCAAACGGAAGTCCTTTGGGCTTTAAGTAAATTGAACCGATAACCCTTCACGGTTTTGTTGAATCTACCAACAGACGTATAAAGCTGTGACTAAAAAAGTGCACATCAACTGACAAATGAAGCATTTCTGTGAAACACGGGCAGCGCCATATTGTTGACCCCGTCATCAAGGAAGTGTCCCCGCAGGATATTCGGTAATGTGATTCGCCAATGCGCCTGTCACTCAAACAGTCAGCTTCAGTTTCCCGCATGTCGATTCGCTGTCTTTTGACCGTCAGGGCGTTAGCGGAACGCCAATGGCGCTTCAGCATCGCTTCTTCCTGTTCACCGATTGGCTGGCTGTCACCTCGAATCCCGCCTTCCACTCGCACCCCTCGGAGTATGATGAGTGAAGCCGCAGCCGGGATCGCTAAATCATGGCAACATTTATGGAACGACTGGCTTTTCTTCAGAAAGTAAGCGCCGTCTACGATCATTGCTTGTTGTCAATGCTACCGACGGCTTGACGTCTACGCGACGTACGGTGGCGTGTCCGTTTGTAACCGTCAAGTTGTGCCAGCGCTAGCTTGCTAGTAGCATGCTAGCTCGTAGTAAGACGACAACACATTTTGTTGATGCCTTTTTGTTTTCCTGTTGACCCGCCGGCTTGTTTCAGAGCTGCGGGGAGGTTCGCGGCCTCGTTAAACCCAAACTAAGCTGCCTCAGTCTGTGTTCCAGCTGGAAGTTTGACGTGTGAGGTCCGGTCTTTGGTTGAGGGTCTTTGGCTGTGTGACGCGCGTTGATCTGGTCCCAGACTTTAACCTTTCATCCGTTCGGTCCACTGAAGGTCCCAACTCTGATGAAGGCCACAGCCGACGATGAGACCCCCTGTCCCGGCTACCTTTTCCAAGACATCGGAAGTATCCTTTCACAGTTTCACCAATATTGTAAAGCTCTTAAATGAAGAATTGTCTTCCAACGCCACCAATAAAAGCCCTGCAGGGAAAATCCATTCATGGTTTTATATGTGGATCCAAATGAAAGTCGTGACTTTAAAGCACATCAGTCATTTCCACACAAGAAATGCAAGAAAATGCTCTTCTCAGTTCTGATGTTATTTTCTAGTTTTCTAACTTCAATCTCAGATCAGACGCCGCGCGGTGAAACTCTTTAACCATCATTACACTGTAGAAATCTCCCACGAGTCTTCAAGCTGCGGTCAGTGTCTGCTGGACTACCTTCTGGACAGGTTACAGGTGGAGTCCTGTCATGTCAAACTCAAGGTGAGAACAGTGATCATTCCGTGGCGCGTAGCCACAAAGCACGAGGCGCTGAACGAGTTCCTCCATGTTCTGCTCCATGCGGTTTTAGGTGCTGAAGATCTTCGTCCATCTTTGTGGTCATGGCTCAAACTACTTCCTCACAGAGCTTCGAAGGAACTCCACGTTCATCCAGCAGGCATCAGGTTAGACGCTGGTCGCTTTGGCTTCAGCTCTATTTGACGCTTCGCGGCCGCTCGCCGCTCTGACGACTTCGCTCGACCGACGCGTGTTTCTGCCTTTTTAAGTTTACAGCGGGCCTCCGGACGCCATCCACGGAACGGGATTGTACCAGAAAGTCCGAAATACGGCACAGGTGAGGCTGAGGCTGTGAACCATCACCATGACAACCAGACACCGTGACACAAATGCACTCAACTGGTCCTGTTTCTATTCTCAGGAAGTGGCCAGGTTGCTTTTCACAGATACAATCTCCACCAAAGACGGCGTCGCCCCGCTCCACCTAGCCCCGCCCACAATGGGTGAGTGATGGATAATAAATAAAATGACTGCCATTTGATTGTATAATGACTTTATTTAGGGATGTATACATTTTTTCCACTTAGATGCTCATTTAAATGACAGAAAATAAGTATTCTAAATGTTCTTATGAGATGTGAAGCTCAATGAATTCAGGCATTTAACCAAGTCGAAATAAGCATATGGAAACGACGATGAAAATGTTTATCATTAGTCATATCAGAGAGAGCTCGATTGTCTGTCAGGAGCTTGAACGATGAGAATAACCTGCGTTCAGGTTACTTGTATTTTGTGAACTAAAAGCTGAGAGGTCACCGGCCTTTCTGTGCAGGAATGGGCTCGACATCTTCCCACAGGTCAGGAATGCAGGGCTTTGGATACAGTCCGGGGAAGCAGGGGACCGGTGAGGGACACAAACGCACAGAAACCCAGTTAAGCATCCGTGTGAGTTTTCTGCAGCTTTCTTCTGTGTCTTTACCTGCTCCGACCAGGAGGCGGCGACTCTCTGCTGGAGAAGATCCAGAAAGCTGCAGAGGTCGTGGCCAGTGCCGTCCTGCCCCCCAGCGAACACCAGGGCATCCGTCTCCATGACAACTACTACCGGGCCGTACTCGCTCCGTCCGCGCCCATCGAGGTGGCGGTGCCCGCGTGTGCCTACAACCTGCCGGCTCGCGCACCACAAGGTCGGAAACGTATGAGCCGTCGAGCAGCTCGCTCTGTAGCAGCGCGTCGAGACTTATTTGACTCTTGATCGTGAATTGACGCAGCACCGCGTGTCCTCACGGCAGCGGCGGCCCAGCGGTGTCCGGGGCAGGTGGGGGGCGGCTGGGAGGAGACCGACAGCGGCAACAGCTCCTCTCACAACTCCTCTCAGGACATCGCGGCCAACAGCAGGGCGTCCGTGGGCAGCAAGTCAGCTGGTAGCCAATCGGGGGCCAGCAGAGGGAGCAGCGGGGACCCATCGGAGAGGTGAGCGGCCGAGTCGGCTGACGACCGGCTCTATTTATACCCTAGTCGGATCGGAGAGGGTCTCTGAGCCCCGCACACCTTCCGTTCTGCAGGGTGGAGGCCCTGCAGCTGGGGGACTGCGGCCTGGAGATGGCGTTGATCAGCAGACTGACGGAAGGATCCAGAGTTTTCCTGTCCAGAGAGGAGAGCCAGCACTTCACTAAAGAGTCCGTGCATCGAACTGCTCTTTGACTGTTTGAAGAATGCTTTTTATTTACCGTTTTATTTGGATCCGTCAGGTGCTCCGTTCTCAACTGTGAGGTCGTGCTGGATTTGCTCTCAAGCAAACTTCAAGATCCCTCAAACACGGTTAAGATGGTAACAATCGTTAAGAAGAACCTGGATTGATGTAAATCTTAACTATAGAAGGCATCTCTCCCTCACGCACACGTCTCTTTTCCCCCCAAACCTCCAGCGGGCCTTGTGTGGCGTATCATGCCTCCTGACCTCCGACCTCCTTTCGTTGGAACAAATGTTTGGCGCTACACAACGAAGGCTCCGCCCCCTGAGCGAGGGGGCTCCAGGACCTGTGGCCAACAAAGCCACCAAGGTAAGAAAATAAATACATACATAGAAAGTATGTAATTAAAAAAAACAATAAGTGTGCTTTCTTTATTTTGTTCTTATCTCCTCCAACCAGATCCTGCGTCAGTTTGAAGCTCTGATGGGCGGGTCTGGACACGCGCCGAGGCCGCACACGGCGAGCAGCGGCCATCAGGCCACAACTAATCTGCTCGCCACGTCCGCACACTTGGACCCTTTGGTACCAAACCTCTCTGCTGGCAGAACCGACGACGTCTCCCCCAGAGGTGTCCCCCAACCACCAAACCACCCAACTCCCCCCTCTGGTCGGCAGAGCGACCTCTCGGCGGAGCTGATGAGTGACGGCGACGGGGGGGAACTGCACCGGTTAACGCAAAACCAGTCGGAGCCCGTCCGGCCCGCTGAGGGGAAATCGGGGCCTGAGGTTTCGGAGCTGCACACGAACGGGAGCTCTCCCGGTCCCGCTGGGCGCCGGGGGGAGCAGGTCCGTCCGAGCAGACGCTCCCTGTTCAGCGGCATGGAGCTGGTGACTAAGGGGAGCTTCACGAGGGAAACGCCCCCTACGGCGAACGCAGCCGCACACAACGGCCTCTGCGCCGCCAGCGACGAGGCTCCTTCGGCCGGCGTCGGGCCCGTCGGCAGCCAGCCGGCGTCGGCCTTCTCCTTTCTCAACTTTTGACCAACGTCGTTTGGCTGAAACTTTTGCGGTTAAACTAATGATGTCATCACGTGTACACTTTTAGAAATCGATTTAATTTTATAAACCAGGATCCGATCAGTTGGCTCAGATTCTTTCGATGTGGAAGCTGCTGATTGTGTGAGCGTCTCACATTTAGGACGCTGCTGTCCCGTGTGAGCGCCGTGAGAAACTGTTATTGGTTTGTTTGGAGTCTAAAGTGTGAAACGAGATTTCTTGCCTTGAACTACAGCTTATTATTAAGTTTATTTTTCTCAGGATTCTTTTTAGCGAAGTGAAACTACTCTTCTTCCTCGTCAGCGCGTCTTAAACCTCTGAGGGAGAATCCCTCCATTTGTAATTTGCACTACTGCTGCTCATAAACTGTCCCATAAACCTACAAATGAGTGTTCTTCCATATTTTTGGTACTTGACATTGACAGCAGAGTAAATCTGAGTGGTAGTTTTATTTATTGTATTGATTTAAAACAAACCCATGGGAGTGGTTGTAGAGTGCATGATTAAAGATAAGTGGATATAATATGGAGTTCCTTTCTGAAGTGTTTTGTGTGCATAACTTGTGTGGTATTGTTTTAATAAAACATCTGCCCGATCAGCATAATGCAAAATAACTATTTCAGGAGCTGCTGTTCGTGGAACCGACTGAAGGCAGATTACTTTCTCTGTTTGTTCCATTCTGCCGTGTGGAATGTAGAACACGGGACAAACGTGATCCAACCGGCCGACGTGTCCGATGAACGCTGATCGTGTCTCCTGTCTGCAGCTCAGACAGAAGAACAATAAAACCTGCTGTATTGTTGCAGCACTAACTACCAGTCTGTATTTAAATGCACCGCTGACACGTTTCCAACGCGGAGAATGAATCACTTCCACGGCTCTCATTTTATTTGCAATTTTATTTGTGCCGAGTGCTACGCTGCGTGAGCCGCGGCTCTATAATTAGCCAGGCTCTAATCCGAGGGGCTCCGGTGGCTTATGGAGACTCTCAGCTCCGTTACCGTGAACCGGCGCACAGAAACCTGAAGCATTTCACTTTGGTTGGAACAAAAAGCATTTTTCTGGATTGCTTCAATAATAGGAAGCCGTTGAACTTCCTTTGTGAGCGGGAGGGAAACATCTCCCACTTCAAACAAACCTTCACCCCCCCCCCCCAGTAAACAGAACGAGGAGGTATTGATTAAAGTGCTTCGCTTTATTTAGTTTTCGCAAGCACTTTGGATCATCGCACGCTTCTTGATATTAGCACCAATGACGAATGTCCACGCATCGACGCACGCAATGTAAAGAGAGTGATTCCTCTTTATAAAGTGCACAGGGTGCGTGCACACGCACACAAACACACACATCGATACTGCACAGGAAACCACAGTGGCTGGGCCATGGAACAGCGGATGTGCTTATGGTCTCGACAAATGGTACATGGTGAGGTGGGGATGAGCCGCTGTGCCCAAAATCTGTAAACCTCCCCACACATCATCCCCCCCCGTCCCCCCTTCCCCCCCTCCTGACCCTAATGGGTTCCTTGAGGCTTTCAAGGAGGAGCCACCGCGCTAATAGCGTCAGCACTGGTGGCCCCGGAGGTCAGGAGGGGGGGGGATCAGGGGTCAACGGTCATGTTGAGCCCGGACGCCCTCTGGTCTGCAGACTGTTGAAGTGCGCCTCCCTCAGGACTCTGTTGATGTGGTCGTAGGAGACACTGCTGCCGTCGCCATGGAAACCGCGCTGCAAGGCGCAACCGGAGTCTTCGGGCTTTGGGCTGGGGGGGCACTGGGTGATGCAGTGGTTCTGGCTGTGTATGCATGGCCTGGTGGTAGCCACCAGCGCTCTCTCTGGACTGCTGATCCCGTTGCTGCTGTCGCTGCTGGAAGACTGTAAAAGCAGAACCGAGAGGGGCTCAGAGTTGGAGCTTAATGGGTGGAAGGATGCAGATGCTGTAAATAAAACATGCTGTGCTTTTCCTGACTGTGTTGCACTACATACGCCATGCAGAGACAAATGTACTTGCCGCCCCCGTCCACAGACGTCAATACACTTTATGGAAAATAAATGACCTTGGCGGATTTGTCCTCTACAAAACAAAGACTTTTCTCTCTCTCTGACGTTCTAGCAACACACGCAAAGACCAAGTCAATCTCACCTCTGAATCCAGATCTGACAGGAGCAGGCTGGGACCCCCCCCTGACCTCTTGGCCTGAGAACTCAGCTGCTGGTCCTCCTCACTGTCACAGTTACGGTGTCGTTTCCTGTGCAACACAGAAATGGAACATTGAGCGAATTGAACACAGAAGGGAAGATTGTGACAGAAAATATTGCAGGCGGGGAAGAAGAGAATCAAGAGGAACCAAAAATAGCAACACACACCCAAGCAGTTACATGATCAGAGTTACATGTGGCACTCCCATCGTGAGGACACGTTGAGGAACATACTACATACGTAGTGATTAAACACTGTATTGGTCTCTCAGCTGTGTTGTAACGATCGATCGTAATATCGTACGCGATGACCGGCTCTTAATGAAGGATGTGTTACCTGCTGTCAGTCAGCATCTCTGCGGCGATGACGGATATTTGGGGCTTTTTGTTTCTTTGGCACAGAGGAAAGGTAGAGCCTCCTTTTGAAGCCGGGTAGAGAGAGAGATCTGACCGCAGAGCTTTGGTTTGGGTCACTCGGCGTGTCAGGCTCGCTCTCGTCTCATCGGAGAGGCTGCGTGTCGGCTCGCGGGTCCCCGGAGGAAAGCACCAAACCCCCCGCCGCGTGTCCCCGATCTGTCCCCGTTGCAGGTCCAGTCCGCCCCGCCTGCGCCTTTGCTGCTGGGCGGCTGATAGCTAACCAGCTAACTGCTAGCTAGGAACCCTCGTTCAAGCAGCACGAGCCCGAGAGAGCCCGGACATGACAGCGAAGGGAGCGCGCTAGCCTGCTAGCTAGCCTGCTAGCTGCTGCCGTGCGACGTTAGACGACTTAAGCTAACGGCTTAAGCTAACGACGTAAGCTAACCGCTGCGGAGCCGCACGAACGTTACGCGTTCGGCAACTTCTTCCGCTTTCGTACTCCGCTCAGCGGCCGCGAGTCGTACTTAGCTGTTGGCCGTTCTCGACACAACCCCGATTTCAGGAAAAGTAACTTAGAAAAGTTTTGGTTATTCTATGTTCAGCCCGCAGCAGGACCGGCGATGACGGGAGGTCGCTAGGTGTGCCATAGCAGCGCCGCGTCTGCTGCTCGTCAATGTTTCCCTCTAAGAGCTCCGCCCCTCTGTTTACATGACGTCATCGGGATCAAGGAGAGACCGGAAACGGAGCGACCATCGTGAACTAGTTAGTTTACGTCTAAACATTGAAACTTATGCATTGATTTTACGAATAAATTCCGTGGGCGTTCACATGAGTATTAACTTTTAATTTATTTCGTCTGCAAGCCACGTTACCTCTATTATATAAACCCTCCACGTGTCCATTTGGATTTTATTTTCCATCCATTTTTTCTATATATTATATTGTCAGATTTTCTGCCATGCATTATATTCCACGTTTTACATTACTAACAATAAAGATGCCTTTTTTGGCCTTCAGGAGACCTCACCATACTGTACATGTGCTGTTGAAACGCCAGGACGATACTAAAATAAATATTGCATCAGACTTGAGATATATTTTTGAACAAAGTGGATCATATACACACTCAACGTTGTCAGTGGTCTCTGATGATGTACTGTGGCTAAGCTGCCACGAGGTGGCGCTGTGCAAAAGCCTGGGGAGCTTTTAGTTTAGGTGCCTACATCCTGTGAGTTGTGTGCTTGCAGGATTTAGTGTTTGACACTGACGACTACTCAGACAGCTGCAGCTCTGCTGAGCGGCTGAAGCAGGGGGGCTACTCTGTGTTTGTGAATGGACATCAACCCCCTCCCCCCATCACCCCATCACCAGCCCCTTGCTGCTTCCATCCTGACAAACACGCTCCACCCCTCACTCCCTTTGCACTTTGAGCGGTCTGGCCAAACGTCCTCACTATTGATGAAAACACTCAATACTGCCGGTGGCGAGTTGGGCCACATGTTTGAAGTAAAGCGTAATAAATAAAGCACAGCCAGTGGTTGAGCTGTGTGTATCTGCCTTTGCAAGCTGCAGGTCGCCATTGGTTTCAAAATGGTAAAAAAAACATCTTCCATAGAAAACAGAACGTGTGCCTTTATGCCCTTTTTCGTACCTCCTTTAAGTGAAAGTTTACCCGTGTTCCACAGGCCTGCCCTGGGTGGAGCGTGGTCAGGGTGGAGGATCCAGACCAGCCTCAGTCTGTGCTCCACATTTCCAAAACCACTGTGGCCACGAGATGAATATTCTACTTGTTCACAAGTCTGCAGAACATTTGTGCTGCTATTTGAAGGTGAAACAGAGTCCACATTGTTCTTCAGTTTCAGCAAATCTCAGGATAACCAGAGGGGTCACAAGGTCAAATGGCAATTTTGTTTTTCTCGACAGGATGAAATGCTGAGTTCCGTTTAATATATTTTCTGAATGGAAATAATTTGCCATTTGTACATAAATTATATAAATAATATATCAAAGCAAAATCATGTGACCAGCCCAATAGCAGTTGAATAAGTTGAGGTGTATAAAAAAAAAAAGTCAGCGTAATCATGTGATTCGTGTCACTCTTGCTTTATTATGACCACATTATCATGAAAAAGAATAGAAAAATAGTTTGATTTCTGACGTCTTACACTACATAACATTCCACGGTCAGCTTAGCAACGGTTTGGTCAGAAACACGTTTACACTCCTGAGCTTCATGCGTTTTCTACACGTTACAGAATTTGTGCAATTTACTGTTCTCACAGCTACATTTGAATCACATTGTATGGCTTTGCTTTGTTTGCAGGCAGGTTATTAGTTTATCAAGTAATTGTGTTACATTTTGCACTGTGCAGCATCTGGAAGCTTCATCAATCCATTGTCCACACGTTACAGCTCTACTTGTGAGCTAAAGACCACAACACCAGCTGGAGTCACCTGAAGCTCATTTAGTGGTCCAACTTTAAAGCATTTCCAGGACATTGCCTGTAGAATTAAACACAGTTTGGTACATACGGGAAGGCACAGTGTGCAAAACGTTCTAAAGAATGTTCCTGGATCATAAAGACTTTGGTCTTTCTCTTTATTTTCTAACTTCAACACCTGAATACTGTCGTCTTTAGACTCCGTTTTACCCTCATAGGACCTCTGCTGCTCTTCTCCGATGCTTCTCCAGATCCTCCCGTTCATGCGCTGCACTCGGAGTCCCCGTTCTTCTCATGGTTGCCTTCTGGCTGCTTGGACTTCCTGCTCCTGCAGAGCACTCCTTTCTTAGCAGGTCTCACCAAGGCCAGGAACAGGGCGCCCAGTCCCATGCCGGCTGCACAGGAGTAGAAGGCCGATCCGTAGTTCTGAGTCGCATCCACCAGCACGCCTGAGGGGGGGGGGGTAGAGGTGAGCTGAGAAAATAACCCTGATGATGTCATAGTGATTTCATCCAGGTTACTGGACTCTATCAGGAAAGGAAACTAAGATAAAGCCATCAAGCTGAATTATGGGAAATGTAGTATTTGGTGTGGATATTTTGCCTTCCACCTTTTAGTTCATGCGTCTTCTCCACGTCCCTTAACTTTATCGTACTGAAAAGCGGAATTATCCACGTCCTGACCCCGAATAAGGAGAGGAAAATGGATGGCACTAAATAATGCATGTAGCTATTTGAAGCAGGCATCAGCTATTTTCACCAGAAGGTCGATAATACTTGATGTCATCGTCCTCGTGTCTCCAGAAGACAAAAGCTGCCGGAAAGTGAAACCTCCTCGCCGCAAGATGCCTTTTACCTCCCAGCGGGGGTCCGCCCAGCCCAGCAAAGCTCTGTATGAACACGTAGACGCCGGCGGCGGAGGACATCCTCTCGATCCCCACCACGTCGTCCTCAGCCAGCATGGGGATGTGGCTGCACGATATGCTCCCCATGAAGAAGCCGAAGAAACCGCAGCACGCCGCCAGGCCGTAGAACTCCGAGGCCTGCGTGAACCCCAACAGATCCGCCGTCATCCCGACCACGCACACCAGCAGCACCAGCAGCTTCTTCTGCCTGAAGCGCTCCCGGGTCAGGATCCACCCGATGGAGAGGCGGCCGGCGATTTCCGCCACGGCCATGGCGGAGAGCATGTAGGTGGCGGTGTCCCGCTCCACGCCTCGGCTCACGCTCAGCTCGATGACGTAGAGCGGCGGGGCGAAGAAGCCCAGCGTGGCGAACAGCCCGAACAGAGAGTAGAGGATGAAGCTGCACTCCCCGAGGACGGAGAAATCTAGAAGCTTGGAATTCCTGGGAGGCGGCTTCTGGCCGGCGGGGCTCGTCGCCCGTTTCTCGGCGGCGTCGCTCCCTTTCTGCTTCGTCTCAGAGCCCGTCGTGGTTTCCGCAGACGTCCTCGCTTCTTCGCCCAGTAGTGTCTTCTCCTCCGAGCTGCTGCTGTCTGTGCCCTGGAGAGCCTGGACACCGTTGAGCGCAGCGACCACGGAGTTTTGTGCACGTGAGGTTTTGTTCACCGTGGAGTCGTCCAGGTTTGCGCCCGTAGCATCTTCTGACGTACGGAGATCCTCCATCTGCTTTGAGGACGATCCGTCGGTCGCTCCGGGCTTGATGATGACGATCGGCCGAAGCAGAGCTCCGCAGAGGATTATGATGGTCTGCAGGCCTCCGATCACCGCCATGGTACGTCGCCAGCCAATAACGTCCCTCAGTGCAGAAAAGGCTGAGGAGCAGGAGGAGGTGTTCAGTACAGAAAACTGATGTCACAATGAGGTCGTAAGGGCCTTCAGCATGAAAGGAACGTGTGTTTTTATATTAAAGGAAAAGGCCAGAAAAGTATTTCTGTTCTCAGCTATTCCAATGAAAGCACAACAACAACAACGTGTTGATCTCTTAATTACTGTATTCAGTTTGTAGCTCAGGTTCCACTTTAGGCTTTACAAAGTGTATAGTTTGTAACGGGCTTTTTATTAGCATGTGGGAATGACTCAAAATAAGCTACAGTGCCCCGTGTTCACGAGGGTCAATGCAAGTGTTACTATTCGTGGGTTTTACACGGATGACTTAATAGTGGTTTTAACTCTTTTCTTGGTTATTTTTTTTACATAGAAAAGAAAAATGTATTTTAGAGCTGAACTTAAGCCTCTGAATCCTCTAATACAAATATGTCTTTTCACATTGTTTGAGACTAGAGAAGTCACATAACGACGTGTCTAATCTCCTGAGATAAAGAGTGCAAAGTCCAACACAAAAGAATAGATCGGGTGGTTTTCATAACCCCCGTACAAAGGCGTGTTTTATGTATGTAACCGTGTGCATAGAACGTCTGTGGAGGCTGCGGCGCTCGCCTGGTGCCAGTGCACACATGGACAGGGACTCTCCGGTCGAGGCCACGGCGATGACCAGAGACCGCCGGCGTGTGAAATACTGGGAAAGGATGGTCACGGTGGGCAGGAAGGTCAGACAGTAGCCAAAACCTTCAGAGTGGAAAAGATTCAAGATTTCACACTGTACGTCATCTCCAAATGAAATGAGCTCAATGTGACGTTCAGACATGGGAACAAGAAAGCAATTAAGCACCTGCAATTACACCGTAGGTGATGTACATTTGATTGATGGAGCTGGTGAAGCTGGTTGCTATGGTGCCGGTGGCAATAAGCAGTCCTCCAGTCATTACAACAAGTTGGAACCCGAAGCGGTTCGTCATCCCAGCTGAGAGAGGACCTGAGGCCAAATACGGAACGTGAATTCTCAAAACCTCACCATTATTTCACTCCGCGGTCCGTACTCTACTTCATCAGCTGTACTCACCGCTGAAGGTCATGACGAACACGCAGATGGAGACGACCCAGGAGACCCGACTGTTTGTCTCGCCAAACTCCTCCATCAGGTCCTGGAGGAAGATGCCAAAGATCTTGATGGTACCGTAGGTGAAAGCCTCCACCAAGAAGAAGGCAGCAGCGACCGCCCATCCCCAGCCTCCGTCGGGGGCCTCCGGGTACACGTTGGGCCCCAAGAAACGCGTCCACAGAGACATGGCCTGTGAAGACACGCAACCGAAAAATAGAAATGTGATAACGAGCAAAGCTGTTGATTTCTTTAAATGTATTTCAGGAATCATTTATAACCAAAATATGTCAGACATACAAGGAATTTGACTTGGCGACTGGTGCATGACAGCAGACAGTTGGACAATAAGACAGATAAGACAACATAGGGCAAGAATAAAATTAAATATAAGGCTATGGGTCAGTTTAAAAATAAAGGAATAAAAAGTTTTTAAAAAAACTCTACTCTGAATACGTTTTATTGTGGATATCTAAATGGTACAGCGCCCCCTCGCGGGCGGGTCGGGATCGTAAATCATTGTCTCTCTCTTACAGAAACAGACCCTCGTGCAGCTTGTTGTTGTTTTTAAGAAATAGCAAATTACTTAACAAACGCGTTTAAGTCACGTTTAGTTAAACACGTGTGTCGTTTAACTTTAAACCCGTCCACTCACCGTTTCCCCCCCTAATTAACGGGGGGTGGTTTGGTTTGGACGGCTGACGCAACGCTGTCGGTCCGGTGGACGTTTGGACCCCAACACGCTTCACACTTCGTGAGTAACGTTTCTTCCTCCCGAGCCGCGCGCTCGATTCCCGGCGTCCGGGCCGCGTCCCGCTCCGCTCCGCTCCGCTCCGCTCGCGTCCTCCTCGCGTCCTGCTCGCGTCCGGGGAAGAAGGAGTCGGCGTCGCGCGCCTCTCACCTGTCTGCGGCCGCAGCGGCTTTAAGGTTCCTCGATGACTCCGCGTGCCTTCCCGCCTAACGACATGCTCCCCCCCCTCATACCTCCCCCCCCGATGGGTGGGTGAGGGTTTAACGGCATCAGCTTACAGACGGTTCTCCCCCACAACCCCCTGCGGCGGTGGGCAGTAGTGGCTCAGGACACGTCGTACCTCGTGGGATAGAGCGTGAGAAATGTTCGAATCCTTCCCCGCACCTACACGTCCTCCCACCGGGGGAGGGACGGCGTAGACTTCTTCTTCTGTGGTTTTGTTATGCAACGTTGCATGCTGATATCTCTGTTTTTATGTTCTTTCCACCCCTGTGTGTCGGCGGTAATGACAGGATGCTGTTACGGATGAGGTCATCGGTCTTGAGTGTCGTCACGTGAAGCTCGTGCCAACTAAAGTTCAATGAACTGACTTTCCAGATCTCTGCCCGACATGGGGGCCTTAACCCCGCTTCTCTTGCCCGGGATGCTGATGCTGATGTGTGGTCTGCTGCTCCACGCGCCGTCCCGACATGGAGCCCGTGTGAAGAAGCCCAACTTCATCATCATACTGGCCGACGATATCGGCTGGGGCGACCTGGATGCTAACCAGGGCGAAGGGAAGTCCAACAACACGCCCCACCTCAACCTGATGGCTGAGCAAGGGCTTCGGTAAACGCTTCGCTCCTTCATCCTGCGGCCGATCTACTGAGCAGCTCTGCGTTCTCATCCCACCAGAGCCTGGCTTAGATCCTACACACCTGATTATCTCTGATAATCTTCACGGTCTGCACCGCACGGGACGTGCCAACAAGGTTAAGCGTCCTTAAAAATATCCCAACTTCTTCCAGATTGACGGATTTCCATTCCCCCGCCTCCACCTGCTCCCCGTCCCGCGCGGCCATCCTGACGGGCCGCTACGGCCTGAGGAACGGCGTGACTCACAACTTTGCTGCGAGCTCCGTGGCCGGTCTGCCTCTGTCCGAAGTCACCCTGCCCCGGCTGCTGCAGAAAGCCGCGTACCACACCGCCATGATCGGGAAATGGCACCTCGGCCACAACGGGCCGTACGGTCCAACCAGCAGAGGTGAGCAGGAGCTCGACGTTTTGAACCCGCGACCTTTTGAGAGGGGCGTGCGTCACGGCTAAACGCATCCCTCGCTGCTACGCTGTGTATTTCCTGTTCAGTCTCATGGTGCCAGGAAGTCTTTCTCAGCTGTTCTAGATGCATGTTCCGTGCACAGCCCCCCCCGTTCCGTCCCCCCTCCCCTCGCTCGCTGCAGGGGAAAGACTGCGAAGGACAAAACCTCCCCGCCGATGTCCCGCTTGCTGTGGACCTTTGGCCTGCAGCTGACTCAACAACATCCCCCCCGAGTGTTTAACTCGCAGACGGGAATGCGCGGGAATCCCCCGTCTTCTCACCCTTTTAGTTTCATAAGCTTCAGTGAAACCGATCACATGTTCAGAGAGTCTTTTTGTGGTGGACCAAACCCGAACACCCAATTAGCGAGGGAATCTACTCTGTCCAAAGTCAAAAAACTCCTGTTAGTGAAGCGTTAAAGTTGAGATGTGTCCCGTTTGTTGGGCAGGCTTCGACTACTACCTCGGCGTCCCCTACAGCAATGACATGGGCTGCACGGACGCACCTGGTTACAACCTGCCCCCGTGTCCCGCCTGTGACTCTGCGCTGACCAGGTGTGTCTCCTGCGTGACAAACGCGACTCTCTCTCTCTCTCCGTAAATGGATTTAGTTTTATTTGTCGTCTTTTTTTCCTTCACTTTACAAGATCCTGCAAACTCGACAAGTAATGTCGTTCCTCTCCGTTGTGGTTCAGATCGCATGAGCGCCCGCGTGACTGTTATTCCAAAGTGGGCCTTCCCCTGATGGAGAACAGCCGGATTGTGGAGCAGCCGCTCGACCCGTGGACGCTGACGGAGCGGTACGCGTCTGCCGCCACGAGGATCATCCACGCCGCGAGGTACTGGCGACACTCAACGCAAACAAACACTGCGACGCGTCAAACGCCACATCAAGTAAATCCAGCGACAAACTTCAGCATTTCACTCACTCAGGAAACAGTCAGGAAGCTCCTGATTAATGTGCTTAAGTGAAGGGTGATTTCTGCAGTATTTGGTAACCACTAATAAACCAATTTGTACGGGGCAGTAAGTAAATGAACTTTGGGCGAGCACATTTCTGGCCTACTTTATGTCAGCTGGTGATCGTTTACCAGTCAGTGTGTTCTAGTACCTCGTTGTTGTTTGTCTCCCAAAAAGGCTACAAATGATCCACGCGGGACGGAAAGGCTCCAGTTCTGCGCAGCACGAAGCAGATTATCTGCAGACTTTGACCGCCGATCTTTCCGTGTTAATCGGATTTATCATTAGGAATATGTCACCCGAGGGCAAACGGTGCAGACTCACTATGTTTGGTTTTTCTACAGCGTTTTTGGAAGATACGTTTTATTCAAATGTGTTGATACTCAAGTATGAAGAGAATTTAGTTCACTAATATAAAGCTGGATCTGTTTATCTGGTTAATCTCCCATTACTGTATCGTGTGTGTGTGTGTGTGTGAGAGAGAGGGTGAATCCAGCTGTTTCCAGCTGTCTGGCCTCTGGCCGTCATACATTAGAGAGCCGTGTGAACCAGTATCGCTGTCAGTCATGTGCTGACCACAGACCAGAATATGTCCCAGAATGCTGCTTGGCCGTATTGCTGACGAGTTGCACAACATGTACATCGCACATCGCTGTCTGACCCTCTGAGCGGCGAGTCGCTCGCTGCGTAAATATAAACACAGATGTTCCCGTTGTGCAACTAGTTCTGTAACACATTTGGCGGCCGTGCGTGTTGAAAGTGGAACCGTCTTGACGAGCGCAGCGCGGCCCTCCCCTGTGCGTGCAGGCAGCGGGGACGGCCCTATCTCCTCTACATGGCGCTGGCTCACGTGCACGTGCCCCTCACCCCCCCGCCGGCCCCGGACGCCTCCGGCGCCGACGTGTTCGCCGCGAGCCTGCGGGAGATGGACCGCCTGGTGGGGGCGGTGAAGAGCGCCTCGGACACGGCGGACAAAGACGACACGCTCATCTTGTTCACCGGTCAGTGGCGATTCCCCGCGCGGACGGGTCGCGTCAGCGGGCCGGTTCTCCGATGTGTGCTGTTGTGTTTAGGGGACAACGGGCCCTGGGAGAGGAAGTGCCAGTACTCGGGAAGCGTGGGGCCCTTTGTGGGAAAGTGGCAGCGCAGCAGAGGTATGAAAAACCAACCGCCCCCCCCCATGCGTTATGACGGGTGCGCTGCTATTGGTCCTCACGCCCCCGAGGTCGTCGTCGTCGTCTTTGTGTGTCTTAGGCGGCGGCTCGGCCAAGCAGACGACCTGGGAGGGGGGTCACCGGGTGCCGACGGTGGCTTATTGGCCCGGGAGGATCCCCGCAAACACCACCAGCTCCGCCCTGCTCAGGTGCGTCAATAAGCGGAGGCGCTTGAGTGAAAAACTTCAGAACACCAGCAGGTCGAAGGTCTAAAAGAACGTGACGTCCTCTTGCAGCGGAATGGACATCTTCCCAACCCTCCTGTCCCTGGCCGAGGTTTCTCCTCCCGTGGACAGACGTTACGATGGCATTGACGCCACAAATGTCCTCCTGCACGGGGGACAGACGGGTCACGAGGTACTTCTTGTTTGTAAAAAAAAAAAATAACGGTGTGGAGGATCAGGTTCCCGCTAAGTTCTTGGTTCCCGTAGTTCCTGTTCCACCCCAACAGCGGAGCAGCGGGGAGGTTCGGTGACCTGCAGACCGTTCGGACGGGGACACACAAAGCTTTCTACATCACAGGTACGAGTCGCACCGCGCGTGTGTCCGCGCTGCAGCGCCGCGCTCCGTGTCGCGCGCACACACGTCCTCTTCTCCTCGCAGGGGCGGCCGAGGCGTGCGGCGGCGCAACGGGGAGGCCGCAGCTCCACGAGCCGCCGCTGATCTTTGACCTGCAGCGCGGCGAGGCGGAGGAAACGCCCCTGCGGGTCGGGACGCCCGAGTACCGGGCGATAGCGGAGAGGGTCGCCCGCGGCAGGGAGGCGTTGCTGTGGGACATCGCCACCGACGGGTCCGTGTCCACGGCGGACTACAGCACGAACGCGTCAGCGGCGCCCTGCTGCGAGCCGACGCGGGCCGCGTGCCGGTGCAACGCGCACACAGACACACACACACACACACACACACACACACAATAGGCTAAAAGAGAAGCACGCAGGCAAAGAGGAGCAGAGACGCGCTTCTGTCGAGCAAAGGTTGGAATTTTGGGATCAACAATAACAATTTTACAGTGAATTGATGTTTATTAATGTGAGCTTCATTGTCATTGGTTGGATGTGACATTCAATAAAAGGTGAAAACAACACACATGAGAAGGACACCACGCAGAGGTTGAATCACTTTTCAGCTTTAATGAGTCTTTAGTGTCAATGTCCAGTATTGAGCGGGTCAAAGCGGCGTGCGGGTGTCCTAGCAGCGCCTCCTTTTGGCAAATCAAATATGTCCATGATAATTATTACAACAGTACTATGTAGAAATGTTATATATACACATTATACACACGATAAAAATCCTCCAGGTATATTTCCGCATTGTAGGTCTATGTGTAATACTGAAAACATTTTATACATCAAAGTAAAAATGAAATGTTAACGTACTGTATTCAGCATAATTTGTAGTAAATAAAATATATTCGGATACAACTGAAATTCAAGGACCTGTAACTTTGCTTCAGCATGGAGCTGCACACAGTTCGCTGACGACTTCCCCACCTTTTGTCACCAGGTTGCATTCAGGACCCGGCAGGTGTTTGGTGTCTTATTTACTATGACAGCTGGAATCACATCATTATTGCTGCATGTATCACCGTTTAAAGGGGAGTCACACCACATTTCTCCCTCCTGTGTCACATTTAATGCCCGTTGACGACGTTCCTCAGGCCCGATCGATCCCATTTCCTCATTATACAAGTTCAGGTTCCTATTTCCAAGACATCTAAGTGAGAAACGATCGTCACGGACTCATTTCATATTGTATTTATCTTGTTGTCTGAGTGCAGTTACCTTGTTTAGAAGCGGCTAAAATGACCTTCAAAGTGACCTCTTTTTTTTGGGGGGGGGGGGGGGGGGTCTTGCCTGCCTGTTTCTTCTACCTTCATGCATTCAGTCTGCTCACAATATACTCAGTATAATACACTCGTATGCACGTCTCGCTGCTGCTATGATAATGTGCAACAATAACATCACGGTTTTGTCAGGGTTCCGTTGTGAGAACGCTTGTTTGTTCGTAGCAGGTTAGTTAGCGGGTCTTTGATCCGTAGAATATATAACATGTAAATTCGGATCTTGCGCCCCCCCCCTTTTTTTTTTTTTTTTTTTAAACTTTCTTTAGTCATTACAACAAGTGAGGGACGCAGAACACAGAAACACCAGGAAGTAACATTCTGGCCAAAGCCAGCAGGCGGTACGGTACGCGTGGAAGGTCGGGGGGGTGTCGCCATGTCGCCACTTCCTGCTTGGAACGCGCCTCGCTGCTACGCAGGGATCGGATGGGATGTCCCGTGAGAGGCATCGGGTCAATTGCTCTGGTTGCCGAAGGGGGGGAACTCGTTCTCGTCGTCCAGACAGACGGGACCCTCGGCGAACTCGTGCTCCGGGATGACCTCCCCCTTCTGGGCTCCACCTTCCTCGGAGTAACCTGGGCGGGGGAAAGGGAGGAGGAAGGCCATTTGTGCACGCGGCACGCAGCGGGGGTTTGGGGACGCTGGGAGGGTTCTGATCGGCGGTAACGTACCCATGAGCGCGGTGGAGGAGGGCGGGGTCGAGGCCAGAGCCACAGTGGCGGCGTACGATTGGCTGGCTGGTTGAGGAGGAACATCTTCCGGGTTCTCCTCCTCCTCCTCCTCCTCCTTCGGTCCCACCTCCTCCTCGCTGGAGTCGAACAGCCTGCGCGGACGGAGGAGGACAAGGACGTCACGACACCGCTGCGGGCGACTCGCAGGGCGAAACCGGGCTCAATGAGACATACGCGCCTGTGTTTTTGGATCAGGGCGCACTCGCCGCCGTCCTGTGGGTCCACGTTATAAATGTAGAGAGACCCGTCTGAGGACGCCACCAGCAGGCGAGGGAGCTTCTGAATCCTGACCAGCACAACGCACACGCACACACAATGTGTATTCACCACACATCAACACACTTCTTAACCCCCCCTCGTCTCGCTCGGCCTTACGTGGCGAGGGCGCTGATGTTCTTCAGGCCGGACGTGTTGAGTCGCACGGTGGCGAAGGCTCTGTCCTGGTGCATCATGTCGGACACCTGGGAGGGCAGGTAGGTGCTGGCTGCTGTGAACATTTTGCCCATGTAGGCCGACCACGTGGGCGACTGCTCGTCTCGACTGGAAGGACACGGTTAACGGTGCACGTGGGAGAATTACATCAGGACAACACGCGGGAGGAAGACTTCTAGTCCGACATTTTACAGGTCTGCAACTAAACGTGTGTGTGTGTGTGTGTGTGTGTGTACCTGGGGCTGTGCTGTTCCAGTTTAAAGATATGGATCGTCTCCGTGTTGCTGGAGGCACACAGGAACTGGGCGTCGGCGCTGAAGGACAATGAACTAATGCGGACATATCTGACACGGACGAAGGGACGGGAGAGAATCAAATAACGAATAACGAAAGAACATTTGTCACAAAACAACAATTGGCTCAAGTGTAGACTGTTTTTTCCCCCCACAGTGTGTTAAAAGCCTCCACAGTGCCTCTGAGTCGGTTTCCCCTCGTCTCTGCCTCACTAACCTCATGAGCAACAGTTAAAAGTCACAGACGGCTCATTTGAACCGCCGCCGCAAACCATCTCGTCTGTCTCGCGGGAAAATAAGTGAGCGCTAACCTCTTCATGCCTCTGCGGAACTCAAAGAGCCGCTGTCCTTCAGGGACGCTGAAGACTCTGATGACGGTGCCCTGCGGAGGACAAGGTGGAGACAACAACAACATCACACGCAGGACAACGAAACAGAACGGGGGGATTAAAAGGAAAAAGAATCCTCACCTTCTCCGAGGCGCTGGCCAGTTTGGTGCCGGAGGCGTTGAAGGCGAGCGCCGCCAGGGGGCTGTCGTGGGCTTGGATCAGCGTCAGGGTGCTCTGCAGGGGGGGCAAAAGCACCGGTGAGGACGGGGGGGGGGGGGGGCGCGGGCAGGAGCCGACGCGCTGGTTTGTCTAAGTCTAGCCTACCAGGTTGTTGGCGTCGTAGACGGTGATCTCTCCGACGGTGGCGCTGCCGGGGTACGCCAGGTGGGAGTTGCTGTGGTTGACGGAGAGAGCGCAAAGGCCTACGAGAGGGGGGCGAGGAAGCTCTTATACTCGTCTCTACGGGACGCGGGTGTCTGTGCGGCGGGGCGGGTCTACCTGTGGGGTTGGCGGGCGTGTTCAGCAGGGTTTTCAGTAGTTTCATGTCCTTGATATTGTGGATGTAGACGGACTCCTCCAGGCAAACCACCAGCCGCTGAGGTGACAGATCAACAGAGGTGAACTAGACCCGCGGGTTGCAGGCGTGGTGAACGCGCTCCCTGCCCATTCACGCCCCATTTTGAGGGTCTCGAGAACTCGTACGTGACCTTTTTCTTTTGGGGGAAACTCGTGACCTGACCGTGTCCACGATGGCGTCCAGGTTTCCATATGAGGCCTGGACAGACCGTATCGTGTTCTTCTTCTTTTCCGCCCGTCTCTACCTGTCGAATATGATTGACCAGGTCCCACCAAGAGGGGGTCATGGAGGTTCCCCAAACGACAGGTGGTTACCATTCCTCGGACCTTCAGAGATGTATAAAAGCTCCTGGTCTCCCCTAGAAACTTCTTCCTGCTCCTTTTGGGGGAAGGAACATTTCTGTCCCTTTTCAGCTGAATTGTAGTCATTTGACTTCTGTCTGTGCTTACGGCTCGTGCTGATTGATTGATTGATTGATTTCTGTATTCTTTATCATTTTTCTAGATTCTAGTTAGTAATAAATACTTAATCACAAAGCAAGTTCAAGACACTTTTGATCTCTCACAAGGGCTAAATCCACTCACAAGGGATTTCCACCACACACCTGTCTGTTGAGGCGCACGGAGAGGATGTTGTTGGAGTAGCTGTAGTTACAAATCTCCGTGCCTTTCTTGAAGTGGTACACGTTCATCCGCCGCGGCATGGACACGCCGACCACCACCACCAGGCTGCTGGAGAACAGCCGCTCCACTATGTAGACGTCCGGGCTCTCTACTGGGGAGAGAGGAGAGAGCGTCGCATCCTTTCACTTTAAAATCAGCCCACATTATGGACGGCGCGTGAGCAGAGACCGCCGGGCCCCTCGACCCCCGCGGGGGGACTTGAGCTCAGCGCTTCTGCTTTCGCTGTGGCCGTTGGAGGATTAGCACACTTCCTGTGTTGACTCTGTGCGCGCAGAAGAGCAAACACGCCGCTGCGTGACCAGAGTCAACCCGACCACGGGCTCCGCGGTGTTTGGCGAAGCCGCGCCGCCTGACTGCAACGCGACGTCGTCGTCGTCACTTTGACTTCCAGCATGGGTCTTACCTCCCTCGTGGATGCAGTCCAGTTTGTCCACAGCAGTGACGGAGAAGAGCCGGTAGCCCGTCTTGGTGCCCACTGATAGAGAACTGCAAGAGAAACACAAACACCGTTGTTAGGAGATTTAGTTGCCATTTTCAATTACATTTATTTAAAGAATAATCCTGTGGAATCCGAGGCGTTATATCTGCTGTCACATAGATTACACACACAACACCAACAACAAGTGACGCCAACATTTTGATACACACAACGCCGACTAATGGTGTGTACTCATGTACGATCCTTAATCATGATCAATAATATGAGTAGTAATCACAATAACTACACCATTCATGTGTGTCGGGTCGATGATACTGTTACAAGCTGAATAATAACCTGTCATGTCACCGGTGTCCTGAAGGAGGTGAGAATAAAGCGGCCCGTTTTAAATCGACCCCACTGAGTTGTGTCTTACTAAACAACAAGTTGTGTTACTAATCGTTTAGTTCGGGGTCGAAGCGGCTCTTCCTCGCGCAGGATCGAATCCAGAAGCTCTTGGTTTCAGTTTGGACTCCTGTTACCAAGAAAGGCGGACGGGATACCGGGACGTGTTAATAATTATGCAACGCGCAGATTGAGTTCACGTCGTCCCGCGCGGCTCGCTTACGTGGTGTCCTGGTTGAACGAGGCGCACATGAATTCTCGGTGCGCGTCGGCGCCGTCCGGCGCGTCCCGGGACTCGCGGGGCTCCATCGCGGCCACCGAACCGACCTCTCCTCCCGCCGCGCGACGCCGCTCGGCCTTTGGGGAATCGGGGTCGATCCCCCGGCCGGAACCCGCTTCTCCTCCTCTGCCCCCACCGGCCCCCCAAAAAAAGCGCCACGCTCACACTCTCCGCGGGGCGGAATGTCCGGGCGGACCGGCTCAGCTGGCGCGCACCGACGCGCCGGGTCCGCTGACCCAGATGTGAACGGGGTCGAAGGTGAAACGACGACGGCTCCCGGCGGAGCCGCTACACCTGAGTCGGGTTGGTTTTTTTTTTTTTTTTAACGTTATCAACTTCCAACATCCACACGGCAAAACAAAAACAGCTGATGGGTGGATGCGTCGATGTGAGGTGCGTTCTGATTGGCCGGGCGCGACGCGTCATGCCTCCTGCCCGCCGCTTTCATTGGTCGAGATCTTTGAGGCCTTTGGTTGATTTGACGGAAAGGTTGCCAATAAAAACGGGCCGCCCATTTGGCGGAAAATACAGTCGATTGGCTAATTACACGTTGAGTCTGGTCACGAGGAATTGTTTTCATGATTTGATTGGATGAGCGACGTGTCGAGCTTTTCCTTCCCTGCTCGTCCGAGCAGCGACACCCAGCGACCCCGATGTGACACTGCTACACAAAGACGATCTGAGGATATGAAAGAAACACATACATTTTTGTTTATTTATTTATTTAAACGTGTAGCTTTACGAAGTTAAATGGGTTTCCTAAAATTGTATAGATTTATTGGACACAGACAGGAAATCATGCAACCTTTCTTTATTAATCACGTCTCCCTTTAGCAGTGGTAAAGTAAAGCACATTTACAGTTTCCTTTACTTTAAATCACTCAAGTACTTCCATTATATGTTTCTTTATATCTGAACTTCCCTACGCATCAGGAAGAACTTCTCCTCAGCTTATCAAATCTGATCCTTTGAGTATTATTGCTCACTGCAGTGAACCACAAAGTCTACGTAAACGGCCCCGAGAGGTTCCCGTCAGGCTCGTTTTTAATCAGATAAAAATCGATTTTTTTTCTTCTTCTTCTTCTACTTCTGCTCAATTCTAAACTATTTCCTTGACGTCACGGTTTCCGCGCGGTCTCCTTTAAGGTTGCCAGGGGTTACGAGCTCACATGTCAGAACGGGGAGGATTGACGTCACAGACGGCCGCTGATTGGTCCTCAGCCGCATCCGGTGGGGCAGCGGTCCAGGGCTCGGGAAGAACGATCGAAGCGAGGAGGATCCCGTAACGGTTCGCTTTGACAAATACCACCCGTCCCGAGTCGCTATCGAAGGGCTCGGCAGGAATTTACACTTTCTTGTGAGTATTCTCGCGCAGTCGGTCCGCCTGTCACATGACCTCTGGATCGGCGAAATGCGCTCCCTCCGTCTGCCGTTTGTTTATGATAGAACTCAAGATGGCGTCGTCGGAGGAGAGCTTTGCCTTTGCGCCGAGCTCGCCGAGCCGGCCGTCGAACCGGAGGCGCTCGGTGACGCGCCGCGGGCCCCCCGAGCCGACTGAGCCGACGCGTGCAACGTAAAGTGCGCACACCTCGTGTGCTTGCTGGTCTCTTCCCCCCCCCGTCCTCCTCCCCGGCCCCCGACGCCGCCGCCCCCCGCCCCGGGTGGGCCGGCTGGATCCTCGGCGTCGCTCCGTTCGCCGCCGAGTTGTTTGGCCTCTTTCGCCTCCTCGTGAAGCCGCCTGACCGCGACGGCTGCCCCGTTCTGCCCCGGAAGGCGGTGACATTCCGTCGGCTTGTGAAAGCAGCGGGCGCGCTGTGGTCGTCCGACCTCCGGCCAGGCGCCCTGTCATTTTTCCAGCAAGGTCATCTGTGCATCGCGGTGTTTCCTGTCGATTAATTGACAGCCGGCTTCTGAGTGACGTTAGATGTTCTGCTGCAGCTCGCTAACGCAGTCAGGACGTGTACGTGTTTATTATGTCCTCCCACCAAACCAAATATTCAAAGTACTCCCAGTTTATGGAATCACGTCTGTAGTCTCCGTTCTTAATTGGTTCTACCTGGTTGTAAGTTCTAGCATTTAGATTAAAGTTCCCACCTTGCCTGTTAGTCAGTTGCATAAAGGTTTTGTCAGCCTCATCTTTGATAACATGACCAGTAATCTCCGCTGGGCCTGATTAGAAATGATCCCAGGCTTAGTATACGAACGCACATGCATGGCACTCTTGCAAGGTCAGGAGGGATCGGTCCCTTTGTTCACTCGTTCACAAGCCCGTGTTGGTTATAAGGCCTTCCTGTTTGAGACAACACCGCTTGATCAGATTCGGGTCTGAAGGAGCGTCTCTGTGGCCGACCACATGATCTGCGATCCGCTGTTTTCAGCAGCAGCGCCGAGATGTTGAAACCACAAGCAAGTGCACTTGTTTTCACGGTTCGATCTGCTTCACACGGGACTGATTCTCTGTCCTTCATTTCGCCAGTCGCCTGAGATTAGGCCTCGCATGTGATGCTGCCGCTCTGACAGAGGGCTTCTTTCAGGCCGCCGGGGGGGGGGGGAGAAAAAAAAAAAGGGCAAGTTGTTTTGAGTAAATAGACCCGGTTCTAGTCTGTTGTCTGTGGTCAAATATGTGTGATCGCATCACATGACCCGTTTTCACTGCTCGCACTGAACGCTCCGTCTCTTTAGCTCCACAATAACACCCCATCGCACTCTGCCTCGATATCTCTCACTCCTTTACGGTTCCGTCTGTCCGTTTGTCATCACAATGCAAAGCCGCCCCCCCTCCCCCCTCACTGGTAATCCTGTGGCTCTGCGTTGTGAGAGAGGAGTGGATTTGAAACTCTGACCCCCCCACCACCCTCCCATTACTGTCCACTCTCTCCAGTAAAAAGGTTAAAGGTCACAGAGCAGGCTTGTGGTCGTCGTCATGGCATCTGGAAGTACGAGCAGCGAGGAGGAGCGGAGCCTGAGGGAGTGCGAGCAGTACGTGCAGAAACACAACATCCAACAGCTGCTGAAGGACTGCATCGTCCAGCTGTGCACCTCCAGGCCGGACCGGCCCATGGCCTTCCTCCGGGAGTACTTTGAGAGGCTGGAGAAGGTTTGTGTCCAAGCCGAATCTTTAAATACTCCGATATTACACCAGAGTGTTGCTGTCTCACGAGTCGGCTGGTAATTGGCATCATAAACTGCATTTATGTACATAAACTGTAAGTTGTCAGTGGATGTCAGCGATGAAGCAATTTCTCATTTAGACTGAAGCACTTTATTTTGTATGCTGATGTTTTTCTTTTTCAAATTCCTTCAGTCTGAAAACGGCAGCTTGGCTTAGAAAGATTAGTAACGATAGAAAAAACATTGGAAACGTTATAAACAAGCTAATTAGCTTTCTAACTCGTTTGCCAAATCTTTTTTTCATGTATCTTTTCTTTAGGTTATTTCTGTGTCGCGCTCGCTCAATTTTTGGATCCGTGCACATCTGCTTTGGACAGGATGGTGGAAGCAAGTTCCAAATCACATGCTACTTTTCTCACAACTAGCTGGCGTCAAACTAGCTTACTTATTTGAGTTAGGAGCTGTTTTAGAATTTTTTTTGATAGTTTTCCATCCTCTTTTAAATTCTTAGACATTTAAGTTAGAATATTTTCCGCTATAAGAAAACAAAGATCAGAGAAACGCTGCTGCAGATAGTTTCCCTGCTTACAGTTTGTATATTCGTAATTTGTAATCTCTGAATTGGTCTGTCAGGCCGTCTGACCGCTACAAACACACGGGGGGATTTCAGACCATTTCTATTTGTGCTTTAAACACTTGTGGAAGTTTTTTTTCTGGTCTGTATCGGGGGAATTAATGCAGCACTTGCTTTTCAAAATGACTGCAGAAAGAAACCCCTCCTTCCCCTTCCTCCCCTCCAGGAGGAGGCCAAGCAGATCCAGAACCAGCAGAAGGCCGGCAGCTCCCGCTCAGACTCGCGTGACGAGGAGGTGTCTCCGCCCATGAACCCGGTGGTGAAGGGTCGCCGGCGGAGAGGAGCCTTCAGCGCGGAGGTCTACACAGAGGAGGATGCCGCCTCGTACGTCCGAAAGGTACATGTGAGCTCACGTGCAACGCTTCCATCTCCTTCAGCGCCGCGGGACGCGCCCTGACTCCCCTGTGTTGTTTTCTAAGGTCATTCCAAAAGACTACAAGACGATGGCGGCCTTGGCCAAGGCCATTGAGAAGAACGTGCTCTTCTCGCACCTCGACGACAATGAGAGGAGGTACTTCTTGAGGGACAGAAAAACAAAAGCCTTTACTGATAACGTTTTGGTGATCAGCTGATCATCTCACGACTCTGCTCCTTTTCCAGTGACATATTCGATGCGATGTTCCCCGTCACCTACATCGCTGGGGAGACGGTGATTTTGCAGGGTAGGTCGTCGACTAAAGCTGATCTAAACGCGATCTAAAGTCCTCGCGTGGCGCTAACAGTCTCGTCGTTTGCACCCAGGTGACGAAGGAGACAACTTCTATGTCATCGACCAGGGGGAGATGGACGTGAGTGTCTCATCCATGTCGTGATTTTTATCAGCCGTTTCTTTTATGTGGTTGTCACATGTCTCCACCCTCCCCCTAATGTGCCCAGGTGTATGTGAACAACGACTGGGTGACCAGCATCGGGGAGGGGGGCAGCTTCGGAGAGCTGGCCCTGATATACGGCACCCCGAGGGCGGCCACAGTTCGGGCCAAGACCAACGTGAAGCTGTGGGGCATCGACAGAGACAGCTACAGGAGAATACTCATGGTAAGGAGACGCAGGAAGAGCCCTGCTCGTGACGCGCCGCTGTTTCACCACAACGCACCCACACGAATCTCCTCCTCTTCAGGGAAGCACTTTGAGAAAGAGGAAGATGTACGAGGAATTCCTCCGGAAAGTTTCCATCTTAGGTGAGTTCGTCCCTCCAGGCTCCTCGTCCCAACGCGTAGAAATGGAAGCAGAGAAGCGAGTGAGATTAAAATAACTTGAAGGAGTTTGCTAAGAATGTCTCACGAATCCAAAACGGATTCAATCATTGATTTTTCTGAGGGTTGTCTGTCGCTTCCCCCAGAGTCTCTCGACAAATGGGAGCGTCTGACAGTCGCTGACGCCTTGGAGCCCGTCCAGTTTGAGGACGGACAGAAGATTGTTGTCCAGGGAGAACCAGGAGACGAATTCTTCATCATCTTGGAGGTAAGCGTGTGATCAATGGCCACGCTCTACGTGTGACACGGCGCCTGGTTTCGACCTTTTTGAACTACGAGGTTTAAGCAGTTCTATTAAGTCGAATTACACCGTTGATCCACATGACTGTCTCTTATTTTTGTCTTTTTATAAACTAGTACGACTTCTTTGTAGTTCACTCAAACACCGAGATGTGAAACTCGTATTTGATCTTTGAACTGAGACCATTAGTCAGTCAACTGAAAATGAATTTGCAACTGTTGTGATCCTTAAAATGATCAAATACAACAATGTCACTGATTACTGGCTCTATCTTCTGAAATATGTAAATGTGTTTCTTTTTTAGTCCCACAATTCCGTTGAAGTCACCTAATAGACAATGTATTTATGATTTTGCTGATTCTATTACGTGACATTGTGTAGTTGAAACGTAATATTAAATGTATTGGCTAACTGACTTTAACAATATTATGCACATTTATTATGAAGTATAACCTATTTTCCTTTAACATTTACAAATAGCACTTTTAGGTGGTGTTTTTTTTTACTCTCACATAAGTGATTATGTAACTAAAGTCAAGAGATTAACAAGGTGAAGACTCATGGTGTGCGTGTGCGTGTGCGTGTTCCTCAGGGTTCTGCAGCGGTGTTGCAGCGTCGCTCAGAGAACGAGGAGTTTGTCGAGGTGGGGAGATTAGGACCCTCTGACTACTTTGGTAAGAATTACATTTAATATATTTTCTACATCCCAAAATCCAAAATTTGCCTCTGACAGCTTTACAATCTGTACACACACGACATCCTGTCTCCCTCTCTCGCATCGGCACGCGGACAAAATCAATAATGTTGTCGATATTAATCAGGATGTGGCTGATACAAATAATCCGGGTGATATTAGCAGCGGGCGTCAGGAGATAAAACCACGATCCTCAGAAACCAGCAGAAAGACTCCAAAGACCAAAGTTGGTGTTGTGCACTAACGAGACAAGAGCTCGACGGCGTGACGGAGGTCCACATGCGACCACGAGCCGCCGCACCTGCTTCAGTATTCCAGATCAGCTTGTGGTTTAAATGTCTACGTTGCTGAAGGATTCCTGTGTCTTCTATGTATTTGTGCGTGTTGTCCAGGTGAGATCGCCCTGCTGATGAACCGCCCCCGCGCCGCCACCGTGGTCGCCCGCGGCCCCCTGAAGTGCGTCAAGCTGGACCGGCCTCGCTTCGAGCGCGTCCTGGGACCCTGTTCAGACATTCTCAAGCGCAACATCCAACAGTACAACAGCTTCGTCTCGCTGTCCGTCTGAAGGGTCCCGCCCCCCCCTCTCTGTTACTCTCTCTCCCCCCTGAACCCCCCCGTCCCTCCTCTTAGACCTGGGGTCCACCAATGCAATTTGCTTTCTTTCATCACTTTCGTTCCGTTGCCCCCCCCCTCTCCCCCCTCCCCACCTCCCTCTTCTTGTTGTGTTGTTTTAACACGCACAGATGATTTAGTTGTCACGGCGACGCCGCTCACCAGCGCTCGTACCAGCTGCTGTCCGCTTCCTCGTCGGCACGGTTCCATCACGCGTTACCTGCGTTCCATTTGTGTTTGCTAGTCACGCTTTCTTTTTAGACTTAAAAGGCCGAGCGGGATTGTCGGGAGATCTGAAAAGACATTTAAGTTCTCCGACTGACGAGACGGGACAATCAAACTTCACGTGGCGCTTTTTGGTGAATTTGTTGCAGAGGTCCGTGTTGAGGGTTGAAGGAAGCGGAGAGAATGTGATCGCAGCCATTTTTAGCAGAGGTTTTTTTTAAGGTTTTAGCCCCACGGCGGTTGTGCTCCTCTGGTGGTTTTCTTTGATTGGCACGACGAGACGCTGACGAGTCTGTTCCGCCGAGCTGGAGGGAGCTCGTACAACTTTTAGGTCTCTATTTTATTGTGCAGCTACCAGGCTCGTGCCAAACGTTCATTATTGTCACAGCGCAAAGATGCACAGTCCCGCGAATGCGATTCGGAGCTCCAAACAGGAAGTAGTTATTCCCCTTAGTGTCCTCTTAGTCTGTAGAACGGTCAGACAGGAACTGCCTTGACTACTCTGAGGGGAAGAAATAAGGGAAAACGAAAGAAGGAAAAAAACAAACAAGAGTATTAAGTGTGTTCCAGTATTCCATTTTTATTTTTAGTACACACCAAATAATGTGGTCACTCTTCTGCTATGTTTTAGTCTAGTTAAAACAATCCTAGCTATATTATTATCAACGACTAAATGATGAGCTTATGGTTTGGAGTGATGGTGAGCTTACAGAAATATGTTTAACTGTCTTTTGTAAACACTTATTTTTCCATAAATTCTATTTTAGGTGTCCAGTGCCACAAAGTAAATAAATGCTCCTTCTTGTCAACCGACAAAAACCGTATGTAATCGTATGTGTAAAACGTTATGGGTTAAAACTTTTTAAAAATAGATGAAATGGGTAATTCCAGGTTTATTGAAGTGAAGTCTTGAGAAAAATAAAAAAATGAAAAAACAAGAAGGTTTATGAATTTCAGGACACCTGAAGTATTTCTGTATTAAGCATCACAGGGAGCCGGTGGGCAGAGTGAGCAGATATTTATTTAAATCTAGTGTCATTGCTTATTGCCTGTTGAAAAGGTGGCTGTCTTTTCATCAGAGTAGCTTGTGATCTGTTCTCTACGCTTACTTGGCGCGATGTTTTAGGCCTCCAGTGATCCGGTGTGAATGGAAGCGTGTATTTAGAAAAAAAAAACGTGCAGAAGCAGGAACTTTGTCAAATATTTGGTTTGTTTCTCCTTCGCTTAACTGCTTCATGACTCTGTAGATGGAATACAATGTTTAAATCTCTTCTTTTTGTGTGTGTGTTTTTTTTTTTGTTCTTTTTGTTTTAAAGATCTTTACCAAAACACACAATGTTGACTTCTGGATTATAGGCTTAACTCTTCATTCCTGCCTCACTCGTCTGTTACCCAGAAATGACATCGGCATCGAGATGTTTGTGTGTTTGTACGTCCAATAAGCTTGAAAGGCAGCCAGGTTGGCGAGAACACGCGAGTACTTTGTTGGTTTCTTTATGTTCATCTGATCCGTGTCCCGACCCGCAGGAAATGACTCCGTTGGGGGTTTTGACCCACATTCTATTGAATTCTTTTGTGTGTGTGTGTGTGTGTGTAAATAGCGGCATCATCGGGTTTCCTTTCAGATGTTTAGGCACACTGCAGTTGTCCCGGTTTGCCTTAGCTTACCTAACCTGGGCTCACGGTAGTCGTCCGTCACTCCCGCTAGCCGACCTTCAGTGAGCTCGTCGGGTCTGCAGCGCCGAGAGCTGCAGGCCATCAGAGGACCATTCTTTTTCTATTCTACCCTGTGTTCAGTTCCACCTCCTGTATGTGCAAAGATGTTTATCCTTTTGGTATAGATTGTTCCGGATGGCAGTTTAAGCAATAAAAAAGTAAAAATGAATCCTCTCTGCGTCGGGCTTCTTCCTTTTGTGTTACTTTAGTGGACTCATTAGTGTGTGTGTTCTTGTGTGGATTTCGATTTGACTCGTTAAAACGACGTGGAATTCCTCTTCAAGCCGAGTTCGCTCATTTTTGGTTGTGAAAACAGATGTAATGCAACATCTGTCCACCAGGGAGAAGCAGGCTGCTGCAGAAACTCCTCACTACTGGACTGATATCTAAAGCCATAAACACATTTTAAACGTGAAGCTTTCCTCTCCTTTGTAGATGCATACATTTAAATATGTTAAAAGCAATTATTATTATTCTTTTCAAAAAAAGAGCGGGAGTTTAAAAGTTAATTATTAACATTCGTACTCTGCTCAGCGAAAACAACCAACATTTGCCACATTGAATCTGAAGAAGAGGAAGAGTCCACACCTCCGCTCACTAATCTGTCGTCCTTCATTTTGACGGTTGAAACTGAATTTGTGTCGCTGCGTTTTGGTGAAGACGTCCTGATGAAGGTGTTTACCTGCAGCACGGAGCACGTGTTGTGATCTCACTGCTTATCGGCATTCAAAAGACCTCTTTAAAATAGTTGTGGTGGTTCGTCTTGTTTTACGTTACTCACAGACCTGGAATGTATTAAAAGAAAGAAAAAAGCTCAAACACATTCACAGTAAACCGTTGAGAATTATTACACTTTGATCAGATTACACTTGTTTCTCAGTTGCTTTTATGTCTCATCAGTTTAAGCTCTTTAAACACTTAACGAGACAAAGATTACACGTCTGGAAAAAGAGGCGGAGGAAACTAAATGGCAGTTTCAACACAAGTACACTTTATATTTATTATTTGCAGGTGATTGTCTTCTCGCCAAAATAACTTTATTTTATAATTATTACACCACATGGATCCACAAGTCTTTTTTTTCAGTGATCACAATATTCCTCAGCAGTAATTTACCAACTGATCCGTGTTATAAACATGAAATCCATGCTGCTTTTCATCTGTATGTCAGTGAGCGAGCGCCTTCTGCTTCACTGTACATCTCCAAGTGTCCCCTGAAAGGCCTAAACTCCAAACCGACGCGAAAAGCTGTCATGGACTTTATGACCCTGAGAGAAGGAACTAAAAGATCCGCCTGCCTCTCTTCTAGGAAACTGTAAAAAGTCCTGGACCTCCATTGCTTCCTTCTTTGAGGATTCCACAGTGTTTTCCTTAAAACCACCTGAGCTCTGCTCGCTCCCTTCGTTGTGAAGCCTCCCGAGGTTCCACGAGCATCTGCGAAGAGGAGCCCCCCCCCCCCCCCCCCCCCCCTTTCCTCCTGTGCTACCTGACCTGACTCTCTGCGGCGCTCGCGGGGCTCCTCGTGGATTCGGCAAAGTCCTTGAGGATGACCTCGTCCTCTCCCAGCCTCCGGACGCAGCGCTGCACCGTCCGAAGGACCTTCTGTAGCCTGCGGTCCAGCGCTGAGAGGTGGGGCTCCGTCAGGATGGGCCGTAGGGAGTCCCCCTCCAGCGACTCCCTCATCACGTCGCTCAGCCTGAACTCGGGTCGGGCCAGAAGCCGGAGGCGCAGCAGCGTGGAGCGCTTTATCCTGAGGAGGACACGACTGAAAATCTCTCTGCAGAAACTGTGTTGTATTCATGAACCTCAAATGGTCTCCAGGACCAAAGGACAAGACGAATGGACGTTCTACTCACATGCAGCACTGAGATAGAGGAGCCAGGATGGACATCTCATCTAGAGAGTGCTTCCCAAACCTGAGCAGGAGATGCAATGAGGACATCAAACCCTGGTGGTTGTTTTTTTTTCTTTACACTCTTTGTATTTTCGGTGTGGGCTTCCTCTCACCCTCTGGCGTTGTCCAAGTGGAGAAGAAACCCCTCGTCCCCAAATTTGGTAAAAATCTCGTAGTGGTGCCTGTCCATATTGCCTGTGACATAAAGCGACGTAAAGGTTCTGCAAAGAGCTGCTGACAGTAAGAAAAGGTGACAAAGAGGTTTAAATACTTGTGAGGAAGTCAAAGATGGACATGTCTATGATGTTCAGGAGACGGTCGCCCGAGTTGTAGGGATACATCTTCTTTATGTTGTCACAGTAGAAGGGGTTCACTTCCCACCTTTTGACAACAAAACAAACGGACATGAATGACATCATCGAAAACTCTGCTCAATGAACTGGTTCCTGAGAAAAAAACTGTCCAAATTTGAGCCTTAGTTCATTTATATTTTGAGACATATGATAATGATGAAATGTGGAACGGGACAGTTGGAGCCTCCTGTTGATCTGTTGCAAACTGCCTCCATAAACTACCAAAATAGTAAACTGTGTGGCCAAGACACAAAGCCCACTCCCAACTCGTTCATCCCTAATTAGAAAAGCTGCTGCCCAGAGAGATAAACATCTGACGTTCATCTACACGATTTACGGGACATCTGGTCTTTCATTTCACAGGAGGCGAAAGAAGTATTTCTCCCTCTAAAGCGGCCCGAGGTCTTACTCCTCTCGGCCCGTGAAGGTGTAGGAGCGTATCCAGGGGTTGGGGATGGAGATGCGGGGAGCGATGCTGAGGCTGGGCAGGTAGGCGGACAGGGAGCCCTCCAGCAGGTCGGGCCCTCCACACACCGCGTATTCGGTCTTACAGACGTACAGGCACTTGGCGAAGAAGCACGAGTTGTTGGCTGTCGGGGGAAGCAGAGTGAGACGCTGAGAAGCGTTTCCGGTTCACACACTGCTCAACGTGACTCACAAGACGGGCTTAGGTCGAGGTCGCCGAGGTCTTACCTGGCGAGGTGAAGAAGACGGCTCTCAGTTCTTCGTTGTGAGCCACTTGAAAGACTTCCCCCGTGATGTTCACCAGCCTGCCGGCCACCGGCGGGACCCTCCGGAAGTCAAGGATCCTGAGACAATGGGTTGGCGAGATGGCCAGAAGAGAAACTAATGATACAAACGGCGTGAGGAAAGGTTTCCAGTTCCCACGCTTCATGCATTGGATGCGAATGCAGTGAGGAGCCTGTCAGGTTGATGGCGTCCTCGTCTCTCTGAGCCCCCTCGTTCATTTTCACTGATTCTGATCAACGAACGCTCCCCACTGACGGTCCCCACGTGGTGTCATTTGGCCCGGCTCTGTTCACACACACGCCACCGAGAGCTTATTCCTCCCACGGGGCCGCGTGTCGCTCGTGTAAACAGCAATCAAACAGCAATCAGCTTGTGAGGCTGAATGGCTGCTTCTCAGATCCTCGGCGGCGTTCCCACAGCCGCTGATTGCCGGCGACGATGATAAGGGTTGGCAGACACCGCCGAGAAAGAGACAACTCCCCCCCACCCCCACGGACTTAAAAACACGGCAAAATGAAACCAGGGGAGAGCAGAGAAATGTCTGCTCGGGGGGGTCGATGCCGTTAACCCACATTTGAACGGCTGACGGGTAGAAAATGAGCAGACAGGCGGCAGAATTGTAATTACGGCGATTGTCAGATTTGTTGACGTGGCGCTGCTGCTGTTTTCTGTCTCTGCTTTCCAGGGATCGCCGTTGTGTGCGGCTCCTTAATGACACCGTCTAGCTCAGATGACTGTGTTCCACAGTGAATCACCTCGCCTGATGTGTGTGTGTCTGTGTGGGTGTTGGCTCACAGCTTGTGGTCTACCCTGATCAGCTAGTTTGGAAATCCCGGGCCGGGCAGACATGTTGTAACCTTTGTCATTTTGTTGATTGCATTTTGTGTTTCTGTAAACGAGTTTTAAGCTACAAGGAGAACGTCTCCTCTGCTTCTGTAAGCGTTAGAATCTAATCTCACAGGCCTGCTAACATGTTGCGCGATGCTAACGCTAACGTGCTCATGCGACGTGTGCACGATGTCCATCGTGGCGTATGAGCGTGCCGAAACGCTCGCCGTCGCTTCATCCTCCGAGGCCAATGAGCGCGGGTACAAAATGTCCTGCTGATCCGTCCAATAGTGCAGATATGGATCGGGGCTCCGCGGGGCCGCGGCGTCCCTGCGGCCCAGCTGCTGGCGGGACAAAGTTTGATGGAAAAACCGATGGAATCTTTTAATGTCTCTCAGCTGGACGTGATTCTGAACGTCCGCATGTCACACCGCTGCTCACAATTATCCAACAGCGCTGGAAGCCGTTATTATTGTTTATTGGCTTCTTTACTTCCTGCTTGAGTTTCACATTTGCATCACATATCTTCCCTTTGAGCCCAAAGGCCCTTCGGTTTGCACCACAGACACAACCGAGGGAGCCAATAAAACACTCACTAAAACCCCCCCGAGCAGCAGAGCTGAAACACGTCCCCCCAGAGACCAGTTAGCATGAAGACGGTAAGAAAGAAGGTAGAAAAACAGTGTGAGTGACAATGAGCATGTGGGGGGGGGGGGGGGGGGCGGGGGCCCACCTGTCCAGGTGAAAGGCGGCGATCTCTGCATTGTGTCTCTGGAAATCCACAAAGTAGAAGACGTCTTCTGGTGTCTCTGTGTCCCTCTGCTGCCTGACACACACACGCACACACACACACACACACACACACACACACACACACACACACAGTGATCAAGCTTTCTGTGTATAATCAGCACCACTACCACATCAGAGCCAGACGCCCTGGCGCGGCGTAATTGCCGGGCCGCTGTCCATCGGGGGGGTTCTGACAGAGCGGACGTGGGCTCGGTCCTCACCTCATTGGTTTGAACATGGCTTTAGCGTAGTTTCGCATCTTCAGGGCGAGTTTCAGGTGATGTCCGCTCGGCTTCACAACTAGAGCAGAAGGGGACAAGATGAGCATCGAGTCACTGTGCGGATATTTTGCATGGCAATATCGATATATATGGATATCTGTCTCTCAGTAGGCCAGACTGAGCTCACACACTCTGGTTATTCAGAGTTAACAATCATACAAGCTTTACAATCACTCCTTTTTCTTCTGGAGGAGAAACAAGGAGAAAAGTCCCTTGAGGTTGTGTTTAGCCGGACGGGGCGGATGGTTTTGTTGCTTTTCTTCCGGGCAGCGACTTGTATCCGTGCGGTCGGCCACATAACTGCGCTGGTCAGACGCAGACAGGACGAACAGCAGAAATATGTGGAAGTCTGAAAATACTTGAGGCTGAAAATCGAAGCTCCTTCTCGCCCCAAAGCGTTTGACGTCGGTAACTTCTGTTTTCACACGTTGCTCCGGTAAACAACGTGTATTCTAAGTGACTTTGTCTGCACAGTTTATGCACAAGTGCGCGTCCATCTGTCGCTCCGTTGCTGCTCAGAGGTGGAGTTGAAGGCGTAGGCGGCGGTTGGCGCGTAGGTCGAAAGCCTGCAAACGCTGGCTTCCTTCGCAGCGAGCAGACATCAAACGTTTACTGTAATTAAGAGCTTCGCCTTTGAACACAAACACACGCCAGCTCGTCTGCCCCCCCGGGCGCGTATCTCACACGCACACACACAGACGCACAAATCTGGATTTTGCCACCAAACCGAAAAATGGTGGGGGGGTTTTCTCTCAATCGCAGTGGCGGCGGTGTGTTTGCCTCTGACGGGAACACTCGACCCTACCTTGGGTGCAGTCGCACGCTCCTTTGAGGGCCTTCTCATCTTGGGTGTAATCTGTAAGAGACGGCGATCCGTTAGCTCGTCATTTAGCATCGTAACACAAACCGTTTGTTCACAACGACAAGAATTTGGACACGTCTGTAAAAAAAGCCTCCACAGTCCAAACATCTGCCGAGTGAACCGTGTGAACCAATTACATCACGTGATCCCGATTCCCGACTGCGGGACGATCCGTCCATCACCTGCGCTGATGACGGTCATGCCCTGCATGTCCTCGAGGAGTTGCGGGACGGCCGCGTCCTCGCGGGAGTACAGGGCGTAGCGGTTTATCCCCAGGTGGAACTTCAGCCAGCTGGCGCCGGGGTCAAAGGTCACCTCATGTTCAGTCACAGTGATGTTGGAGATGGCCGCTGCCTTGCTGTAGAGTTTTATGTGTCTGAGGAGGGCGAAGCCACACAGAGGTTAACGGCGGGGGGGACGAATACGTGTCCTCCTCTGCTCTCTGCTGTGATATAATCTGAGACCGGAACCGCAGTCTGTGGCGGCGAGAGCGGCACCGCATCGCCTGAGATGACCACACCGAGGGGGGGGGAGGGGCGGTCGCTCCCAACCCAAACAAACTCCGTCCCGGGCCGCTCAAAGTGCAGGTGAGTAAGAGCCGACGCGAGCGGCAGGTAATCGCAGACCCAACGAGATCGTTTCAGTCGTAATGCCAAAAAACACATAAATATGTTGAGCAGGAAACTTACTTTAAAACCGTTTCCTTGTTCAACATTGCATTTCAAGTCGAAGACTCTCCTCCGTGTGTTGAAATGCTGTTGCAAGATTTTGCAAGTCTTAAAGTCTCCTCCAGGCTGTTCATTGCTGTGCACGTTTACAGCCGGCAGCACAGAGAGGAGACCCGTTGCTCGCATTGCTTTTTATTTTCCAGCCCAAAATCTGTGTCCCCCGTGAGGAGAACAGAACCGCCCCACAAGCCAAGACGGCTCCACAGCTCCCGCAGATTAAAGTGGGATTTAGCAGTTTTAAGTCCTTGTTTACCTCGGAGCGAGAGACACGTTTGTGAGGGTTCAGACTTTTTGTGACGCACGGGATTGTCTACACATCCTGTGCGTCTGTACATCTGTTAACGTGAACAAACGCACAAGGCTGTTTGTGTGTTTGTGCGCCTGCGGGAGGGCCTGGCCGCGATGTCGCTGACCTCCGCCCCGTGACCGCGGCGAGCTCACGGACCCTCCGACACAAGCCAGCTCATTCTCAGCCGAAATCGCGGACAAAACGAGCGGCGTGTAAAGAAACTGACCTTTCCCAGTGAGACACCTTCTTCCTGTAGTGCTGCACGAGGTCCTCCTCCTGCAGCAGCGTCTCCTGCGGCCCCGGCGCCGGGCTCTGGATGTTGTACAGCGGGTGGTCGAACAGCCGGCCCAGCTTCGAGCCCCGGTCGGCGGGTTCAGGCGGCGCGCCGCCCCCGGGCGCCACGGAAGACCAGTTGTAGAGCCGCGGCGTGGCGAGACCCCCGTGCCTGGGGAGGGTGAGGTTGACGGGGCCGCACGGGCAAAAGGGTCCCGACCCTCGCCCCAGGCCTCGCAGCTTGGGCAGGAGGACGAGGTAGAGGTCGGCGGAGAGGACGGCGGTGAGGGTCACGGCCAAGAAGAGACGGTCTCTCCTCATCGCTCGAACACAAGACGCCGAAAAATAAAAAGAGAAAGCCAAAGAACTACGTGGGTCTCTCAGAGGTACATCCAAGTCTGTCTCTTTCTCGTCTCGATCCGAGTGTTTTCCTTCCAGCCTCACTTCTCCTCCTCCTCCTCTCCTCCTCCTCCTCCTCCTCCTCCTCCTCCTCCTCCCTTGGCAGCGAGCGAGCCTGAGAGCCGGCGTGTGTTTGCAGCAGTTCGCTGACAGTCGGCTGCTTCCAGGGACCTGCTGCTCGGAGGACCGGAGAGGGAGTGCGCGCTGTTGCGTGTGCGCAGGTGTGCACACGCAACGTCAAGTGACGGGCTGGGAGGACACACACGCTCACACACACACACACACACACACACACACACACACACACACACACACACACACACACACACACTCACTCACTCACACACACTCTCAGGAAGGGGCGGAGACTAAGAAGCTCTTCTTGTCACAGCAGATTTGAATGAAACCAAGTCCAGCTGACGAATCTACTCTGATGCAATGCAAGCGTGTGTGCGTGTGTGTGTGTGTGTGCGTGTGTGTGTGTGTGTGTGTGTCTACTGCTGCGGGTTCAAGTCCACTTTCACCCATTCATGTGTGTGTGTGTGTGTGTGTGTGTTGAAGTTGGCTGCCGTCCTCATGTGGATGTCTCGCGTGCCGACTCACAGCGAGGTGTCATCTCCCCATCAAGCAGAGTCCTCTTCCACTCCATCGAACCTTCTCCTCCCAGCGTCCCGTGCTTCATGCTCCACGCGCCCGTTCCTCTGTTCCTCGCTCTTCGTTCGTTCTCCGGCCTTCTGGCCACTGACCTCCGGCCCCCTAAGCAGCTTCGTGCTGAAGCGATGAAGCTCTCTCGGGGCATTTCCCCGCCTGCGCTGGTCTCACTGTGGTATTCTGGAACATCTGTCGTCCGTTGGTGTGTGTGTGTGTGTGTGTGTAACAGTCCAGAGGGTCTGGGGCTTGTTCCCCGGGGGGGGTTCCACCCTCTCTGAGGAGTCTTTGCTGTCGTTGGAACCTTCAACCTGCCGGAGAGTAAAAGAGCTTCTGTTCAGCCTGGAAGCGCACACACCCAAACACACGGGCTCAGCGGCTCACTGCTGCCTCCTCCAAGAGCGCCGCTACAGAAGCGCTGTTGTTGTTGTTGTTGTTGTTGTTTTGACCCAAATGCATGACGCCGAAAAACATCTGTTTTTAGACCAGCAGAAGTCAAATGAGCTTTCCAATTTAAGATTCCATCAATTGTTTACAGTCTTTAGAAGATTTATATTTAAAAATGGCAAAGCAGATAAAAAATCCCACAACTAAATGAATGCATTTTTCTTATTAAACACAAATGTGGTTAAACACGAGGACTTGTAATCATCTGTTGTCTCGTGTCCTTACTGCTGCGTTGTCTTCTGTCGCGTTGCTCCAGGGGAGCAAAGCGCGGCGTAGCTAACGTGCCCCGCGTGTCCCGGCTGTGTCTGTTTGTATTTATCCCGGAGAAGCGAAAGGGCTGCGCGCTCGCTTCCTCCCCCGCTGAAACGTGCTCAAAATAACCCACTTCTTCAGGATGAGCAGGCGAGCCGTTGCGAAGAAGTTGCAGAATTGAATACGGAGAGAAAACAAGGAAAATGGGGCATTGAGTCTTGCGTCACCAATTTGTGCGATTCAGACCCTGGTGCATTCATGTGCAACGAGGGGTTCGGATGAATGGATGAATTACTAACTAGATAAAGGACAGTTACTTGGCCGATAAAAGAAATTCAACAATAAGGGTATTGTGAAGATGCAAAGCACTATTTCACCCTTTTGGTAAATATCCTTAGCTTAGCTTAGCTTAGCTCTAGCTTTGTCCGAAGGTAATATAGCAAATACAAGAAGGACCCGGGTGAACAATAGATATGCCACGTACATTTAACTGGAGGCCCTCCTCATCATCTCATTGCTCTTCTGTCATATGAACTGAGGAGCAGCTCCCCAGGACCTGCTCACAATGTGCAATGAACATTTCCCCGGCTCGGTGCCAGCGACCTCGTGAAGCCTGTGGATAATTTGGCCGGTATGTGGCGAAATTGCCTGTGAAGACCAACAGAACCAAGTGAGATCGGCTCCAAGATTCTGTTCTTCTCGTAAAGCTGAATTTGACATCGAGAAAAGGCCAAAGGTCAGATCTTACTTTCTTCCATCTCAGGGATTCTGAGAACTCCTCCGATTCAGCGGCACATCCGGGTGGAACTTGTGACGCGAGGAAGCTCCGCTCGGCGTCACCTGATGATCCAGTGACGGGTGTGGTCGCTCAAAATGATCACCCTGCGACGCCGATGCCGTTAACTCCTCCGTGCAGGTCACAAGGCCACCAGTCAACGTTGTGACAAACAAGCAATGGAACCATTTTATTTTCAATGTGAGCACAAGGAAGTTATTTGAAAAACACAATCGCTAAAGTAGCTATCTGTGTGCTTTATGACAATCTGATCATTTAAACAATTGGAAAGGTTATAAAAGGGCAATAATTCTAATACAATAATACACTAATACACCTATAATTAACATTTATCTGAATGTACACATAACGTACTGAAATATAAGCATGAGGAATATGTATGATATGAAAAATAGATGTTTTAAATGTGCTTTTGTGCATTTGAACAGTAATACCTTTATTCTCATTCCAAAAGAATAATACAATTAATTAATTAAAATTGCATGAATTGTTTTCTTACTAATTTCAAGTATATTTAAGTAATTGCACTTTTACTTGTATATGTCTTATAATAGATATCTTTAAAGTATACTATAGTACAATTATTGTATAGTGTGTTTAAAGTTGAATTTGTAAAATAGGTGAAAGCTTTACTTTTTATATATTTGCAGAAAGTACAATTCTTTGATTCTTTGATCGATATATACACAAATAAGTATATATACCTCTCACCTGGGTGGTTTGAAGGGGAAATAGTGCCAGCAGAGTAATAATGTGACACATTTGCACGAACATGTTATATAATAATGTCCGAGAGACAGATAACAGAGAGACAGGTCTTTGTCTTCAGTCTTATTCCTCATCATTTCCGCCATCATGTTGTTATTCTGGAGAACTCTGCGGTCGGGTAGAAGAGGAAGTGGACCTGCGCCCTCACATTCCTCCACAACGTTTTACTTTTTAGTATTTAGAACTTGGATTGAAAACAAGACCACAGCATTTTGGAGCCTGTGGACTTTGTGAAAAACAGCAGCCAGATCAGACCAGACTGCAGCAGCTCGTGAGTCTTTTTATTGTTTAGAAATGCTGAAGTTGTCAGAAGAAGAAGGCTCTCTTCGCTTTGTCGAAAGGTACACACATGTTTGGGCAGAGAGCGAGCCAGATGTTGCAACATCTTCAATCCCTGTTTGCAGAGCAACGTCACGGTGATGACTAAACAATACCTCAGCGCTCCGACGCTCCACCCGAGTAAAGCCAAGCGTACATGTTGATCCTCTCGTCCAAACATCTGATTCAAACGTTCATTTGCACTATTTCAGGCAACTGCACTGAGATGAGAAGGAGCGGTTCGCTCCCGTCGGCCGCGTGCCGGCGAGGTCGTTCTCCGACCGCTCTGAAGCCAATGACAGTGGAGCACCGGTTCGCCTGTGCCTGTGCCGAACACGGCCCGCCCGGGTGTGGTTCCTGAGAAAGCACAGCTAATTGTTTGTTCTGGCGGGTTCGGAGTATCAGGCAGACGGTGGAGGAAAGTTCAGGAAACGTCTTGCGCGCTCACTCACGGGCCTCGAGCCTTTTTCTGGCTTGTGTCTCTGGACAAATGTCAGCGATCTGAGCTCCAGACTTCAGAGGGGCAGAATGTGAAGAATGCTCGGACTCTTCTCCCCATAAAGTGGTGAGATTGTTCGGAAGGTGATGTACGATGTACAACTTGCTGTAGATAAGAACCATTATAAGTCCAATGTCAGTGCTGCAGTTAGTTAGTGTGTTAGTGGAGGTAGAGTCTGAAGACGTGTGTCTTTAGTCTGAAGACGTGAAGGCTCTCTGTGGTCCTGATGTCTTCAGAGACCTCCTTCCACCATTTAGGAGCAGGACAGCAGAGAGTGGAGATCTAGTCGAGTGTTTTGCTCTCAGTGAGGAGGAACAAGCAGTTTATCACATGCAGAGCGGAGAGTGCGGGTCGGGATGTCGGGCTGGACCAGGTCCTGGATGTAAGCTGGACCCCATCCGTGCTTTACCTCTGACCTCGCCGAGCGCCTTTTCATCACTTCATCACTCGTCTTCACTCAGAGCCTTCACTGTCTTCCTGTGGATGTCAGAACCAAAGGTTATGGCTCCGTGCTGGAAGGGATTGACTTGTGCAAACACAAAGATGTTTACTTTAGAGAGGTTGCACAATTCTGTCCATGTCCCTGCTGGAATAAAACATGAGTATCTCAACATTAGAAGAGATCTGAGGTCACACACGCTGCCATGCAGTCAAACAAACGCTGGAATGATATTTAGTTAGAATGCTGGACTTGAATCACAATGAATATCTAGAAAAAGGCCACTGAAGTGCTACAGGCCGGTCGGGCTGTACGTCCATCCGTCCATCAGTCCATCAGTCCATCCGTCTATCCGTCCATCTGTCCATCTGTCCATCAGTCCATCAGTCTATCCGTCCATCCGTCCATCCGTCCATCTGTCCATCAGTCCATCCGTCCATCAGTCCATCAGTCCATCCGTCCATCCGTCTATCCGTCCATCCGTCCATCAGTCCATCAGTCCATCAGTCCATCCGTCCATCCGTCCATCCGTCCATCCATCCATCCGTCTATCAGTCCATCAGTCCATCAGTCCATCAGTCCATCAGTCCATCCGTCTATACGTCTATCCGTCTATCCGTCCATCCGTCCATCCGTCCATCAGTACATCCGTCCATCATTCCATCCGTCCATCCGTCCATCATTCCATCCGTCCATCCGTCCATCAGTCCATCAGTCCATCCGTCCATCCGTCTATCCGTCCATCCGTCCATCCATCCATCCGTCTATTCGTCCATCTGTCCATCAGTCCATCCGTCCATCAGTCCATCAGTCCATCAGTCCATCCGTCCATCCGTCTATCCGTCCATCCGTCCATCCATCCATCCGTCTATCAGTCCATCAGTCCATCAGTCCATCCGTCTATACGTCTATCCGTCTATCCGTCCATCCGTCCATCAATCCATCAATCCATCAGTCCATCAGTCCATCCGTCTATACGTTTATCCGTCTATCCGTCCATCCGTCCATCCGTCCATCCATCCATCAGTACATCCGTCCATCATTCCATCCGTCCATCCGTCCATCAGTCCATCAGTCCATCAGTCCATCCGTCTATCCGTCTATCAGTCCATCAGTCCATCAGTCCATCAGTCCATCCGTCTATACGTCTATCCGTCTATCCGTCTATCAATCCATCAGTCCATCCGTCTATACGTTTATCCGTCTATCCGTCCATCCGTCCATCCGTCCATCCATCCATCAGTACATCCGTCCATCATTCCATCCGTCCATCCGTCCCTCCGTCCATCCGTCCATCTGTCTATCTGTCTATCCGTCACCTCCATGTGCCTGCGTTGCTGTGCACGACTTCATGAAAATTATTAGTTTTCAAAGTAGTAAAGTGTCGACATATTTTGGCAGCCTGAACACAAACCTTCATTTAAAAAAAATCAAATGACTTGTTCTCTCTTTTATGGTTCCTGTTGCCAAATATGTGGCAGAAATATAGTCGAGCAGACGGCAAAGACCCGGAGCCGCGCCAGACTTCATGACCTTCAACCGGAAGGACGCTGCTGTTAAAGACTCAAACGTCTTTGGAAACAATGAGGGACGTTTCTGTCGTCAGATTTGGCACAAGTCGTCCCGGTTGACATCTTTGCTTGTTTTGACATCCTCTGTCCACACTACAACGTATCGGCAGGATTTAATGCTAAAATCGCAGCAAGGCTGTCGTGTTTATACACGTCGTCTGAAAAACACGTGACATTGTGGGAAACATGTAAATTCATTTAAAAACAGGTGCTTCAGCACACGGCAGCTCATGAACCTCACCTCCGCTAAGTGGACAGATCGCTGAGATTCTCCTCCTGTCCAAAAGAACCCACATGGTGCTCGTCTTCGGTCCACAGTCCCGGCGGACGCTGAGAGGACAAACCATTGACCAGCAGCACCGCGGCATAGAACTGACCTGCAGACAGTTGTTAAAACAGGAGACTTGACTTCTGAGACCGAAACTGCAACTCTTAACTGTTATGTCACACATGTACCTTCGGATGTGCACACGTGCGGCGGTCGACGTGCATGAATCCCACACCACTAAACACAGACGGGAACTGGAAAGCGACATAGTGGTGGGCTGCTAGGAATGGTACCGGCAGGAGGCCAGATCAACCGGAAGCACCGAAACAAAAAAAATGAGAGAAAAGATCCCCGGCAGCTCGCGACGGTGCAAGAATCAGCTCTGTTGACCACGTGCCTGGTCCTCGATGCCTCCCACTCGGCCCTGTGGGGCAGCCACCCCCCCCCCCCCCCCCCTCGAGGAGGCCGGGACGCCTCCGCTCCTCAACTCGCTGCCGCAGGAACAGCAGGCTGTCCGCCGCCGTCGGAAAGGAAATGAGAAGTGAAAAACAGGCCTCAACTGTCCTGAACTCAGTCCTGAAGCGAAGCACTTGAGGAACGTCGGCGTTTCCTTTGCCCTCCCGGCGTCGGCCCCTGAAGGACTTCCACGACGTTCCTAAAACCACGTGTGTGTGTGTGTGTGTGTGTGTGTGTGAGAGCTCGTTGGCTGACAGTTTGCAAACGGGCAGAAATAACGTGCGATTGTTTGTGCGGTCGGTTGGGAAGAGAAGTTATTTCCTCCTCTGGTTTGCTGATTGTGTTTACACCTCTGAGGCTACAGAGTCGAGATCAGCTCTTTCCAACGGGGGGGGGGGGGGGGGGGGGGCTCTGTGGTCGGAGCGGGTCAACGACCTCTGATCACGAGGTTGGCGGTTCGATCGCCGCCTCCTCCTGTACGCACGCCGAAGGCGCACTGAACCTGCTGCTCCCCCGGCGCTTTCAGGAAGCAGGAAGCGTTTATTACCATAACGTGTCAGACATACACGGAATTTGACTCGGCGGTTGGAGCGTGACAGCAGACAGTACGACAAGACAACAAGAGGAATAAAATAAGATATACTGCTATGGGTTAGTTTAAAAATAAAGGAAGAAAAGCAACAAGTTCAAAAGTTCAAAATATTTAAAAATTAAAAACAAAGTGCAGCAGCTCTTTTGGCTTCATGGTGAACGTGGTGAAAATGATCCCCGTGCAGATGTTCTGCATGGCACAGATGTGTTTGGTGTATTCTACGTCATCCGCTAATATTGCTTACACTTAAAAAAACAATCCTCACATTTCTTTTGCTCTTAAAATGTTTCTTTTTCTCAGAAAACAGGCTCAGCTGACACGAGGGGGGGGCAAAAAACAGAACACGAACACTAAATGTTGGTAGAGATGAATCCAACCACAGAGCGGATGGGGGTCAAAGGTCGAGAGGTCAAATGTAACACAAGGATTTGCGGTGAGAAGAGGTCACAATGCAGTATGTGTACTGGTCCGCGTGGATGATGGAGATCTAATAAAACCTTTAAGAGCCTTTTCTCAACACGACAACTTGAGCTTCAACTGTCGTCAGAGAGACCAGAGGGAGGGAGGGAGGGAGGGAGAGAGGGAGGGAGGGAGGCGGTCGCTGAGGCAAGAATGGAATCCAGTGCGTGTGGTTAAATGGCATGAGCCGTAACCACACGCTCCCAGGGAACGCCCACCAGAAAGCTTTAGTAACGAGTTTCGTGCTTTGCTACGACTACGAAGGAAGAAGACACGAACAACGCCAGTCGACTCTTCCTCACATGAACAGTTTAAAGGAAGGAAACACTTTGAACACCTTCATCATGTGTCACGGGTGTACATCGTGCGTGTACATCGTGCGTGTACATCGTGCGTGTTGCTGTAATTCATTCCATTTTAAAATACCTCTCAATGTAACAGCTGATTATCACTTCCAAGCACCTGTCGTTGTCCTCGCGATGAGCGACCCGCTGGCTCCACCCGACGGACAGCAGCCGGTTGTCATGGAGACAGGTCGACCCTGCGACCTCAGAGTCGGTGGTGGGCTCCAATCAGTAGGTTCCACACCTGTCGGGGGGGGGGGGTTGTCTTCTCATTACCTTCTCCGTGAGCACCACCCGTCTCAGTGGCACAGAGCACGAGAGGGCAGCGTGGTCCAGGTTCCCCACCGTCACCACCCCTCCCGTTCTCCTGTCAGCCGGGCCGAGCCCAGGGGATCTTTGCATCCCTCCTCCAGACGAGCCTGGGTCCGCTCAGCAGGACGCAGCCACGGGAAGAGGAAGTGGTCCTCGTCAGGGATCCGGGGAACTGCAGCGAGACGGTTTTCAGACGGGCTGCAGAAACAAGGACATGTCAGGACTCACAGAAAGCTCACACGTGATAGGAAATAATAAACAAAAAGCAATATAAATGTTGAGTCTTATCCTCAATGACTCAGCAGGTCGGTAGGTCGCGACATTCAGCCCCCTGAAGCCAGAGAAACATCGGGATTAACAGGAAGCATCACCGCCCACTTTAATTAAGGCTTTCGTTACAACATTACTAGATAAGAGGCAACTTCAGAACCAAGCAGACTCACATCTCATAGTTGTTCTTCTGGAAAAATCGGGCCAAAAAACAGGCCAATTTGTTATAGTTAAATACTATTTGCATTTGTCAGGTAACACGAGTGCAGTCATTGATTTGTGCAGCACTTTGGACTGAAGTTAAATTTCCCCTCAGGTCGGGGTCACCCAGGTCAGAGCATAGTGGCCTGCATGACCTAAAGCTGAATTAAAGTTCATTTAGAGCTAAAACACATTGAACCATTCTTTCAAACACGGTTACCTACTTGGATTTACAAATGAAAGGCAGTCGCTGTGTTCCAGAACGTCCTGTCGTCACCATCCACAACAATACATCTTAAAAAGAAGACCTCGACTCCTCCTTTCTTGTTCTGGACTCATTCACTCATTCAAGCGATGGATTTAATGCTGTCAAAGGGAATTTGTCTCAAAGAAGAATCCGTCCTACCTGAACATCTTCATAACAAAGGGCAGTCGGGACGCCGGGAAACCCTCAAAAAAGGTGAGACCAGTCAGGTGAGGTGGACCAATGAGGTTTACCGCGATGGACGTCCTCAGATCACATTGCCCGTGGAGACATCGACAAAATGCAGGTCCCTGCTGTCGGTTGCTGTGGCAACCGTATGGACGTTGCCCATAGAGACAGCATCAGTTGTCCAGCCTCTGAACCTCCTGGTGTCGGCCACTTCCTATTTAAATAAATATTCCGCCCCCTCAAATGACTAAAGTATGAGATTTATATGATTCTTTTTGCAAATTATTGTATTGGATTTTTTCTTAACACTGAACCTTTAAAATATCTTTTGTCATACTTGTTTTTCTCACAGTCACTAGATTGTGAACCACAGCATTGCAGCAGGGGGGGGGGTCAAACCCTGACAGTGCTAACCACTGCACCACCAGCACCACCAGCACCACCAGGCCCCTGACTGGTTGGGAGTCACCGTGGTGAAAGGCCCTTATGGTGGAGTAGCAGTGGTGCAGTGTTCTCCTCTCTGGTGGAGCATGTAACTAGATGTTTGTGTTTGAGGAGTTCCTGACTGAGGTTTCCTCTGTTAAAGTCCCAAAGCACAGTAAGGAGTCCGGGTTCGATGTTCATCGCATCCAGTTACTAGTCTGGTGTGTGACTGGCTCCCTGCAGGATGAAAGCAGCCCCCCCCAGTGGAAGCAGTGGGACAGCGCACTGCTGATCCCACCGCAACGTTTAACACCACAAAGTCTTCTGCATAATCATCTGAACCCTCCTGTGTAAGCTGAACATTGAGGATTGGTGATGTTCACCACCAGCAGGTCCTGCGTGGCCCCGTTGCCCCTGGAGACCACCAACTGGGACGACCAGTCACGTGGCTCCACGTTGTGACGACCTTTCCAGATACGTCCATTCGCATCAAGCGGCACCGTGGAGTAGTTAAGTAACCAACGTGTTGGTTAGTTGTGTCTGTTGAGGCTGTGAAGGCTGGAATAAATAAATCATTGTCGGTGTCTGTGGGGGAGAAGAAGGGTTCTTCATGGAGGACCTGACATACCTTTTGGATGGACCTGTGATGGGTGAAGGGGGAGATTGAAACCAGCATTGAAGACACAATTCAACGTGATATGTCAGATGGATTGGTGTCACATGAAAAATATAAAAAAAAGTAAAGGAATGATTGTGAGGTCGAGCACAAAATGAACAAACGTTTTTTTAATTATTATTTTAATTATTGCCCTCCTGCTTTCCACTTCAATGAGCCTGAGTGATCCAGAGTGGCCCCACATGAGGTTTCATGGGGGTCCCAGTGGAGTCTGACCTTTAGCCTTGCAACGTCATCTAAGCTTATATTTAAGCATCATGTCGGCAGTCGGGCTCATCAACAGAGCCGGTCCCCCACTGACTGACTATAACACTCCACCGGTCACTCCCCCTCATGCTGCACACGCCACTTTAACTGCAATTCATCACTTTGTCACTTTGTCTCTTGTCTGTTACTTGTTCGTTAGTGCACTTTATGCTTAACATTTTTCTTTTTAACTTTTTAATATTTAACTTTTTTTAACTTTATTCCCTTGTTTTATACTAACCCATAGCCTTATTCTACTAACCCATTGCATTAGCATTTCATTCCACTTTATTTTATTACTTGTGCACTGTTGTCTTGTCTGTCTACTGTCGCGCACTAACCGCCAAGACAAATTCCTTGTATGTTTGACATATTTTGGCTAATAAATGTTTCCTGATTCCTGATTCCTGATGTTGTAATTGTAGGACTATTTTGTGATGCTGTTACCCGATGAGGCCACTAGATGGAGCCACAGTCACACATGCGATGCTCAAACACGCAGACGGGGGACCCGAAGCATCTTAACCCCCCCCCCGTTAACAAATGACCAGCTCGGGCTCCTGCCCCCCCCCCCCCCCCGGTCGGTGCTGCAGGCGGCGTGGACTCACGGACTTACGGGGGCAGCAGAAAGTCACCGACCTCCAGCGGGAATAATCACGGCCCCGTGATCCGCCCTCACTCCCTCGTTCCCTCACCAGCGGAACCGGGAATAAAGTTCCCCCGCCCCGCCCGCCCGCCCGCCCGCCCCGCGATGATGGGGCAGTGAGCTTTCCCAAAGCACGAAGTTCCTCTGGAGATTCTGCTTGGTTCTTCTTCGTTTTCTCCCACCTCTTCGGCCCGTTGGGTGTCTTCGCGCCCCGCTCGCAGCATGTTGCGGGTCGTAGTGGAATCGGCCAAAGGTCTCCCCAAAAAGAAACTGGGGCTCCCGGATCCAGTGGCCTCCGTCATCTTTAAAGGTGAGTCCTTCACGACGAACGCCAACGATCACCCGGTCAAACACTTGGTCTTTGAGAAGAAGGTCAAGTGTGTGTTTTACTCGATGAGGAGTTTATGGTCCCTTGATTGAGTGAACTTCAATCCAGTATGACGTCACTCTGCTGTGGCTTCAATACATAGTGTTATTAAATTGTTTTAGTTTTTGTTAGTCCGTTTAGAATTAAAAAGATACAGATTCAGGTGTCATGTTTTTCTTCTAAGCGTAATTCTAAATTAGGATGAGCTGTTTTGCATTCCTGTGGACAAAGACGTCTACAGAGAAACCAGTTAGAGATGGAAATGAGCCTTCAGCTGGGGATTTAAAACGGTGCCAGGCACTGGTTCCCGTCTGAGGACAAACGCCAGGCAATCACCACTAGTTGCTGCCAGCTGCTTTTTTTTTTTTGCCCCAAAGTGGAAATCGTCAGTCGCAGGTGGGGCAGCAGTTTTCTCCTTATCTCCTTTCCTCCCCGGAAAGGCCGAACGCTGCAGCTCTTTTCCTCTTTATTCAAAACCCCAACAGCCATTCAGCCAAACCAGTGCGTACGGTGATGTCAGATGTGTGTTTCCTAGCCTGCAGAAGTCGTGTGCCAACCTGTTGGAAGGACATGCTGATGTCTTTTGTGTATGTGGTTTTTTTTTTAACGTGTGAAATGATTTGACTTTCAGATGAGAAGAAGAAAACCAAGTCGATTGACAGCGAGCTGAATCCTGTGTGGAACGAGGTGCGTCTTCGCGTTGCAACCTGCAGGGATCTCTGCCTCCCTCCTTTTACTCTCACGTTCAATCAGTTAGTTTTGATCAGCCAAAGAAAAGAAAAGCCCCCCCCCCCCCCCCCACCCTCCCCCCCTTTAAGCGCAGCGTCAATCAGCTGTCAATCAGCTGTCGCCGTATCCATCAGCCATGAAAACAGATCACGTGACTCGCGTAGATCGGATTGATTTTTATTTTTGTTACTCGTGCCGATGGACGTCCACCCGGGCCCCGGCTGGAGGTCCTTGGCCCCTCACAGCGCTGACGGTCCGCGTGTCCCTCTTCTTGTCTTGCAGGTGCTTGAGTTTGATCTGAAGGGCGTCGGCTTGGACTCCAGCTCCTTCGTAGACGTGATTGTGAAAGACTATGAAACCATTGGGAAAGATAAGTAAGGCCCCCGCAAAGCCCCGAGGCCGATCTCCTCCTTGTTCGCGCTGGCTTTTTTGTGCAACGCGCGGCTGAACGAGATGAAAGCGATGCCCCGCCCCAGTGAAGCCATGTGCAAACCTCTCGTCGCCTGAGTGGAGGCGAGCGCCGTCGTTTAGCCTCCACCGGGGCTACCAAATAATTGCCGCTGCCGCCTCCCTCTGGTTAAAGCCGAGGGATTCCAGTAAAGTTGATGTCCTCACAGTCACCCTGTGTTCTCTCGCCGCGTCTCTTCCCACTCACGCCCCGCTCGCCATGCCGAGACTTGCCTTGTGGGATGATTGATCCTGATTTGGCAACAAAGGGTGGATGAATCTCGTTTGACTCCCCCCCTCCCTCCTTCCTCCCTCGATCCAGCACAGCAAAAACAAAGCTCTCGCTCTGGGATGTGTGAGTCACCGAGGAGAGGAACGGCGTTAAAGGAAAATACTCGTGGCATTTACTTTGGCCGTGATGTGTAACTGGGGCACATGTGAACTTTCTGAGGAGTTTCTGTCGTGCAAAATGCTTCTAAAGTTGAAGCATTAATGTTCAGCGTTGTTTCCGTACGAAGCCAGAACCCCCCCCCCATCTGGGTCCAATGTAGACGACGCCACTGATTACTGGGATCACCGAGTTTTACCTGTCAAAGTGCATCGGCCCGGATGTTTAGTGTCTCACAGATCGTGTGTGGTATGTGGATTGTTCCTCCAGTTGCCCCCCTCCCCCAGTGTATGGCACATTCATGGGGGGGTGGAGCTTTTTAAAGTGTCCTTGTTAAACTGAGTCTAAAGTTTTCCACTGGGCCGCTCCGTCTGACCCGCTGCGATCGGCGCCGAGCAGCTTTCCAGCTGTTGTTATGGGTGGTGCCTGTCGTCACGGCAACAAAAGGGGAACCCCTCAAACCCTCCCTCACACCCTCCCAAAAGTTTTCTTAACTCATCAGGTTTTACAAAATGAATTCCTGAATTTACTTTATTCTCTTCTTTGCGTGTTTGAACGTCACGCTTAAAGTGGAGACGTGGAAACGAGCGGCACTGATCCATATTTATGGTCACCGGGTCCCGTTTCTCACCCCAGCTTCACATTAGTCACGAACTCTGCTGCCATACGCGGAACAAACGGGGTCACGTGCCCCCTGAAGTCCAGATGAGTCGCTCCGCATCATCGCTGCGATGTGGTCGGTCACCATCGCACCGGGTTTACGGAGTCACGGCTCCCCGTGAGGGTCCGAGTCAACCAACTTCCTGATGTGGAGAGAAGCAATAAGGTTTCCAGCCTCGTCGAAAACAAACTGTCCCCACTAGTGACCAGACACGAGTATCTGCGTCCTGGAATATCTGCAGTGCTTCTTTCTGTCTTTACGTTTTCTATCAAAGTGAAATTTGTCGCTAGTGAGGAAAAGCTCGAACTGGAAGCTTTGAGTTGTGTTCGGTCGGCTTATTGGACCCAGCACAGGAAATGATGTCTCTGTCTCTGATCAACAGGAATTCTTCCAAAATGAAACCACTCAGTCCGCCCAAAGATTGGTGCATTCAACACGTTGCATTGTTACTATTAGTTAACTGAAGTCGACAGTGACGCAATGAGAACGTCTCTCTGCACGAAGGACGTTCTGCTCACAGGCGTTGGCTCTCTAAAGACTGTAATGTATATTATTGTGTTAAACAAAGAGGTGCCGACTTGCAGCGTGTTGTTGAATTTGCTGTACAAAAATAATAGAAAATGACACTTTTGCATTTTAAGGAACTCAAAAATTGTAGTTAATTTCTGCAATACATTCATCAAAAACCAGTCTGAGTCCAGGTGATGTGAACAAACACACGTCTGTGCGTCCACACATTCCCGGTTGTTTAGGACACTTGGTACATTTCGGTGAGCTGGTGGCTGTGCGCCGGCTGGTGGGGTGCGTTTGTTTGTCTCAGCGGGCCGGGCTTGTTGGCTCTGGGCGGCGACCTGCTATTTGACCCTTTTTGTGGACGTGACGTCGCCCGGCGCGCACGCAGCCTTTCACTTCTGTGCCGCCGGTAACTCGATGACTGATTCACGCTGGAACGGCTGCCTGTGTTTGCCCTCTTTTAATCATTCGAGGATCGTTACCATGGAGACTGTTTATAAAATGTATCCGCTTACTTAATCATTCTTTTTTTCGCTGACAGATTCATAGGCACGACCAAAATCTCTCTGAGAGACCTCGCCTCGGGTCAAATGAGGTCACTGCCCTCCAAGAATGTCCCGCTGCTCAACGAAAGTGGACAGAGCATCGGAGTGAGATTCTTTCTGCATGAAGTATAAAAACGTGAATAAAAGCAGGAAGGCGACCTTCCTTGTTCAATGAGTTGTTGTTTTTTGTTCCAGGCTACAATCGACGTTGCGATTGGCTACAACCCTCCGGCCAACGCTGCACCAAACCCCAACGACCCGTCGGGAGACGCCACCGTGGACGGCGGTGAGTTCCTCGAGCGGTGCGCCGAAGGCCGGCAGCTCGCATGCCGGGTTATCTGATCGTCTGGTTCTTCCGCCCGTTAGGCGGCGTCGGCGGTGGCGGCGGGGAGGAGGGGGAGGCGGGGGGCGAGACTTCCCCAGACGGGGGCCAAAGCGGCTCCGCGGGGGTCCCCTCGTCCGCCGGTCAGCCCGTTGGCCTCCGCCGGAGGATGACCCGCGGGCAGAGCGCCCGGCGACTAGTCGATAAGCCGCAGGACTTCCAGGTCAGTCGGTTTTACGGTTTGAAGAGTCGATGATGATTCCTACACTTCACATTTTAAATGGAAAAAGAATAAAAGCGCCTTTCAGTGTAGTTTAATCAGCTGACGTCCTTCAGGTTCGAGTCCGAATCATCGAGGCCCGACAGCTTTCTGGAAACAACATCAAACCCGTGGTGAAGGTCAACGTGTGTGGACAGACGCACAGGACGAGGATCAAGAAGGGAAACAACCCCTTCTTTGATGAGGTGCTCACACACACACACACACACACACACACACACACACACACACGGCTGCAAACAGCGAAAAGCCTTCACATATTCTAGTGTGAGTTGTGCTCTGTGACGGTGAATGGTTCTTTTTATTTTAATGTAGATGTTCTTCTTCAACGTCCACATGCTCCCTTCGGATCTGTTTGACAAGCACGTCAGCTTCAGGGTGGGTACACGCGAGCGTCGCCTAAAGAAACGCGCACCGCCACGTGTAAACCACCACCCGCTCTCTTCTCCTCTGCAGGTATACGATTCGTATTCGCTGAGGGCCGACAGTCTCATGGGCGAGTTCAAGGTACATCGTGACGCGTTCGCACGTTTGGTAACGGAACGTCTTCTCTTCTCTAACGAGCGTCTTTAACGGCTGATCGTGGTTTTGTTGTCGCACACAGCTGGACGTTGGCTACGCTTACGACGAGCCCGGTGAGCTCCACACATTTGTGTCTCATTTCCATCCGCTGATTCTTGTCGGAGTCTCATTTTCATTTGATTTGGATACTGTTGATGTTCAGATTGGGTGTGTTTCTGGTGAGCCGATTAACAACAGCACTCGGATGTGAATGGTGGAGCTCATAGTGACGGACACACAAGCGGTCGTTCCCCTCGACGCCGCGCAGCGCTTCTCTCTGGTTGAAGGGGGCCTAGAGAGGGAATGCTGGTCCTTAATTTGCCTGGAAATAGAACTCTCAAAGGAATCGTGTTGCCCTTTTGCGTAGTTCATCTGTTACGCTTAATTCTAAAACTAATCTTTAATTAGAATGTCATCATAATGACTTTCACGGGCTAATATGCATAAGATGCCGCGTGGCGCTGACTGTGTGTGTGTGTGTGTGTGTGTGTGTGTGTGTGTGTGCGCGTGTGCGTGTGCGTGCGTGTGCGTGCGCGTGCAGCCCACTGTGTCATGAGGAAGTGGCTCCTGCTCAATGATCCAGATGATTCCAGCTCCGGGGCCAGAGGTTACCTCAAAGTCAGCCTCTTCGTGGTGGGAGCCGGAGACGAGGCGCCGGTACGACTCTTCTCTTCTCTTCGAGCACGCGGCCGTCGTGCCGGTCGCCGTCCTCCACCAACTCTCTCTCTCCCCTGTTGTTTCCACCTGGCGCCCCGCAGGTGGAGAAGAGGGACTCCTGCGACGACCAGGACGACATCGAGAGCAACCTGCTGCTGCCCGCCGGCGTGACCCTGCGATGGGCCACGTTGTCTCTGAAGGTGTTCAGGGCGGAGGACGTTCCCCAGAGTAAGAAGCGCTGGTGGCCTTTAGTGACAAATTAAAAGTGTAATTTAATCTGCACCAGCAAAACGGAAGACGAGTATGTGAACGATTACCATCATTTATTCACTGTCCCTTTTTGTTTTTGCATTTCAGTGGACGACACATTCGTCCAGACCATGAAGGAGCTGTTTGGAGGACATGGGAACAAGAAGAACCTCGTGGATCCCTTCTTAGAGGCTCGCTTTGCCGGCAAAAAGGTTTCTGGTCGTTTTTCTGTTTCTAGCAGCGTCGAGCGTAAAGCATCCTGGATGTGACCATTGCTCTCCTCTCCAGCTGTGCACTCGGATCATCGAGAAGAATGCGAACCCAGAGTGGAACCAAGTGCTGAACCTCCAAGCCAAGGTGAGAGGAGCAGTGCTGTTCTGATGGAACGGACTCCATGAATACATTTCTGTGGGGTTTTCTTTTTTTTAACCCGCTCCTTTGTATTTCTTCAGTTCCCCTCCATGTGTGAGCGAGTCAAGCTGACCGTCTTTGATTGGTAAGTCAAACAAGTTCAGCTTTAATGTCGACAGAGATGTTGTGTTTGAGTGGAGGCCGCTTTCTTTTTGCTCCTTGCAAATGAGAACGTGTCCCACACGATTTCCACAATGTGTGTGTCTGTGCCACTGCATGCCACTGCCCGCCCCCCCCCCCCCCGGTCACATGCCCCGGGATCCTGTTGGCAACGTCTCTCAGCTAATTTCATTATTGTGCGTTCCTGAGCGGACACGGTCTGTCTGCCGATAACTCGGGTCCAGGAAGGCTGAAGGGAAACAAGTGAGCGGAAAAGGTCGGAACAACAGCAGCAGCAGTGAGCCTCGTGAAGGTGTTGAAAACACGTAGACGTTGAATCCCACGTACATTCCTCATAGAGGAAGTGAGAAAGAAGAGAGTAACAATGCCCCTGTGCTGTGAAATGTGCACATTGTCTTCGTTAGATTCAGGTAAAGCGTTGTGTATGTGTGTGCAGTGTGAGTCTAAAGGTGTGTGTGTGTGTGTGTGTGTGGTTCCAGGGATCGATTGACAGGAAACGATGCTATTGGCACTGCATACCTGAACCTGGCCAAGATCGCCTCCTCTGGTGGAGAGATAGAAGGTGGGATTTTGTTTTGACTGAAACCTTATTTTCCTTTAAATAGTTCTGTATCTTTAATGAAAATCCTTCTGAAACAAAACCTTTGAAACAAACATTGTTTCTTCTAATATCCTTTTTTTTCCTTCTGGAATAGAGGAGCATGCAGGAAATGTGGACAAAACGTCATACGAAGGTTCAGACGTCTGGTCTTTTACTTTGCTCTGTGTTGCATGAGATGTGACGCGTTCCGCATGTTGTGCGCGGGCAATTTGCTTAACGAGAGTTTGTGGACGCGCCGTTTTGTTCCGTATTTGTGTGACTAAGCCTTTTGTAGTCGCAGCGCCTGCCGCTCACTAACCAAGCATTAGCATTAGCTGTGTGCAGCCCGCTTCAGCCGTCACAGCACTAACAAGCTTACTCCGTCACGAAGAGTCCGTCTCTCCACAGCCAACACGGGGGAGTCTGAAATGGGCTTCCTGCCCGTCTTCGGGCCCTGCTACGTCAACCTGTACGGGAGCCCCCGAGAGTTCACCGGCCTGCCTGACCCCTACGACGATCTCAACTATGGCAAAGTGAGGAAGGGTCTTTTTTTTTTTTTTTAATCAGCCTCCTTTCGCACGTTTTAACGTTCCTTCCACGTCGCCGTCATCGGCTTTTCAACCGCTCCTGTGAACGTGCTTTTAGGGAGAAGGCGCGGCGTACCGGGGACGCGTCCTGGTGGAGCTGTCCACTAAGCTGGAGGGGAAGGCGGACAAAACCGTGGACGACCTCCATAGCGACGACATCCTGGTGGTGCAGGTACTGAGCCGCCGAGGGATGCGTGACGCTTTCCTTCTCTGATGCTGAATTCTAATTTTATCTTAAAACATGTTCCACCTCCCATTTCCCCTTTTTCTGTACTCGCCCCCACATTAGAAGTACCAGAGGAGGAGGAAGTACAGTCTGTGTGCCGTCTTCCACAGCGCGTCCATGTTACAAGAGCCAGGAGAGCCAATCCAGTTTGAGGTCAGCATCGGTAACTATGGCAACAAACTGGACGCCACCTGCAAACCGCTGTCCTCCACCACGCAGTACAGTTGTGCCGTATTTGATGGTGAGTGAGGAAACTTGATGTGACGAAAGGTGCTTTCTCGTGGAGAGGGTTTTAAATTGGAGCGCTGTGACGCAGGTAACCACTACCACTACCTGCCCTGGGTCAACACCAAGCCTGTGGTGGTCGTTCTCTCATGCTGGGAGGACATCAGCCACCGGCTGGACTCCGTCAACATCATCCTCTACATTGCTCACCGCCTGGTAAAGCTCCTCCTCCATAAGCCGCGGAAAGCTCGCCATTATCTTTTATTGATGGATCTGCAGCTATTTAAGCTGGCTTTTCTTTTTTGCACGAACGTTTAGTACATGTGTGTACTTGTCTCTGTGTGAGAGGTTCAAGGCTGGAACGTAATCCTGCGTTTTCTTCTCGTTTGTTGCAGCAATCCAACCTGGAGTTGTTTAAAGTTGCCATCTCTGCTAAAGTCTCTGACAACCAGCTCGTGGAGGTTTGGCTGAAGTTGCTCAATCAGCTGGTGGAAGACATAGAAAAGTAAATGGAGGACGTGGTGTTTATTTCTGATGTTGTTGTCTACGAACCTTTTCAATGACGCTGACGCGTCAGACGAGCCCAAAACAGCGGCATCCTAGAATAGTTTTAAGTGTTTTGTTTGTCAGTTTCCCAGGACCGCAGCTGGACGGGCGACCCAACCTGACAGCTCTGGACCTTCAAATCAAGAAGCTGCGGGACGGCGCTTTGGCCAACATCAGGGACGGAGCCAGCCGCATGCGGGCGGAGGCCACCGAGATCCGCGACACTCTGCCTGACCTGGAGTCCTGGGCGCAGAAGCTCTCGCTGCTGGCCGAGGAGGCATGTACCACAGCCGCCCACAAATAGAACCCCCACCCCCCCCGGTCTGTGTTGATCTGCATAACTGTTCTTGGTGTCTGTGCAGCCCCAGAACAGCATGCCTGATGTGATCATCTGGATGCTCCGGGGGGAGAAGAGGGTGGCCTACAGTCGCATCCCAGCCCACCAGGTCCTCTACTCCACGTACAGCGAGCAGGCCTGTGGTCGCCACTGTGGAAAGACACAGACGGTCTACTTACAGGTAGACGCATGGAGTCCCAGAACCTTTCTGTGGGATCACTCCTATGCTCATGTTCTCGTTTGGCTCCCTTCAGTACCCCATGGACAAGAACAAGGGCAAGAAGGTGCCGGTTCAGGTTAGAGTCAACATGTGGCTGGGTCTGTCTGCAAACGAGAAGAAGTTCAACTCCTACACCGAGGGAACCTTCAGCGTGTTTGCTGAGCTGGTACGTTCCTCCACAATAGGAAATTAAAGAAGAGAGAATCCATCCATCTGAAACTCGACATGTCCTCCTCCTGCATTTCAGTACGAGAACCAGGCCCAGGTGTTTGGGAAGTGGGGGACAACCGGACTAGTGGGGCGCCACAAATTCTCCGATGTAACGGGCAGACTGAAGCTGAAGCAAGAGTTCTTCATGCCCCCGAGGGGCTGGGAATGGGAAGCTGATTGGTTCATTGACCCGGAGAGAGCGTGAGTTTAATTTGCTCCTTTTGAATTCAAACCAGAGAAAAGCACGAGGTGTTTGTCTGGGTGGGATGGAGGTTTATGTACATTCTTCCCAGTGAACACACGTTCTGTGGACCTTTGACTTAGTGTGAGACGGCTGCTATCCTCTGTTTACATTCCTCTCACGCTTGATGACCAACTCTGACAGGAAGCGGTTTTATCCGGTTACGTTCTCAGAACTCCTTCTAAAAGACTTTTAACTGTTTCTGTTCTGTACAGAAGGGTGAAAAAATGGAGAAACTTACTATATTCAGCTTTTTTTCATGACGGTTTTGAAGAACTTTTATATATTTTTGACTCTTCTCTACGTTCATATCTTAAGTGAACGATTTCATATCAAATAAAGAATTGTTGTGCAAGACAAGAAGCCTAATTTGGTATTGCGGCAGAAGTGTTTAACTCTTTGACTCCCAGTCGTCCTCCGACTCCACCAGATCATTGAGGTTCTAGCATGCGCTGCTGGACCAGGATGCCGTTTTCCTCGGTTTAAATACCACTGGATTGTGCCAGAGATCCCACATGGTGGCTTTGAAGGAGACCCTTTGCCATGTTGGTTTTAACGGTGGTGCTCGTGGTTGACCGTGTGTTTCAGTCTCTTAACGGAGGCGGACGCAGGACACACGGACTTCATGGACGAGGTTTACCAAAACGAGACCCGCTTCCCCGGCGGGGAGTGGAAGGCTGCCTCCGAGCCGTTCACCGACGTGGTGAGCGAACGGCACCCGATCCTTGTGACACAAGAAACCGAGGAACGGAGACTGAATGTGAGGTTTTGTGTTGCGTCGCACAGAACGGGGAGATGAGTCGAAACCCTGCAGAGTTTGAATGTCCTGCGGGATGGACGTGGGGGGACAAGTGGACGGTGGACGACAACCGAGCTGTGGACGATCAAGGTGCGACCGGCTCAGATGGAGAGCACGTTCTTCCGGCTGTTTGTAGGCACGAGGAGTTACTGTGTGTGTGTGTCGGCGCTGCGCAGGTTGGGAGTACGGAGTCACTATTCCACCCGACGACAAGCCCCGGTCCTGGGTCCCTGCGGAGAAGGTCTACCACATCCACCGCCGGAGGAGGCTCGTCCGGCCCCGCACGAGAGCGGCACCTCCTGCAGGAGCCCCTGTGCAGGTCAGAACAGGGTCACCTGACCGAATTTACATTTAATGTAACAAACTATTAACGTGCCAAATATGATCTAGATGTGTACATCATCTCGGAATTTAAAAAAAGCTACGTTGCCCTCGGTTACAGAAGCGGGACCAAGGGGACCCGGAGGGCTGGGAATTCTCCTCTCTGATTGGCTGGAAGTTCCACCGGACGGAGCGCTCGTCGGATACTTTCCGTCGCAGGCGCTGGCGGCGGAAGATGGCACCAGAGGAGCGGCTTGGAGCGTCCGCCATTTTCCAGCTGGAGGGGGCACTGGTGAATAAAGAGACGACATTCAGTTCCCAGCTGCTCGTTTGGGGGCGAGATCTGTTTTTATAAAGGTTGTTCGGACGATCCGTCCGCAGGTGGAGAGAAAGAGGCCGGCGTTAACCAACCGGATCTCTGCTCACCAACTATTTGCTTGTGTATTAAGCTACAGCTACATGGCGGCGTCTTTGTGTTTGGCAGCGTGTGACGCCTGACGAGGTTGAAGCCTGTTTCCGTTTACTCTGCAGGGTGTCGATACCGAGGAGAAAGGCTCGAAGGCCGACGTCACCAAGATGTTTGGTGCCAACACGCCCACCGTGTCCTGCTCCTTCGACAGTGAGGGTCCAGACAGTGACGCTCATCGATGATCACGGACGTACAGACACACATGAACAACGTGTTGTTTTCTCCACAGGGTCCTATATGTACCACCTGCGTGTCTACGTCTATCAGGCCCAGAACTTGGCATCTATGGACAAAGACAGTTTCTCCGGTCCGTTTCTGCACGATTTCAATGATTGTAAACGATTGGTTTGTAACTTAAAATGAAGCGAGTCTCACTGCAGAAATGTCTGTTGATGGTTGATCCAGATCCGTACGCACACGTCTCCTTCCTGCACGTTAGCAAGACAACGGAGAAGCTGAAGGCCACTCTGAACCCCACCTGGGACCAGACTCTGATCTTCAATGACGTGGAGATTTTCGGAGACCCCCAGAACGTTGCTCAGCTTCCTCCTGATGTAGTCCTGGAGTTCTTCGACAATGACCAAGTGGTACACGGAGAAGTATTTGTACAACTAAATATGTGGGCTGTTAGTACTCAACAAATGGAGCCTATGATACGTAGAACTGGATTACTGCATATAACAACTATTGGACAAAGTGCAAATACAAGTTGAACCTTTTTTGCTGCAAACTGCTTTTGGATGTTTTCCTCATTCTTTGAGGTAATCTCGACCTTTTCCGACTGTAACGCGTGTTCTCTTCAGGGGAAGGACGAGCCGCTGGGCCGCAGTGTTTGCACGCCGCTGGTGAAGTTGCATCCGGGAATGGATCAGACACCCAAACTGCTCTGGTACCCCATCATCCAGAAAGGTCAGAAGGCCGGGGAGGCACTGCTGGCGGCAGAACTCATCCTCAAGGACAAGGTTAGTCCTGGAAGTAATCGAGAAGCCACTTCTTTATACAATATAACACTCCGCCCCTGGTGGAGACCCAAAAGCCAGCGTAATCCATACTGCTCCTCTCTTTGCAGTCGGGCGAAACGGATCTTCCCCTGTTTCCCCCCAAGAGAGCAGAAAGCCTCTACATGGTTCCTCAGGGCATCCGTCCCGTGGTGCAGCTCACTGCCGTGGAGGTACGGCGTAGCTTCTAGAGACCCCCCTCCTGCCCCCCCTCCGAGCTCACGTGTTTTATGTCGCCACTGAAACCGTTCTCTCCTCGTGTGCAGATTCTGGCGTGGGGCCTGAGGAACATGAAGCCGTACCAGCTGGCCTCGGTGTCTTCTCCCAGCCTGGTGGTGGAGTGTGGGGGCGTGAGGGTGGAGTCAGCGGTCATCAAGAACATGAAGAAGAGCCCCAACTTCCCCAGCTCTGTCCTCTTCATCAAAGTGGTAATAGCAGCACAAGTGTGGAACTAAAGCACTGGTCTATACGGGTGTGGGGGGGTCTTTTAAACAACACTGTGACCTCACCATACGTTTGTCCATGCAGCTCCTTCCTAAGGAGGAGATGTACACACCTCCCATCGTGCTGAAGGTAATTGACCACCGTCCGTTTGGCAGGAAGCCTGTGGTGGGTCAGTGCACCATCACTACACTGCAGCAGTTCAGGTGTGACCCATACGTCATCACTGCAGAGGGAGCCATGTCCTCCAAGAGTAAGTTCTCTACAAGTGACTCTGATTCGGTGGAGACGGAAAGCGCCGTTCTAATGTTCTCCTCACGCCTTTTTGCAGTGGCGCTGATGGCTTCTCCTTCCAATCATCTCGCTATTAACATGGAGGAGAAGAGACCACTGCTAGAAGTTCAGGTACACTCCCCCCCCCGACGCTCGCGCACACATCGTGTTGTCCGGTGCTTCCTTCGTCGCGTCACTATGAAGTGCATAATTTGGCGCTCTAGTCAAATTTGACGAGCTTGCTTACTCTGGCTTACAGTTCTTGTTCAGTATGTCGGCTGCTCTCGACAAAATGGCCCCACATACCTCCCACTTTGTATGTATGGTTCATTTTTATAGCTTTCTAATGACTCAATCCGCAGCGCTGCGCCTCTAAGGCTGCATGACGTCACCATTAATCTGGAGAATGTCAATGATCACTATTCACCTTCATTCACCACTATGAGCAGCTTTGATCTTTTCACTGGGGGTTCAAAGGTTCTTTTCACAGGTGCAACATGGAAAACACAGAATTTAGCTTCCCAGCAATTTAGTTTGCATGGAAGCTACTTTTTCTAAAAATAGTTTCAATTGCTTTTACCTGAAGCAAAGAAACTTAAAATGTGCTCATTTAACTTCCCACTGAGTTAAAAAGAGGCCCTTTTGTTCCGCCCTTGTTTTCCGAGCCATTGATCGTTAAATTGCTTTATCTCCTTTTCAATCTGTCTTTCACTGTTATCACGTCCTTGTCAGTACGCGTTGTGTGTTTTTATTGATGTCACCGCAGTGTGTGAGCGTACTTTTGACTTCTGTTTTGTGTCTCGTTGCATCTTGGTCCTCCGAAGCTTGAAGAGAAGGTGAGCGTGAACCAGCGGCTTTGAACGAGGTTTCAGATTTTTAATTTTTATGTATGAATTTCAACAATGAGCAACTCCACATTCAGGAAAAGGAGACAGTGGATTGGTGGAGCAAATTCTACGCGTCGACCGGGGAGCACCAGAAGTGCGGCCCTTACCTCAAAAAAGGCTACGACACCCTCCGAGTAGGTTTGCTTTATCTCTTCATGCACACGACCGTTTTATGGTTTTACTTCACGCGTCTCGCCAAGTGCCGTGTGTGTGTGTGACTCGAATGCACACGCGTGTCCTCAGGTGTACGACTGCGAACTCGAGGACGTGCCGGAGTTCAAAGGCCTGACGGACTTCTGCAGCACCTTCAAGCTGCAGCGCGGCAAGAACGAGAACGGCGACGACGACCCGTCGGTGGTTGGGGAGCTGAAGGTAGTTTGATCAGACTCTCGTACTGAAACCTCCTCAACTCCAGGTTTCACGACATCAAATTGTGTGTGTGTGTGTGTGTGCGCTCTTGCACATGCAGGGTTCGTTCAAGGTGTACCCCCTGCCAGACGACCCGGGCGTCGCCCCCCCGCCCCGTCAGTTCAGAGAGCTGCCGGAGAGCGGCCCTCAGGAGTGTCTGGTCAGGATCTACGTGGTCCGGGGCGTTGACCTGCAGCCCAAAGACAACAACGGCCGAGTGAGAACACACGTGTTTTACGAGGAATAAAGGCGCGTTTGAGCGGGCGTAGAGCTCTGAACTTGTCCTCTCACTCTCCCTCCTGCTCAGTGCGATCCTTACGTAAAGATCTCACTGGGTAAGAACACACTCGACGACCGAGACCATTACCTGCCCAACACCACCAGCCCCGTGTTCGGAAGGTACGGATGGACAGATTTAAGCAATGACGGACGTGTTAATCTCCCAGTCCATGTTTACCATGAAGGGTAAACGCGGGGTTCCTTCTCACACGCCGCCGCCCCCCTTTTCTGTTCAGGATGTTTGAGATGACGTGTTTCCTGCCTCAGGACAAGGATCTGAAGATCTCCGTCTACGATTATGATCTCCTGAGTCGCGACGAGAAGGTGGGCGAGACGGTGATTGACCTGGAGAACCGCTTCCTGTCCAGATACAACTCCTACTGCGGCCTGCCACAGACCTACTGCATGTGAGGGGCAATCAGGGAATGTTCATTAGAAACCTGCGCTTTGAGATCCTTACTTTCATTTGCTGTTTTTTTTGGTGTCAGTTCTGGCATCAACAAGTGGAGGGACCAGCTGAAGCCGTCGGAGGTCCTGGACAACTTGGCTCGTCTGAAAGGTCTGTCCAAACCCCGGACGGAAGACAACGGCACGTCGCTGGCATTCAACGGCAGAGAATACACTCTGGCTGAGTTCGGTACGTCTCTTTGATTCAGCAAACATCCGGAAATTTGTGCACTGACCGACCGCGAGCCTAATCGAGCTGTGACTTCTCTCAGAGGCCCACACGGAAGTCCACGAGCACTTGGGTCCGGCCCGGGAGCGCCTGTGCCTGCACGTGCTACGGGAACAGGGACTCGTCCCCGAACACGTGGAGGCCCGGACCCTTTACAGCTCCTTCCAGCCCAACCTCTCTCAGGTTGGACACCACAGCGCCGACGTGTCTGTCCCCCCGCCCCTCCCCCCTGACCGCTGTTTCCTGAAACCTTTTCATGCCGTGCTCCTTCAGGGACAGCTCCAGATGTGGGTGGACGTTTTCCCAAAAAGCATCGGCCCCCCCGGACCTCCCTTTGACATCACGCCGCGCAAGCCGAAGAAGTGAGTGCTGCGCCGCGAGCCCTTGTTCCCGGAGAGGAGGCTGAGGTAATGCCTGCTGGAGTTTTTTGTATTTGTTTTTTTTATCTCCAGGTATTTCCTGCGGGCAGTCGTCTGGAACACCACAGACGTGACGTTGGATGAGACCAGCGTCACGGGAGAGCACATGAGCGACATCTACGTCAAAGGGTACGGCCGATGGATTCTTTAGAGTCTTTTCTTGTTTTTGTGCTCACACCCGCTGTTCCCTTTGCCAGCTGGATGCCGGGCATGGAGGAGAACAAGCAGAAGACGGACGTTCACTACAGGTCTCTGGACGGAGACGGGAACTTCAACTGGAGGTTCGTCTTTGACTTTGAGTACCTGCCGGCCGAACAGCTCTGCCTGGTTTCCAAGAAGGTGAGGCCGGTCTGGATCGCCCAACGATTGGCCTGAAACTAAATGAGGACCATTTTTCTTCTGTGCGTTTTTTGAAAACGTGTGTTCTTTTATTCGATAGGAACAATTCTGGAGTCTCGACAAAACCGAGTTCAGGATTCCGCCCAAACTAATCGTCCAGATTTGGGATAACGACAAATTCTCCCTGGACGACTACCTCGGTGAGACGCGGTCTAACCAAAAACTCTTTCAAGCTCGCTTCTTGCTTCTGGTCTAACGCTGTGTGGTCTCAGGCTCCCTGGAGCTGGATCTGCGTAACCTGGTTGCTCCTGCAAAGAGCCCAGAGAAGTGCTCTCTGAAGATGATGGATGATCTGGAAGTGGGAGCTCCACACAAACTGGAAGCGGCAAAGTCTCTGTTTGCTCAGCAGTCCGTCCGAGGCTGGTGGCCATGTTCCATTGAACAGGGTGGAGAGAAGGTCCTGGGCGTAAGTATGACTAGAAAGTGGATTCAGGGGGATTAAAAAGGAATGACATCATTCCTGCACCTCGGCTTTGTTCTTATTGGTCCGTGGACACAAACACTCATTTTAATCTAAAGGAACAGCAGACGGAAACCATTGTTTTCTGAAATAAGAATATTACCCCACTTCAGCAAAATGTCATTTATTACGAAGCGTCAGATCCTTTTTTATTACGTCGCTGCGCCGTACTTCTGCTCACAGGGGAAGGTGGAGATGACGCTGGAGATTATAGGTGAAGAGCTCGCGGACGAGAAGCCTGCAGGAAAAGGCCGGGACGAGCCCAACATGAACCCAAAACTGGACCCTCCAAAGTAAGAGCCCAGTTCTGACGAAACAAATCGCATTCAATATCCTGCAGCTTGAATCGATTCTCACCCGCCAGTTAAAATGACCCCGTCAACTGTTCATCCCCCTCAGACGCCCGGACACGTCCTTCTTTTGGTTCACCAACCCGTGTAAGACCATGAAGTTCATTGTGTGGAAAAGATTCAGGTGCCTCTTCATCGTCCTCATCCTCCTCACCATAGTCGTGCTCTTCCTCGCCATCCTGCTGTACTCGCTGCCGGTAAGAGAGGAACGCCGACCTCTGGTACAGCTGTGTACCGTAACAGCTGTACCAGCGTTTGCAGGGGCTTGAAATACTTGTTCACTGTTAAGGGAGGCAGGTGATGAAGTGACGTTGAGATGATTGGATTGTTCTTTTTTGCCTTTTCCAGAACTACATCTCGATGAAGATCGTGAGACCACTGCAATAACCCCGAGCATCACAGCTCCCGCCGAACCATTTCTCTTGTGTTCTGCCTGTAGTACTTTATAAATGTGCAAGCACCCCTTCCCGTTTACACGAGTGCACTATATTATCACGTTTTACAATGAGCACTTTCTCTCAGCAGCAAAGCATGAAATTGTTTCCAAAGAGCTGATTTTATCTGAGACTCACTCACACTGAGGGAGGAAACACGAGAACGGTTTAATCACAACCTCCTGTAGTTAAATCCAACGAGGCTGGATGACTTCACATTTAACCTAAGGTGTTTTCTATTTCATAGCATTCGATGTAAATTGGGATAAGCGGTTATTAATTGTCACTACGGTAGTATGTTATAAAACTGTTGCATTACATTGTACGTGGGTTTCAAATCATGTGCCAAAGACTTCAGCCTCATTCACGTTTGTGTGTTGGCCGTTGTGTGTTTTTCACAATAAAAACATTGTTCAACTTTCGTAGATTGTCCATTTTCCAAAAAGAAAAGCTGTGAGTAAGGACTCATTTCATGGGCTAAATCACGTTCACTTGAGCCGGACGTTTAATAACTTCCTCACCTGGAAAAATGGATTGAATGCTTGAATGGAAATAATGACATTTTTAAATGACTCTGCACAAACAATCATATGTACAGAAGTTCTATGGGCATTTGTCTTTTTACAACCAAAATAAGAATCCCAAAAACTAGCTCCGCTGTCCCTGAGTCCTGAATGCGTTCTTACTCTCCCTCTGCGGTGTGCTGCTGCTGCAGCAGCGCCTCCACCTCCGCTCGGCGAGCCAGGCTGTTGGCTTTTCCTTGGAAGCGTCCGTTTTTCCCCGCCCCCTTTCCTTGGAGCATCTCTAGCACCCTGAGGAGCACAGACCATTCATGGGGCATCAAACTAAATCAGAGCGGCGGCTGGATGGATGGATACAAGGCGGCGGCGTCTCTTACCGCGGTCCCATCTCAGCCACGCGTCCACTGGGTCCAGCCAGCAGGAACAAACCAGGTCCTTTCTCCTCTCCGACGGTCAGGAAGAGCAGCGTCTCCTGAGAGCAGACGAGGCTTTAAAGACACTTTTAATACCAGACAGAAAGTAGGCGGCCGGTTTGTAAACTTACCTCTGTGTTTATTTCATTGGCGATGATGCTCATGAACTCATTGTCGCCCTCTTTCCTGTCGACACGGAACATTTGTTTCTGAAATATGTGCTCGAAAACATTGAAGCTGCACTCGACCGGCGCGTTCCTCACCTGTGCAAGCTGAAGAAGTTTCCGCTCTGCGGGTTGTTCTTAAAGTTCTGAGCCACGAGGACGGCCACGTCTCGTAGCAGGCTCAGGTTCGTCTGCCCGGGACGCGTTTAGGACAGTTAGTTTGTTATGCAGCAGCAAACAGCTGTGTGACCCGCCGATGAAATGCTCTTACTTTTTGTAGTAGTTTAACAGACTTCTGCAGCTTGTCGACAGCCTCAACGTGCTCATCGGGTCCGGTTCTGTTGAACAGAGTCAAAGTTGTTTTCCTCCGTTCCTTTTAAAGACTCACGTTGGGGATATTCTGATGTTTGAGACTCACTTCAGGAGAGACACCAGCGATCGCTCTGTGCTGTAGCTTTTCTCTGCATACCTCAGAACCCTGTTTCCTACCAGGAAGACCAGGTTTGTTTTGTTTTTCTTTCCTTTCTCAGTTCCCAGTAGCTTTATCACCTACAATTCAGATAAACCGAAAGGGTTCAATAATGACACGTGAGCATAAGTTGGATCGCGCGGGGTCGGACCTGTAGGTGACTGAGGTTGGACACGTGGGTTCCGCAGCACATGTTGGCATCAACGCCCTCGATGTCGATGATCCGGATCGGCCCCGCGTGGTCGTCAGGCAGCCCTCGACTCCTCACCTGGAACACACAAACATATTCTAACAGATGTAGTGAATCCAAAAAGGAAGTGACCGCAAAGAGAGGCCGCACCTTTTCTACAGCAGGATCGTCCACAGAGAGGAGCTGAACGTTGACGGGCACGTGGCCTCTGATCTTCTCGTTGACGGAGTCCTCCAGAGCCCGGAGCTGGGCCGGCGTCACCGAGGGGGCGTCCAGCTCGATGGTGCTTCTCTGGCGCCCAAGTTCCCTGAGGAAAAGAAGACGGGTAAACGCACACGCCTTTATGGTTACAGGGGGAATCGCACAGTGCGCCGGTGACGTACCAGGATGTGGTCCTGTATCCGAAAAGGTTTTCCGCAACAGCGGTGATCAAATGCTGACCTACGGAACGGGGAGGGAAGCGTGTTTTTATCAACGCACCATGAAACCGCCCCTGATCTCCGTCTGCTGGGATTCTCACCCGAGTGTTGCTGCATGTGGTCGAACCTCCTCTCCCAGTCCACCTCCACGCGCACCTCCTGACCCACCTGCACAGGTGAGGCCACGAAGTGCACGGCGTCCGGCCCGAGCCTGGTCACCCTCAGCACCGGGACGCCTCCAATGAGCCCGCGGTCATCCGGCTGCAGGAGCCCGGCACAGAGAACACTTACTTACATGATAGGGCGGAAGTACACGTGCGCTGATCCCAGAACCGGAAGTCCTAAAAAGAGGGGAAGAGGGGGGGGGGGGGGGGGCGCGCGCTTACCTGGCCGCCCCCCTCGGGGAACAGGACGGTGTCCAGGAGCTTCACGTTGAAGCCTTTCACGGTTTCTTTCTTTCCGCTCGCTTCGCGCTGGAGCTCCGCTGGGCTGCAGGACGCGACGGAGGTGACGAGCTGCACGGGAACCAACGTCAGCTTTAAACACACGCTGGGCCACCAACGTAACTACAGCATTGCACAAATAAACAAATAGCATATAACACGTGACGTGTAACGTGTTATTACTAACGTTAACACGAGTCACTGGCGGTTAACGCGCTGCACTGTAGTTAGCATCCATGCTAATCATCGCCTGGAGGCGTACGCGGTGTAAGTGCTGTATAATAAACCAGATGAATAACGGCCGTGAAGCTGCTTCGTACCTCTCGCATGTAGCTGTCCCGTTGACACTGAAAAGCCATTGCGGGGTTTATTTGGGGGGAAAGTTGTGCGCGTGTAACGTCAGTCACACCGAGCGGGGCGACGTGCTGTCAGCTCGGTACGGCGAGCAGCGAGGACCAAACCCAGTGAGACTTTAGCGGAGCGCGACTTTTATGGTTTTAATGATGTTTATAATGAATGGACATTTTAATCTTCTTACGTCTCAACTTGTATTCTAGAGCAGAATGTTTTACATGTGAAACGTTTGCTAAATAATCAAATGAAACGCACTCAAGAGTTTTGTTTATTCAGCGTGTGCTGTGACACGAACACAGTGTCACCAGTTACATAGAAGACGAATCAGTAAACAGGTTGAGGACATTTTTTTTTAAAAGTACATTAATTGAACGTACGTAAGAAAAGGGCGTATTGCTGATTTACCGCCATCTTCTGGAGTGAAACACACAGCCATGACCTGCCCCCCCCCCCAGTATGAAGCCTTTCATTTACTGGTAAAAGACCATCGTCACGTGCCACAAAACGACTGTCGCGCACTTTTTTTTGTTCAAACTAACAATGACACAACACATTATTCCATAGAAAATGTCACATATAAAAACAGTGTTTCAGACAATAGCATTTCAAAACATCTGTAAATATGATCAGCGTTGGCGAATGTAACACTGCCGTCATCATTATGTTTACGTATTATGCAGAGAGGGAATCGGGAGTCTCAGTCAGACTGCAAGAGAAGAAGAAAGTGGTCAACATTTAAATGATCAAATGGAAATAATCCAAACTACTTCTTTAAAGTAACCTCTTAAACTAGTATCTTCTCTTACATCACTAAGATCCCCCATATCTGGTGCTGTTCCTTTGTTACTGGCGGACATTTCTTGGATCATCTGGAAGAGAAAAGCAAAGTGTTTAAACACACAGATGGAATGTCAATATTAAAAAAAGTACACAACTCTTTAACACAATCCTACAGCTGGACACACTGCATTTACTCACGTCCATGTATCTCTCGTACTCCTCCTTTCCCTCGTCTTCTTCGTGCTCCCAGTCCCTCCAGTTATCAAAGTCCACAGAAATCCAGCTGGGCTGCAGAGCGAAGGAGAAACCACCCGTTTTCACTGGTGTTCCTTATTTAGGAGGCGCGTCAGTGGGTTTCGACAGAGGGAATCGGCACCGGGTACGACTTTGTTTGCAAACGTGTGAGATGACAAATATTTCCACTTTTCCAGAATCCACGCCGTCGAAAAACGTCAAACACTTTGGATGTGGTGAGATCGTTAGAAGCTAAACGTGGGTCATCAGTACTGAGAAGTGATTACGTTGGAAAACCTGGTGACGGATCAATTCAGGCACACATACGCACTCACCTTGGCCGGATCCTTCTGGAGATGAGGCCACGAGTAATCCGGCTTCACCTTTCTTAGCAAGACATTGATGGTGCGGTCGTAGACTCTTTCTCTGGAGTCCTTTTATCAGGAAGAATCGACACGTGTATATTAAACACCACACTGGCTGTTTATCTGAGCACGTTTACAATCAGCTTTTGTTGCTTTACGCTCACATTGATCAGAACTTTGTCGTAGAAGTACAGTTCATTGTAGATCACGTCGTCCGAGTCATTTTTGCAGCTGTCGTGAGCACAGGACATGGTGGTTTAGTTCACAATGTATGCAATGGACAGCGTTTTATAGCCTGACAGCGGGATTTTCAACCAACCCTGTTGCACAAATGTTGCTTAAGGCAGAAATAAAAAGTAAGACAACAGAGAAACAAAAGGGAACGTGTGTCTGAACTCACCATAAAATCATTTTATCCGGCTGGATGTCAACTTGGACATCTTTGGGTTTGTGAACCATAAAGTTGATGGTTACATATTTCTTTCTGTCAAACCACAGCGCATGTGCTGGCTGGCTGTTAACACAGAGGAAATATTACACTTCTGGATCAAACATATGCTCCAACATAAAGATTAGTCAAATAAAACAAGTTATTAGTACAAAAAGAGAATGGCGACACTCACCTCTCCTCTGGTCTGGGGATTTTGGGCTTCATGGGGTTGGGGTTCATTCTCAGCTCCAGAAAGTAAAAAGCATGTGGCGCTTTGTAGCGGCTGTGAGCTCTGATGCGGCGACCAGGGCCTGCAGGTTATATATAGAGCAGCTGGTATCAGCTGCTGGGGGACATGCCTGACACAGCTCCTTCTCCCGCCCTCTACGGCCAATGGAACCCTCGCGAAAACAAATGCATCTTCTGGTTCCTGTGACACTTCAGCAAACCCCCGACCCGGGACGCTGAGAAGGTGAAGGGGGGAGGGGGGGGGGGGATGAAGACACAAAACAGAGCAGAGGGAAAACAAAAGGGGAAAATGCAGTGACAATGGTTGGAACCACATAAAGCAGCCAGTTATTATATTGCATATATAATATATATGGCAGTTATTATTATCAGATTCTGTGTTACATTTTTTGCAGTTGTTTTCTATTGAGTGACGAGAAAATAATCACTCAAGGTATTTTCATCAAGGTATCTAAATTGTTACATTTATTAGAAAAGGTTGATGGGAAGAGTTGACTGACAACCACAGGTTCATAACTGTCATCAGTCCACCACACTCTTGTAATTTAGGACACAATTTCAATTTGAAAAAAAAAACGTTCAGTCAAACCTAAAGATCTAAACTCCATCTGTCAAAGAAGTAAACGGTCGAAAAAAGCTAGTTCTGTCTCTTGATAGTGTAGTTTGTCTGATTATTTAAATGGTATTAACTACAGAGTCCAGATGCCAGTGTTCGTGCTGGTAATCTATTGTAAAGCTTAATTCATTGATGCAGTTGGTTACATCAGAGAGTCGCCCCCTGCTGGTTAGGAGGCGCATCGTCCACAAAGGTCTCACCGGAAGTGCAGTTCTCTGTGCGGCCTGTGGGGGGAATGTGGCGCAAGAGACGCGGCCCAACGCTGTGTGTGTATATACGAACTTCTGCCTTAAATAAAAATCAATAAATAGTTTTCTTCCGTCTTTTTTTGTAAGTTTAGGGGAATTCTGCCATTTCTGAATACAAACCTTCAGGGAGTACTGTGCATCAAGCTGAAAATGCCCCGCAGACGTCAGGTAAGAACAGAGGTAATAGGTCGCCGAAGAGGGTAACGTTAGCTAACGTTAGCTAGCTGAGTTAGCTTCACTGTCCGGATGAGGATAATGCTACACCATATTCCATTCAATAGATCGGCAATTTAACATAGATTTATTATGGAAACGTTCACTCAGCCCATTGTGCAGCATTTAAACATCATATCGGTTGCTTCTCTGTACCTGATGTCATATTTAGTTTTGTCAACATTTCCGTTCACTTCAAGTAAGATACATCATGTTACACATTTGGTGTGCGATCGAGAGCAGTTACACCAAATTCATTGACAATACACGGAGCATGTTGTGTTCTGTGTACGCCGAATTTACCATGAGACTCTTTTAATTTGAATTATGTCATTAATATGTAGATATTCACACGAAGGAAAGCACTAGATCTCAAGATGCGGGATTTGTTAATGCCGTTTGGTCTGTTAGCCGAATGAGACCCCTGGCACGCTAACATGACCCCCGAAGCTAACAATGTGACGTCGGCTGATGCTAACGAGGGTACATAGCGTTACTATTTCGTGTAGCCACTCCTATAGATCGTCAATGTTCATGTTATTTGAAGCGTCCCAAATGCTAACCGTGCTAACAGTTAGCCGCCAGCTGTCTGTGGCCTTTCTCCCAAATCCTGATTAGAGCAGAAGCGGCTAAAGCCACCGGCAGTATTCTGTTACATAACGGGAAGCATCTCGTAGTGCCCGATTTCAGGATGCTGGTTTTAATAACACCGAATCAACAGCTCCTGGTAAGCTAACCGCTCTGTTTGTGCTTTGTAGGACAGACCGCTATTGTCTACTTAACACTTGGGCCTCCAGATTCTGCCTGTTCGCAACATAACAGTATTTGCATAGGATGCCTCGCCGTTAAGTTTTTGTTTCCCCCACACAGAGACACATGGTCGGCAGCGGTTCGGATGGAACCGAAGACTCTGACTCCTCCGCTGAAAGGGAACAGACCAATAGTTCAGAGAGCGATGGGAACACGGCCAAGAGACAGCGCCTCACCAGAGCCTCTACTCGCCTCAGCCAAAGCTCTCAGGGTTGGCCATCATCCCGCCCATGTAAAGTTTCTACAGTGTGCTTCCTGCCAAGCGTCACCTCAACGTTGTGGTTTGACTCCTTTTTAAGCTTCAGATACTCCGGATTTGAAGCGGGCCGCCGACCACGACGAGTCTCCGCCGTTGACGCCTACGGGAAATGCGCCCTCTTCTGAGTCCGAGCTGGACATCTCCAGCCCCAACGCCTCCCACGACGAGAGCCTGGCCAAGGATCAGGCCAACAGAGACTCTGACAAAGACCTGCCCCACCGCCCCAAGCGCCGCCGCTGTCACGAGACCTACAACTTCAACATGAAATGCCCCACGCCGGGGTGCAACTCCCTCGGTAAAATGTTTAAAATTTCATTCAGCGGTTCATCAACACGATCACTCATGTAGTAGTTTGCATTCAGTCACACCCTGTATTAATATTGATTATCTGATGTTACCAATTTCCACAGGTCACCTCACAGGAAAACATGAACGACATTTTGCAGTATCAGGTTGCCCTCTTTACCACAATCTCTCTGCCGATGAATGCAAGGTGAGATAATGAGGATAGACGTGATTCATCAGCTATGATTCACTCATGACTCTCTTGATATTAGTGAAATGTGTGTTGGCGGACAACCGGTTATGGCAGGTCGTATTGTTACAGGTTAGACTTTAACAATAGAAGTTAACAGATCGCTATCTTACGTAAGTTAATAACACATGGGAGAATATCTGACCGCGTGAGCTGCGTCCTACTGTCCACTGCAGGTTAAAGCCGTCAGCCGCGAGAAACAAGAGGAGGAGGTGAAGGAAGAAAACAACTCGCGCCACGCCACTCGCCACCAGGTGCTCCCTCTGCAATGACGTCACATTGATAATGTTCACTTTCTAACCGGACGCAGGCGGATACTATGTATGATCGCACTTGATATTAACCTGACGTTTTATTTACTTCCGTCGTGATTTTCAGACGCCAACGTCGAAACAGAGCAGATACAAAGAGCAGGTGTCTGAGATGAGGAAGGGGCGAAACTCTGGGCTTCAGAAGGAGCAGAAAGAAAAGCACATGGTACGTCGCCGGCTCCCCAAACTGGCTCTCCATCTGAATATTGTATGAATATTATTAAATATGGATGCGTCTTTCTGGTCCACAGGAGCATCGGCAGACACACAGCAACACCAGGGAGCCTCTGCTGGAGAACATCACTAGTGAATATGACCTGGAGCTCTTCAGAAAAGCCCAGGCCCGTGCATCTGAAGACCTGGTAATGGCTGCTTTATATCTCCATCAGTGATGATTTCATGCAATAAAACAACGGTGTCACTGACAGTATTGTAATAAACACTAGCTAAAGCACTAGTTAGTGTCGGGTGATGTGCTGCGTCACTCTTAGTCTGATCTGTAGGCCTCAGCTCCTTCCGACGAATAGCCCTTTCATACAGGTTAATGCTGAGAACCAGCGGCGTGTACTCCCCTCCTGCAGGAGAAGCTGCGTATCCAGGGTCAGATCACCGAGGGCAGCAACATGATCAAGACCATCCTGTTTGGCCGCTACGAGCTGGACACCTGGTACCACTCCCCGTACCCCGAGGAGTACGCGCGCCTCGGCCGCCTCTACGTCTGCGAGTTCTGTCTGAAGTACATGAAGAGCCAGACCATTCTCAGAAGACACATGGTGAGCTCCCGGTCCTCGGCCCACCGTTGATGTTATGCGCGTTACCGATTCCTAGATTTTAAATTAGTTTCTGGCCTAAGAACGAAAGTGGATAATAGATGACTACTTGTTAGAATTGAAGCTAAAAAGGTCTCGAAAGGATAAAATGGGTTTAAACTCATGTATTGAGGAAATGACGCGTTCATTATGTGTCTTCTCAGGCCAAGTGTGTGTGGAAGCATCCTCCCGGCGACGAGGTCTACAGAAAAGGAGGCATATCTGTGTTTGAAGTTGATGGCAAAAAGAACAAGGTTCCTCAGACTTTAAAATCTTCCCTCTGATCTGTAGATCTGAGCAGCAGGCGTCACGGCGTTCTGATACTGATGCGCTGTCATTTTATCACAACTTAGATCTACTGCCAGAACCTGTGTTTACTCGCCAAGCTCTTCTTGGACCACAAAACGCTGTACTACGACGTCGAGCCCTTCCTCTTCTACGTCATGACTGAGGCCGACAACACCGGCTGCCATTTAGTGGGCTACTTTTCCAAGGTGAAAGGACGCTTCTGCTGTATTTAAGACAACTGCACTAGAGTGGCCGAAGCAACTGGAATGTTTTTCCTTCTCATCTCCTCCAGGAGAAGAATTCCTTCCTCAACTACAATGTCTCCTGCATCCTGACGATGCCACAGTACATGAGGCAGGGCTTCGGCAAGATGCTCATCGACTTCAGTGTGTATTTACTATTATACTAATGTGTATTCCGTAGAGTCAGTCCGGTATTTCTCTCATTTTGTCAATTGTTTACTACGATCAATACGATGTAAAATTAGGTATTTTAAGGTTCGAGGTGAATTATAATAAATACTAAAACCTCAAAACAACGATAAAGAAATAGATGAATCCATTCTGGCTTTGTAACACATTCAGAATATTTGAATTATAAATTAAAATGAAGTCCTATTCATTGCATTAGATTGTATGAGACTTAAGTTGCTGGTGCAGCTCCATCAATATAATGCTGAATATTGATATAATATCAATATACAGCAAGTAAAGCACATCCTTTCTGTATTATGTGCCACTGCAAAATCTGTATTGTGTTTTAAACGGATGTATTTTCTGTCATTTTGAGATGAAATCCACGTCGGTGCAATATTCTATCTGTGTTTAGGCTACCTGCTGTCCAAAGTAGAGGAGAAGGTGGGCTCCCCGGAGAGGCCTCTGTCCGACCTGGGCCTCATCAGCTACCGGAGCTACTGGAAGGAGGTGCTGCTCAGATACATGTGCACCTTCCAGGGCAAAGAAATCTCCATCAAAGGTGAGTGGGGACACCGGCTGTGCTCCGACTACAGAATGAGCGTGTGATGTGAAACTTTAGAACACGACTTGGTTGGTAAAAGGTTTATTAACTGGTGAACGTTGCCGTCGCTGCGCAGAGATCAGCCAGGAAACCGCCGTGAACCCGGTGGACATCGTGAGCACCCTGCAGTCCCTCCAGATGCTGAAGTACTGGAAGGGGAAGCACCTGGTGTTGAAGAGACAGGTGAGATGTCCACTGCGCAGGTCTCTTTACCCTTTCATCTTTTTATTTTTATTGTTTTAGATTAGTTGATCATGCCGTCCAACTCATTTCTAACTGAAAAGTTCAACATAATTAACTAACAAACCATTTGATACGGATGGACGCGGGACACTTGTATAATTTATTAAACAACGCACTTTAAATCAAAAAAGCGTTTCCTCCGATGCATTTTTCTTTTGCGGGTTTAAAAACGGCGTGAAGCCGCCTCCCTTCAACGTCTTCCCCCCGCGTTTGACGTCTGGTTTCGTGCCTCTCCCGCGTCTCCAGGACCTGATTGATGAGTGGAAAGCGAAGGAGATCAAACGAGGCCACAGCAACAAAACCATCGACCCGAGCTCCCTGAAGTGGACCCCCCCCAAAGGGACATGAGCGCTGCCGTCCTCGGGCTACTGAATAAACTCACGTCCAGCCTCACCACAAGTAGCCTAAGACCTACAAACTGTCAATAAAGACCAACGTACATTCTTTATTCATGAAGGTTCTTCTTTTTTACTTTTGTATTTTACTTTAGGTTTTAGTTTTTAAGCTCCAAACGTTCCAAGTCCAGTGATTCTTTACAGTAGAGTTTCTCTTATTTGTTTTTAAAGCTGCCTTCATCTAATAAGCTTTGAATGTTAAATGATACACGGTCCAGTGTGGTGCGTAACATGAATGTTTGCTTCGCTCGAGCAAAAAAACGACAAAAAAAGACATTCAGCTAAATTTACATGTTTTTTTTATTTCATTCAAGAAATGTGCATTTTTAAGATGGTGGGTTTTGTTTGGGCTAAATACAATTATTGTTAGCATGAAGTGGAACCGTAAGCGGGCGTATTTTCAACAGTATGATGTGTGGTGACGTTTTCTTTGGTTGGTGTAAAGTTGTATAGATCTTAATGCTGTGTACTCGGTTCTCGTAGCTGCGTCAGTACATCGGGACCCGTTCCTCTGATGAACCTGTGATGGAACAACAAACCATAGGCGTTCTTCATTTGCCGAGAATAAAACAAATGAAATGAAGGCAGCACTGCTGTAAGGATGCACGTGGAAATAAAGCGACCTCAGGTTTTTATACTGATCCAATCGTACCCTGCCTGTGTTGTTCCTCCCAGACGTCGGTCACAGATGGAATTTCTCTGGTCAGAGATTCTGTAGAGAAACGGAAAACATTTCAACTCATCGCTTCAATGTCGATCACAGCCGTCAAATGTGCAATTTGGTATTTTTAATATCAATAAAGCCGCTTTGATATTTTGGAATGAGTTCGATGTGTCTGTGCTCACCGCCGCTGGAAAGGCTTCTGCCCATCAGACCCACAAACGCCTCGCCTTTGTTCCCTGTAACGGAGAACGACGTGAGAACGGCGGACCGCGTCACTCAGTACGAGTTTACATTGACGGCGGCATAAAATACATGATTTTAATCATCTTGCGTACGCACGTCTGTTTACTTTGAAAGGTGTCTTTGGACCTGCGAGATAAAATAAAACCCAAATTAGAAATGTGTTTACAATATAATGAGAAAACTGCAGAAAATTGTCCACAATTGTTTTGCAGGAATGTGAGTCGAGCTACCTGAGCGTTTCCCCATCAGTCCGTAGAAGCGAAGAGCTTTAGATCTTTTCATCAAATTGGCCACCGGACGGGTCAGAACCGCCTCCATCGACTCACCCAGAACAAAAACACATACTTTTGATTTCTAATTGCAGGAAAATGAAAAAAATACCTACTATGGATCACGAAATGTTTCCTACGTTGTCATAAGAAGGTTCGATCCCGGATGCTCACCTGCCAGTCTGGAGACAACTCAACCTCCTCGTCCACACCAGAAGACAGAGCCTGAGAGGTTTGCACCAAAGCACAGAAGATCACCACAACTAGCTGGATCTTCAAGTTATCCATTTCGCTTCCAGATCTCTTCAATCAAAGTCGTTTCTTTTTATCTGGCAGAGCTGGAAACGCATTGAAATGTGATTCTGCGCAGGTGTGACTCCAGGTGGTTCTATCTGCTCCAGCTGAATTCTGGGTGCTTTTATACCTTTACTCCCCCGTGCTGCTGGACCCTCACCTCCCCTCCCCTCCCCCCTCCCCCGAACACGGTCACGCACGAGGAAACTGTGTTTCTTCTCTCGTGGTTGGAACGAATGTCATCCAATGATTTACAAGCTCTGTTAAATTCTTTGAAAAGAAAAAACACGTTCAATAATATTACGGCTTAAATATTTACGCTTGAGACGGTCACCTTTGATTTCCCTTTTTATGAGACATCTGAGTTGCTATTGGTCTAAAAATATCCTTGTGATGTGCACATGCCTCTTTGATACTACTGAGGACGCGGCGCTCTGCTTTGCAAATATTACCATCTGCTTTGAAGAGACGCCTTTATTAGTCGGCAAATTGACTTGGCAGCGGGTTTAGGATTTATGAAGCATACGAACACGGACGTGACCTCTGACCTTTTAATTTATAACGCCTAAAAAGTGCCGACACTAATTGTCACAGGCTAACCACATGGGATAATATATTTAAAAAATATGTAATAAATGTGCTGCACGCCATAACCTGAAAATATTGAATTATATCAATATTTATAACACATCATCAGAGCAGTGTGTCGCCTGAGACAATCAGATTGTTCTTGTACCTTCCGTGACCTTTGCCTGCTTTGCCTTGTGTTGCCATTTAAATGATCTATTGAAAGATGAGCTTTTTCACCAAAACTAGCTATAGAATCCCATGAAGAGGCAATTACTTGACAATCCGTCCGCTGTAAGGACGCACACTTGAAACGTACATCAAATGCTTTGATCCACGCGCAGGTGCTTCTGAAAGCAAGAAAACCCCGGGACAATTAGGCCTGAAAGGCAATTACACCTGAACAGCCCCTCGAGCGCGCGTAGCCTTCCTCATGTGGAGTGTTGATCCAAAGCAAATCAGACGCGCAACATTTGCATGTGAAATGGATCGGTCACAAAGACAGAGCGCAGTGTTTCCGTGAGGCGCACAGACCTCAGGAGGCCGAACCTCAGCGTTCGCACGGCTCCCTGCTGCAAACCTGCAAACATGTGACTTCTCCTCTTTATTCACAAAGCTCATGTGACATCAAGTTGCCTTGATAACATAAAAAGCCTCGATTCTGACAACTCAAGACATTTGTCGCTGTGCGTCCACAATTGCATTATGGGATTTGTAGTGTGTATCAGCTGTTACTTTAATCTAATCCACATTTGTACCTGTTTATAGCGCGCACGGCCGCGTTGAATCCCTGCAGGTGCGTTATGGCGCGTTGGCCAAATGCTAACATGCTAATGGCGTTTCCGGTGGCGACTTCTGCTCGCTGGAAGACATTTTGGCGGTAACTTTGAGTAGCCCTGGTTATACTGGGGACACTCGACGACGGAGCATAGGAGGACTTTTATTGTGTGCCAGAGACACATAGAGGACATTCACAAACGCAAAACAAACAGACGCACCGTTGCTACCGCCTGGTAACTGTGTGTTTGTGCGTGCGACCTGCAGCCTCTCCCACGCTTCCATGCGCGTGTTTGCGGTCTGCAGCAGCTTCAGAATGTGTGGTCTGCATGTGGTGATATTCTACACAGCCTTTCGTTTGTAGTAAAAAGTCTACACAGAAGAAGGCAACTGAAAACAATGTATTCAGAGGCTGCAAATGGAATTCAGTGGTCGCTGACGTTGTTCCAAACGTAGATACGGAATGGAACGGAAGATGTTCTTGATTGGGACGTCAGTATCACATTAGTAGTAAATTGCAGAAAAGTACCATGAGTCTTACTGTACTTGTGCTGTTTTTGGTTCCTAAAACCAGGGTTACTGCCTGAACCTCTTCTCTTTTTGAGGTTTTGAGTTTTTGAATCAGGTCCAATTAACGGCAGCACCAAACAGAAAAGTCTCCCGTCTTAATTCGACGCCGCTGAGAGTCTCGTGTCTGGTTCTGACTCTGGAAACAGGAAGCCGAATGTTCGTACGGTGGCAGGCAGCAGGTTGGACACATCCTTTGGTCCCAAACCATTCAGGCCTTCATACACCGACAGTAGGGTTCATTCTTTGTTGAACAGCAAGCAAGAGCAAAGACACAAGAACTGGAGTGACAGCGTTTCTCATGGAAATGTCCCGTAAATGATGCTGAGATTGAACAAAATAGTTTTATCCCTCACCCCCGAACAGATACAGTACAGATAAACGACACCGGGTGGCGGTCCAGCCCGGCTCTTCGTGGAGCAGATGACTTGATGTCATCACCTTTTTAGCCCCACAGAACTGCTGCTTCTACGGCCGCAGGAAGACCTGCTATTGCCACACAATCAGGCCCATTTTAACACCGACAAACGAGTCCGTTCGTGGAGACCAGCCGGGCTTCGCAGGAGCCGCTCAGTCGAGTAAAGAAAGGTCACATAAAAACACTAATCTTTGATTTATTGTTTGTGTCAGATATCAGGAGTCCTTGTTAAAGGATCAAATGATTCCGTGGTTTCCATCGCCCTCATCGACAGATACAGCATCCTCAGGCGTTGATGAGCTACCTGTGAGCTGTGCATTTATTCCTCTCTTCTTTGTTGAGTTTGAACATCTGTAGGTTTATTCGTGGGACTTTATACATCTGACTCAGCAGGCGGCACTGTTGTCCAACAGATAATACCAAAGCGCCAAACCTTCATTACATGACACATCTTTAAAAATGTCTTGCAACGTAATGCAACTTGGTCGTTTTCATGATTGGAATCGCAAACCCCATCCCAAAGAAATGATGCAACAATTTAAAAAAAAAACTTATTTCTGATGATTCAAAGGTAAATCTTCATGGAAAAAGCACATATCACAACATACCACCACCGTGTCCTATTGGCGAGACAAATTGATTTCCTGTTGAAGTGTCGCATGTCAGACTAGATTGTACACTGATTGATAACCACTTATTAAGTGCAGCTATTAATTATCACAGAAGAATTTTAATTGCCTGAGACTTTATTCGCTGAGTCGTTTTTCCAGTTTGGTGCCACTGGTGTGGTTTCTCTAGCAAAGAACACAGAGCTTTTTAAAATTGAAATATGACTTGTCTGCCTTTGGGGCCTCGGGGCCGGTGCTGTGGGGACCCTGTCTGGCGCTGTGACGCTGACTGGTGTCATGGGATCGGCTGCGGTTGTGTATTTTGCTTCTTTTTTCTTTTTTTTTTTTTCGCGTCTCACCAAAGCAACACGGTATATATAAAACATGCCGCGCTCCAACCAGCCCACTGAAGGTCAGTCAGCAGGGTGCCACCAAATGTCATCGTGACCTTAGTTGCTGCAATGACTTTACAGGTGGGGTTACAGATATTCAGCGCATGTCATCATCATTTCCTCACTACTGGGTGGTTCTCAAATGCTTTTGCTGGAAAACAACTTCCTTGACACTTCTTGGATATTTCTGTCATGCGGAAGATTTAACCTGTATTTAAAGCCACGCTACTTGCTTTCCTGGTTTCATCGCAGTGACTCAACACAATAAGCATTAAAGGAAAAGGTTGACATTAAGGGGCCAATGTGCTTTTTGCTGAAGAGTGATGAGTTATGCAGCCAAACCAGATGTTTCCACTGCTCAGCTTCAGAAGTGATGAAGATGAGAACATTAACCACTCTTAATAGTATTTACCAAATGGTCCCTTTTCCTTCAGGTTGTAGTTCTCCCTCATCAAAATGTTGATGAGCTTCTTACCCAGACTGGTGGACGAGTTCACCTGTTGGTTCTCAGGTCAGAGCCCTCGCGTCCCCAGAGGCCCTCAATTGGCCCGTTTGGTGATGGTCTTGTTTGCTGGAATCTTGTGGCTTCTTTGACACCCTCAGCCTATGGCGAGGACTCGTTTGGTCAGATCTGCTTACTTTGTCGGGGAGCCAATCACCAATTCATTTCCAAAGCCTCAGAGGTTTAAAAGCCAAGTGCATAATTGCTCCTTAAATCAATCTGCAAATTTTGTGGTATCCGAGCTGCAAACAGTCGGCCTGGAATAGTTTATTCGCCAGAAACGGACGCCCATGTATTTAAAGTCACAGAAAATACTACAGAATCCCGGAAAAATCACATTTGAATCACAGAAGATGTGTTCAATTATTGGCTTGTGGTTTGCATACATTATACTTTAAGCAAAGTTCAATTCATCCCATTTGCTCAACCTTTGAAGGGTATTACTGTGTTTTTGTGGCTGAGGTGGTGGGAACTGCGTCCCGGCTCAGTCGCTCTCCGCGGACAGCTGCCAGACAGCGAGACACTCGCAGCAGACACGGCAGCGTCGCTTTAAAAACAAAGTAAATAGACAGAGCTCATCTCCACCTTAATAACAGCTCCTATCTGCAGACACCTTTGATGCCGCCATGGGCTTTGCCAGCCCACCCTCCTGCTCTCTGCGTCTCCCTCTGTCTCCCTCTTGAGTTTTCTGTCTCCATATCCTTGGTCCTCCTTCACTCCCTCCTCCTGTCTCCCTCCCTCTCTCCCTCTCTCTCCCTCTCTGTCCCTCTCTCCACTCCTCCTCTCCCCGCTGTATTTGCAGGCAGCTTTAGTGCCAGACACCCTGAGGCAGCGGTAGCGCCAGCAAGTCTTCCCACCTCTGTTTTTGTGGTGGGAGATGACATGTCGAAGCTTTGAAGGGCAGAGGAAGGGAGGGAAAGGGGGAGGAAACGAGAAGGGCGGGAGGGAGCACATCACTCTGCGAGGAGGAAAAGCGAAGGGACCCGGAGAGAATGTCATGTGGCCTGCACAGTCTGCCCAGATATTCTCTTTCTCTCTTTCTTTCTCCGGCTGTCTATGTGGGCAGGAATGGCGACAGGAAGCACCCGGCCCCCCCCCTCCTCCACCTCCTTCATCCTCTCCTACCCTCCTTCATCTCTTCACTCACTCACTCCTCATGTATCCACCACCCACTCTTTCCTTCCTCCTCTCCTCCCCAGGCCCGGTTTTCTCCTGCGTGGATTTTTGAGTCCACCGCCAACCCCCCCCCCCCCGACCCTTTTTTGCCTCCGTCGCCCACAGGCGTCACGAAGCGCGAGGTGCCGAGGCGTGTCGAGGTGTGTGCGCTCATAACTCACCCTCTCGCCTACCAAACGAGGATGTTCTTTTCCGAGGAAATTCGTCCACGTGTATACGCTCACACAGTTGGCACAATGCGCCGGCCGGGGCCTCGTCAATGTCTCCAACGCACAGAGAAACGCAGCCTAATCAAACACCTGGAAATGCGGGCTGGTCTCTCAGGTATTAAGGCGTTTACGTTTCCTCTGGAGATTTGCTGGGTTTGTGTACTAATTTGTGTTTCGGAGCCCAGGGATTAACGCTGAGGCAGACAGGATGGGGCCCACAGGAACCATCAAACGCCCTCTCAGATGCGCTCTGCTGAAGCCTCCGTTCGCTTCGGCCCACAGAGAAAACACGGTGATTTTTTTCCAAGTCAAGCAAAGGAGAACGATGAAAGGCGAAGAGAAGTCTCCGCTGGGCTGTAAAAGGAGCTTTGATATGAGTCTCTGACATCTGACGACGAGGCTGTCCTCTCACCTGTGCACTTTCAAAGGAGCGACTCGCTCCGAAAAACACAGAAAGGGACTTTTAGGAGGGTATTTTTGCAAAGTTAAAACAGAGTACACGTCGTTCAGGACGCACAGACAAAACCAAGCCAGTTCTATGTTGTCGGGTCGGTTGAGTCTTATTTCGTCTACGTTCAGATCAACGCAAGATCCGTCACAAACAAACACACGCGTAGGCTTCCTCCTCTGGCTGCAGGCGAGCTGCGACTGACCGCCGTGTGTCTCTCTGTACATCCGTGTGCGTGCATTTGTGTTTTGTGTCACGGGATGACATACTATGTGTAGACTGTATCACTGCAGGCAAGTTTGATATTTCACGGCATTACCAGCATCGGAAGGGGGTGAGATTACAGGGTGCCACAGCAATAACACACGCTATTAGCGAGACAAGGTGCCATTATCTCATGTTGTCAGGTGATAAGTCACAGCGACCAGGCTGTGTCACGGTAGCTGCCGTATCAGCAGGTTTCAGCAGTAACAGGTGAGTAATACGAACAAAAGGGCAACGGTGTGAATGTTATCTCGATGGAAAGTCATGATTATCTGCTTTTGTGTTTTGATGATCTATGTCTTTGTCAAACAGGTCGTTATGGCCGATTGTTTCGTGCAAAAATAGCCTCAACTTTTTCAAACGTCTCGTATGTGTAATCGCAGTGTTGTTTGGAGAAAGTCACAAACTACTGTTACTGTGCACTTTTTTCTTTCACTTTCAGATTCCAGATCCTGTGTTAAAAGCATTAAGGGAAACGCTCCCACCCGCAAACGTGGAGGGGCACATAAATTTCGCCGGCCTCTCTTTTTTTTTTTTTTTCCCCCCGCGCCGTCTTTCTTGTTGCGTCTAAATTTTCCATGCCTGGCCTCCCCACTGCTGAGAGTGCTGTTCCTCGAAGCCGCAGTGTATTTTGAAGCAAGGTCGAGAGAGAGCCAGAGGCTCCGAAAGTCAGGCACAAGACTCCCAGTGTTCCACTGTTCGGCTCGCTCTTGGCACCAGGCTCCCGACCAGAGAGGTCTGGCTACCCACAGCCACTGCGTGTGTGTGTGCGTGTGTGTGTGCGTGTGCGTGTGTGTGTGCGTGAACATATAGGGCCCCTCCAAACGTCTCAGCTCGTATAGAAATAGCTCCGGTTGACTCACGTATGGGATCTCCCACGTAGAATCAGAACTTGGGTCAGAGAGGCTCCAGCGCAGCTTCTGTTGGGAGAATTTAACCTTTAACCCCTCTGATAACGCACGGTCTCCCCAGTAGTCAAGACTACGTGAAGCTGAGGGGACCAGATAGACCGGACTTTGACCAATCTGAACACGCAAGCAATTCAGGGGAGCTCCTCTAAATTGGTTCCATACCTTGGCTACCAGCGGTGAGGTCATCCCCGAAGAAAAAACATCTAAGCCGGGGGATTCTGACAACGCTCGAGTTTCATACTTTCCCTGCTGGTGTCGTTGCAAACCGTCATCCACAATGTAGGACCTGTTGTGAAAGATTGGTCTGCAGCGTTTCTTTGGTCATTTTTGGGGTGCGGACCACACATGAAAACCTCCCCCTCGATTAACACACATGGATCTGACATTGATCCTGAAGGTTCATCTAGGTATGTTAATGGAAAGCCATCCATCTGTCTTCGTCTTCATCCACCCAGGGTCTGGAAGTCTGGGACGCAACACGCAAAACCACAGCGAATATAAATAAGTGGCTGTGTTTCTCTCCCTGCTTTTGTCTGGTCAGGACGCTCCGCGGAGCGCCGGCCAAGTCGAGCATCTACATTTGGGTTTGGCTGTTCCCCTCTCCCGACAGCTCAGCCCGGGCCAAAACCACAGGAAAAGGAAGCAAAAGGTCCTCTCTGAAGGGCCTTTAAAATATTTGGGTGAAAAACGGCCAATGTGAACAGCAACGTTGCGTCTCTCCGCGCCACACAAAAGGTCTTTGAAGGAGAAACACCGGCGCTGTTTTCGTTACCTTTGCTGGTCAAACCCGCGTTTTACGGTTTCTCGTAGTGCTTTTGAGTCTTCTAGTAAGTGCTTTGTGTTTTCTGGCGCAGATCAAGTGCATGATATGGTGTAATAATCTCTAGGAATGGCACTCTTAACAGTTTATTGGCACCGCTATGGCTTCAAATTACCTAGAAACAGCATCTAACAGAGAGGTTAAGTGCGTCTACAGTGTATCCTAAAATCCTGCATGTCTTTAAAATGTACATGGAAAACTTAAAGTCTCTCAAAGTTTGTAGATTTTTCTCAACCGAAGAGAGTCTACCCAATATTAGAAGTCCTAGGGTATAAATCCACAAAACGGCTGTCCACAATACAGAAATGAATATTAAAACATTGCTCTTAATACAGAAAGCTGAAATTATGTTAAAGAATTGGAGAAAATACAGAAGTTTCAGGAGCTGAAATGAATTTTAAAAAGCTTCTGAAAATACAGAAATGGCAAAAACTGAAATGAATTTGAAAAAACTACAGATATAACAAAAGCTTATAACAAAAGCTATATTTTTTTGTTGTAAAATTAGTTATAGTTGTAATTGTGGTACAAGTAGTACTAGTAATAGTAGTTTTAGTACCAATAGCATTAGAAAAACTAGAGGTAGTAGTCTTAGTAGTGGTAGTATTATCAGCTGTAATACTATTAGTCATAATAGTATTTGTAGTAATATTAGTAGTAGTTGTAGTAGTGTTAATAGCAGTAGAAATACTTACATAGTAATAGTACATACTAACATAGAACATGAACAATACTTGCTGAGGCAGCATTCCAACAATAAAGAGTCAAAGGACAATACTCCAACAAAAGTACATTTCATTTAAATACAGTGCAGTACACTGCTGCTGGCGCGACCACCAGGCGTGAGACGGAACTGATTGGCGCTGGCAAAAAGGACTTCTTCCATTTCAATGTTTTTCCATGTCTCATCTGTGGAGCCCCCCCCCCCCCCCCCCCCCCCCCCCCGCCCCGACAAACAAACAAACACACTCACATAACACAAACCAACGCCACAGACACTCAAAGTCAAACTGGTAGCCTCCTACACACACACACACACACACACACAGTGATACAAACCAAACATGTACCACGCACATCCTCCCGTCTCTCCGCCCACTGTCTCTCTGCGAGACGCCGTCTGTGACAGAAAATAGTTGCACGCTTTGTGTGATCTGCTTTTTAGACATTAGGAGTTTCAAAAGCGCCGACACACTCGCGTGCACACAGAGGATGTAGGTGCATGGACGCGTGGCTAAATGCACTGGTGCGTGCAGCGCATGCATGCACGAGGTGTGTGTGTGTGTGTGTGTGTAGGCCCATCTGGTCACCCCTGCCATGCCATGGGCCCTGTGAAGTGCTGTCAGCGTGGCCGTTGTGGTCTCCCGTGGCGACTGGAGGCTCGCTGCACAGCACTTCCAGTCCAGGCAGCCGACCTCAGAAAAGGAAATTTGGGTCTCTCAAATGGAGGGGTTGCTCCCGAGCTATTTACAGAGCCCTCTACCGGTCCAGCGCCACCCACGATATTCCATATGAGAACCAGTGTGTGTGTGTGTGTTAGGGGGGTTGATGGGGGTAGCGGGGTGAGCCTCTTTGTGTGTGTGTATGCCAATGCAATTGCTTTCATGAGGTAATTGTCGGCTTTGTATTTATGTGTTCTAGGATACAAAGGCACGTTTATTTACATTCATTCATTAATAAAATAGTCATTATATCATATCATTGTGCACCATCCGCTTTGTCTGCAGCCAACAAAAGAATTAACACACAAAGTTGACACCATGCATTGAACCACTTGTCAAATGAAATTGTCACAACAATCGTTAAGAAACCGCACAATAACAACTGCCAATGCATATTTAAAAAATCACTGCCAGACTTTAGAATATTGCGACTTCCTTTCCCAACCTTGCTTATGCAAACTTCAGATGGTTGCCGATCATGGCGATATGAAGAGGATCCGGAGAAGTTGGGAGCTTCAGATTAATGAGAAACCTGTCTGTAGGAAACTTTGGTTGAAGTGAGCTCATGGGCATTTCTCCTCTGATGCCCGTCAATTGCTTTTAGTGGTTGAGCCTCGTAAGACGTGTGGGATAACGCTAAAACGGGGCTACGGATCCATTGGCTGAGACGCGTGGATTTATTGAGTATACGCAACATTTTATGCATTGACCACACCGAGCGTGCCGTAAATAAAGACCCGACTGAATGTTTGAGGATTGGGGAAATCGGCTGAGCGGACAGACAAGCTGTGCGCGTTGCGTTTGGTGCACAGGAGCTGAAACGAGTACCTCGCCTACGGGCGCTCTGTATCCGAGAGGCAAGCAGATAAACAATCTCTCAAACGCCTACGAGCCGAGGACGGTCCCCTGCCACCCAAGGGGAGACCTCCGGCATTTCTCAAAGTCTCCCTATGCTGTGAATATTAGGTTAAGGTTATTTTAGGCCGACCCGCACCAAAAGCAAATTACAGTGCGAGAAAGGGGGCGAAAAACCGAGTGGGCCGTCCACCATGTAATTTTCCTGTTTCTCTTTCAAAGGATGAGGTATCCCTTGAGGAAGCCCAGTTAAATTTACACGGCGTGACCCCGCGCCAGCGGGAAGGAGTCTCCTCTGACAGGGAAGGAGAAGCTCTGCATGCAGCTTTCGTGACTCCACGTCGTGGACGCCGCTGATTAGCAGCATCTTCTGTGTCTGTCAGCTGAGAGCTGGTATTCAGAAGTTGTTTGAGTTTGGCTCGGCATTCAAAAGAAGCCGTAAGCGATAAATCATTCACCTTGGGCCCTTCTGTCACTCTTTATCGCTAGCGCTCATGCACATCAGGCTGGAGTAAGATTCCTGAATAAGACCCTCTGGCTAATCTAAAGAAACCTCTCCCTGGATAAAGGCCTTTCCTGCCCGAACAAGAGAGCAGCCTTCAGAAGAATGAAGATGATCACTGCTTTACTGTGTGTACCTCCAGACGTCTCAACCTTAATTATGCCAGTCTGGGAGAATTACAGGTGCCCTGGCATTACTTCTAATACACAGTAAGATACACACACTTACTTGGTCTCCATCGAAAGCTACAATGCTCTTATTTTCTCATGCCTCCAGTTTGTAAACTCTCAAGAAAACCGTTTAGCTTCGCATCTTTGATCTTCGTCTAGCGCGACTTACTGGCTATAATTATGTGCTAAGCATCCCAAGCTCAATGTCACCCGGGGAATTCGTGGCACTTAAAGACCGAAAGTGCTGACATACAATGCTGTTAAACGCACAATGTACACATCATCGATACGTCCTCCTCCAGAGCCTTCCAGGGCACCCAGAAGCTGCAGCGCTGCGGTGCATAGTCTCTCCTGGAGCTTCCATGGGGCCCGTGCAGTGGTGTGCGGAGGGGGTTGTGCTCTGCAGTGCGGCTTGCTGGTTAATTACGGGTCGCGGTGCTGCAGCTCGGCTGGCCTGGGCGGGTGTTGGAGCCAGTGGGTCTGGCACAGGGAGGTCTGGCCACAGACCCCGGCGGTGACGGCATGAAGTCTGGGACGAGTCAGAACACCAGCCCGGGGTTTGGAGCATTCCGCGCATTCCCTCCTCTCATGGCCGCCTGCCCGTGTGCGTGTAGATGTGTGTGTGTGTGTGTGTGTGTGTGTGTGTGAGAGCGAGAGCACGGAGAGGAGAGAACGGCACGGCACGTGTGTGCATGTTCATTAGAACATGTATGTTTTGCATCCGGGGTGTGTGGGTGAAAACGAGGCAGGATCAAACTGGGGCCTACGAGATTCGGGATGTGTGCGCTGAGAGCGATTCACCGATTTCTTTGGCAGCCTTGTGAATGACTGACGTGCAGAAGCAGCATAATATCTTGTTTTCGACCTGTTCAAAGCAGAGCGGCGCTCGGTTTCTTACGTGTCCCGAGGGAACTCTGTGGGCACAAGCCGGAAAAGATTTTTTTTTTAATCTCCTTCCCGTCAAGTAAAAAACAAGAATGAGGAACTTGCAGAACGTTGATTTATTAGCAAACTGTCAAATCAGATAAACACCCTTATCTCTCAAAACTTACCAACTCTATAGTTTATCTTAATGTGAGACGGGTGGCAGAAAACGCAGGGGGGAAAAGGCAAGAGGTAGCATGAGTGTCCATTAAATCACTTTTTGTAACTATTGCCATTTGAGCACTAGCTACATAACCTTGTGACACAAACTACATATTTTGTTTCATTTCCTGAACGTATGAAGAATTCTTTGATAATTATAGCTGTCTTAGCTGCATGCAGGGATGGGCAGCATTTCTATTCGAAATATGTAGGCTACTCTTTTTAAGTAGCTTGTCGTTTTAATGTAATAGACCCAATAACAAATCTAAGTAGCCTAATTTGTAAAATAGCCATTTTGTATTTAGAATACTAACAAATACTTTCTCCATATATCAAAAAACAGTTTTGTCTCTTCGAGTTCAATGGATTCTCTGGAAAGGTAAACACTTGATCTCAGTGAGACAGACGTCAACTAGCTCGATGTATAATTTATATGTCTGGCTACTTGACCCATTGAAGGGGTTCCCAGTATATCGATCGCGATCGACCGCCAAGGCAGTGCCGGTAGTTCCGGTCATGACTTGTTCGATTGAAAAGTGACGTTAGCTCACAAGCCCTCGGCAAGAGACGTCACTTTTGTATCGATTTACTTATTAATTGACTTACTACTAACTACTAATTGCTTGCTTCCACTACTTCCACTACTAAATACAAATCATGGGAAAGCATCATTTAGTTACTACGCAACAAACAGCTGGAATAAACTTCCTGAAGATTTAAGACTTGCCCTCAACTCTGACCACGTTTAATACAAGACTGAAAACTTTTATGTTCAGCTTCGCCTTCTGCTAAATTTTACCTACATTGCACTTTTAACCTCTGCCTTTAATTAAACAATTTAAATAAGATTTTAATTTATAATTTTATTTGCTGTTTTTAATTGTCTTTTAATTCCTGCATTTTATTTCACTTTATTGTATGAAATGTTATGATGTGAAGCACTTTGAGTCTGCCTTGTGTATGAAAAGCACTATACAAAAATAAATTGCCTTGCCTTGCCTAATTACTGACATATACTGACATTCTGTAACCTGTTTGGCACATATAATTGTTCCTCCTTTCTGTTTCTATTTAACTTTAAAAAATCCTCAAAATCTTCCTGGAATATTGTTTACTCTCGTGTAAAGTTGCCAAAACGTGAATTACCAGGTATCTGTGTCTATGACTCACGCTCGCAGGTATTGAGATAAAGAGTTACATCATTCTCAGTTGGAAGTAAAGTGAAGACGTTTCGCCTGAAAGCGGGCGAGGGGCTGAAGCGTTTCTAAAAGCCTCTGGCTGTTTGTTCAGAGGAGAGGAGACAGTCGACACAGACAGGCGAGTGGGCTGCAGAAACAACGAGGAAGTCTCCTCAGACTGATCAAAGCACGCTGCGTGTCAACAGGCCGCCGTGTGTGTACACGGCTCCGGCGAATTCCCCTGCCGCCGTATTCAACCCGACCACGTCACCTCACCTGCGTGTCAGCGACACGCGGCGCCGCGGCCAACATGCTACGGTGTCAACACCCTGGCATGTGGTAACCGTCCTCAATCAGCTGGGGATGTTTTTGTAAGTGTAAAATAGAAAAGGCCTTATTTTTAGCTCCCTTGATGTTCAACTCTCCAAATTTGTCTTCATGTGTCACACTCAAGTCGCTGCTGCTTCACCCACAGGTAGAGGGATAGTTTGCACAAAAATAGCTCCAAAGTGGGGGACGGGGACACCCAAAAAAGCCCTTTTTTGTTCTCCCCGCACAGCCTTTATTTTGACAAAGCTGGGAGAACAGGGTATTTATATACGGGGCTGTGTGCTGTGGTTTCTCCACAATTACAGAGTGGCAGTGCTTAGACTGGGAGGCGCACTGGGGGTTTATGGAGGGGGGGGACATGAGGGGACCAGCCCTCCTGAGCCTCTTACATTCTGGCCACCACACATTCATTGAGTAACAAGACTTCCACCTAAATACTTAAAAAATAGTAAATAATGAACCGCACATTCACAAGAAAATAAATGGATTTTACAGCATTTTCAACAGAATTCCTCCTGGCTGAGTCAAACCTACACGGGCCGAACCTTTGCGTTGCGACGGGGCTCAATTTGGGTGTTTAGAAGGTGGTCAGTAATGTTTTGAGTGGTGCCGGCGTGGGCCGGAGCCTCCCCTTTGTAGGTCTTCTGTTTTATGGCTGCGATATAAACAAGGGTTTGCACAACCGTGGCGAGCCACGTAGAGGAGGACAGTGGGAGTTTGTGTTTGTTTCCTGAATGCTGTGTTGAATCTGGCTTCGGCCTCTGCAAGGGTGACCAAAGAAAGGGAGGAGGGGGGGGAGCCGGCCTTGCGGTTGCTGCCGGGGACCCCGGAAGTCAGTCAGGGCGGCGGCTGAACCACCTTCCCTCCACAAACCGACATCCACCCCGCTCCCTGAGCGCCCACGCGAACGCACATTTCCACGAAAGCCCAAATCAAACCGCCGGGGCACGTCAACGCTCCTCCCCCCCCCCCCCCTTGGCGTTCGCAGTTCGATGCATTGAGGAGGTCGGCGTGCCGGGCAGCTGACAGGAAAAACAGGACGGCCTTGTTCACGGTTGGCGTGCGATGCTGCAGCTCCACCAGGAAGGCCGCTGTCACCAAAGAGTGAAATGGATTAAACCAAACCAAACGGGATCTTCTCTTGATGATGACAGAGGGTTATACCCCCCCAACACGCCCCCCCCCCCCCTCCTCTTACCACTGAACTTGATTTCAGACTTGCTCATGCCTGTCTACATGTCAAGCCTGTCTTTGAAATGTAATAGATCTCCAGCGGTGTCAACGTTCTCAACGACAGGCGTTGAGCTCGTTGCGTCTCATATATCGTGTGTCTCAGCGGTGGATACCTGCCGATAGAGGACGAACGAGCGGAACAGGTGCTGATTGAAACACCGACAGTATCCGCTGTGCAACGACATACCTTGCTTAGTTTGGCACAGTTGAGGATTGTACCAATCCGATCAAGTGAATGTTTCCCTTTTCTTTTTCCTTCTACGCCCTTTTAATTTTTTATTTTGTCACTACGGCAAAAACAAATACCAGCATCAGATTTGGCACATCGATCACAAAACCCGCGTTTTCCAGTCACATTAAAGGATAACATGGCTTCTGAGTGCAGACAACAGTGCTTCAAGGTGTACAGAATGGCATTGTGGGTTTGTTTGCACATGCGGTCGGTAGTCTTAAGGTGCATTGTGATGTACACAGCGGGAGAAGTCGATGATGTCACGGACACGGTGAGACGCCGCTGCATGAGCCTGTGAATCACGGACTACAATGCCAGCCGACTGTAACCATACACACCACGTCTGGCTAAATGTTTTCCAGAAAATACGTATATACTTTCGCAGGATCAGTTGTCACCCTGAAAAGAGCGTAACTTTGTTTTAATATCATTGCCCAAGCAGCCGCTTGACGAGATTTACGTCGTTACATTTCACAGATATCGGTAGTACTCAGCAGCTAGTAGATGGATGCGTGGGAAAGGGAGTAAATCCAAATATCAATATTGACACCATCGGGTTATATTTATATACATATTTAAATATTTACACATGGTTTCTGATAAATAATCCTAGTGCATCACTTTACCCTGAGGAAGCCTTTGAAACCAGAAAAAAAATATATATATATATATTTCAATATATGTTTATCTATCTAGTCTCATACAACAAAATATATATATTATTATCAATATATTGCTCATCCCTAATTGTAGTACCTCTGTAGTGACATAATTGTAAAAAAAAAAAGTATTCATTCATTCATTTATCGGAAAATGTTGGATATTTCTAATATATCACCATAGAGAGCTTGCATGCAGTCTGTGGTTTGTGTGCTATAGTTTAGGAACCACTGCAATAGATCAATAAAAAAGATCAGATTCAACAATCAATCCACATGTTTGGCATTCCCACGTGCAACTTGTAAATACACCATAGCTATTTTAATCACAACAGAGTTTTTTTGACATGTCAAATCATGATACGTAACTACGGCAAACGAGTGTACAGGATGTGCAATACTTTATTCCCTGTGATATAGCAGAGGCTCAGTGTACAAATATTCAATAAAAGTACCTCTGTATTAGACTCTAGTGCATTACATGGTCCCCTCGCTTTACCGCCGATCACATTTAGTGGAGAAATGTTTCAGCTTTCTCATTAACCGCCGCTTTGGCTGCACGACCTCACAGGTCTGTCGCTGGAGACGTGTGCGGGCCACTGCGGTCTTCCTCTTCTGTCGCCACCCGCTGACGCATCAAATAGGAGCTGCTCCCGTCACCTGTCAGAGGAATGTGCGAGCACTCCCATCCATCAGCAGCTCGACTAGAGCCGGAGGAACTGCGGCTCGCTGCCGGGCCCCCCCGAAAAGGCCCCCCCTCCGCAGCGGCGACTGTGTGTTTTAGGGTGTGCGAGCGTGGATCCACGCGCTGCAGGTTCGCACTGGGGCATGTTTACCAGTCGCCGACGCAGCCGGCGGTTCCGTCACGTGACCCGACGTGTCCGGCCCTGCTCGGGCGGCCTGTGCGATGTCTGCGGTTTGGACAGGGCGTTACGGCGCGTTCACCGCCCACTCGGGAGAAAGAGGGGGATTTGGCGTGTGTCAACAGGCATACCTGTAACCTGGGAGATGCGCCCCGCAGGCACCTGGTGATTTTCTCATGATCGTGACGGCCAGACGCAGACGACGGGGCTTGCAAAAGTCGACTCCTCAGCAGGACTGAGGTGGCTTAGCGTGGCGTCAGACGCGCACACCGCCGCATTCCAGTGGGATGCTCTTCGTGCATGTGTGTGTGTGTGTGCACTTATGTGCCTGTTTGTGTGAGTCGGTCACAATTACTGTTTGTGGCCCACTGAAGGGACAGTGTCACGTAAGGCGCTCGGGGAACAGAACACAGGTCCAACCCTGAGAACCTGGGGAACCTGAGTAGACGTTAGAGGGACTAACTGAGTCTAAGGGCTTAGGCCCGGCCCGACACAAACACGCACCTACAGTGTCTGCTGTCTCCGTCACTGTGTACTGGAAAACAAGAGCTTTGGTGGAGACAGTGAACCTGGAGGGGTACCTCTGGGCTCCTACCCGGGCCGGAGCTTTTGGGTTACACACCTCGTGTTTGTTTTTGGGTTTGGTCATGTTGAAATGATACGGTGTCTTCCTCTTGTATTATTCCCTCTCCCATGTCATCTTCCAGTCTTTTCTCTGAAGCGTTTACCAACCCCAACATGTCTCTAAATGTGTGTGTGTGTGTGTGTGTGTGTGTGTGTGTGTGTGTGTGATGGGCCTCCTGATAGAAGAAAAGCCTCGAGTGTACGGGGGGCTCTTTAAGCGACGGATGGCGTTGCGTGACAAACACGCGAACGGTTGCCATCAGCTGTCACGCGGAACAAGATGAAACACTTAATTGAGACCGATGAAAACAACCCCCCCCCCCCCCGCTGTTTCAGTTTCATCAACCGCCGCACCTTTTCTGTTTGATCTCAGGTGTCACCTATACCTTTGTGCGTGCTTCCATGTTGTCTTTTTGAGAACACCATGGGGTGCCCGTTTGTGAGCATGTGCACATATTTGAGTTAGTAGGTGCACACCCTCGAGCTTACCTGGGATGTGTACGTGCAGCCGGCACAGGCGCTAACTGCTCATGCTCCTCGCGACACCTGTCACTCGGATGTGGATTAAACCACTTTCACTTGTCATGTGTTTACAATAGTGCTGGTTGATGTGCCAAAAACCATGTGAGATTCAAGATGAGATGGCGGGCGACCCAGTGGCGAGCTGGGTTGGTGCAGGAGAGTATCAGGAGAAACCTGCATCGCCGCAGGTGGTGGAGGGACCGTGTCCTTGGCTGCTCCCTAGATTCCAACGGCACATTGAGAAGCGCCACTTAACGGCGTGTTTTGCATTGATAAGGCATGAGTGGAATCACTATGTGCGTGTTTAGCTTAGTAGAGGAAATAGGTCAAGAGCCTTTGACAAACAAGAATTACCACCCGTTAGATGTTCCACCCAACAACCTCATTTTGGGTGTGGTGATGTTTTTTTTGTTCTCCTTCCAAGTTCACCATTGTCATTCCTCAGAACTGTGTGGCACGCTCGATCAGTTCCAAGGAACTTGCACAAATTGTTCACCTCAGATGAACAGAAACCCAAGTTCATAACGGGTCATAGTGGCGGAGTGTTTGAGGACACGCTACTCATCCGTGGTTACTTTATTGTTGCCTAGCCAGCTGTCTTTGAACTCACACGTTTATATGGACTCGACAAGCAAGACAAGTATTGTTTTTTGCTGCTGTAATATTACGGCTGTTTAGATTATTTTTTGGGGAGCTGCCGGAGCGTAAAGGCTAATGTCGTGCTAAGCCTCGGCCTTCTCATGCCAAGGGGTTTGGATTAGTTTCGCTGTAAGGTGTAAAGTGTGTATTATTTATCAGCTTGCTTCCTTGTCGCCGTAGGAAGGATTTATGCTTCGGTGTCGCTGGCAGGAGAAACGATCAAATGAAGGAAGACACATTTCTGGTCCGATCGCACCGACACCGCCATAATACGTCTCCAAAATCCTTCATCCAAGGGAGAAGTGTAGCTACAGTCCATCTGCAGCCAGCTCTCCCTGGCTGGCATTAGTGGAGCTCTCAGAGGAGCCGATGGACAGAGGTGAAGGGGTTTCAGAGTCGTCGTGAATTATTGAATATGATCGGGTTTCCTGTGCTGTTGTGTACATACAAATGCTCGGGCACGGTGGAAAGAAAACTTAACACCTGTAATCCCCACACGGTGTAGAGGAGCGGAGGATCACACTGCCGAGGCTCGAGTTTAATGGAGTGGTTGAAAATGAAATATCTATTATGAATACTATGTATATTTATCAGATGGTTTTATTGTTTGTGGGAAGAAAATGGCAGAAGAAGATCCCTCTTTGAACGAAACGTAGAACAGTTAAAAACACTGGGAGCTTATCATTGAGTACGGATCTTTTGTCAGATTTTATTTTGGCCTTTATCTGAAAATAACTGGGGAAGGCCAAAAAGTGGCCGTACTGATCACCCGGGGCAGAAGTCTGGACATTGTCAGTTGCAAAACAAATCCAAAAAGCAGATCATGTTAAATTTAGCTGGTAATGTAAAGTGACTGGGATGCCATCACCAATCTGAAACAGGTCTTTGTCTAATATTTACGCTTGGAAATAGTACAATTGTTCTTCCGGGTGAGTCTGAGATGGATGTGGTCAGATTGAGGGGCAGTAAGCAGGGGGTAGGATGTAGGGAAGGGGGCCATTGATCCTCCCGCTCCCTGCGGTACTAAACTTAAGCCATAGCTATTTCCTATAATACGACCACCTAGAACTCAGTGTTCCTTTGTTTAATAAAACGCACGCTTGTGTCCGAATGGCAATATGTTTGTGGTGATGTTTAAATGAACCTGGGGTTGAATCTTCATTCTCTTTTCTGCTAAAACGGGAAAGCAGCAGCTTTGTAGCCGTGCACTTTGAATTATTCAGCCACCCAAAGCTATATCTGTGACCTCCAGGAGGTGTGATGGGCCCACCCAGCTCCTGTTTCTCCCCATCACTAATTACATCTGTCTTTCTAGAGGAGAGGAGGCGCTCTCTATTAGAATAAGAGCAGAACAATGAACTTGAAGACTATGGGACGGAGAGACTTGCCTAAAAGGGAAAGATTGTTTTCTAATTAATCTTATTACCATTCCATTTGAGTGACACCCTAATAAAGTGTAGTAACCTCTGATTAGTGTTGTATAATGATCTTAGTTAGAATCAATTATCTGGAGCCCTCGGCCTTTGTTGTTACATTAAGGTCACAGAATCAAACCGTGTGAACGTTTGTGTCGGATGGATTTTTACTTTGCACAGTTGCCAATGTGCCACAACCCTTCCCTGGTACTGATTGATTTACGTCAAAGGACATGTTGTCAGAGTTAACCGCAGGCTAAGGGGCTGAAGCCGGGTGACCGATTCTATGACGTCGGCCTAGAGGCGACCACTGGGGGGCAGTGTTGAGCCAGACGGATGGAGGAGCGAAGACGCGCGTGAAGGACTGTGTTCTGGCTTGATGCACATACAGTAGAGCGGGCCGGGATCAACATGTACCACATAAACTGCCGGGATATGCAAGCAGCGCTACGTAGCGAGTTCAGAGAAGATTTGTGTTCCCTGACAATCAGTTTCAGGTGTAAAGGCCGACGGTGTTCAGGGCGCCCCACACGCCCCCTACCTTTTCTGGGTGAGCGACCTCATTGTGCCCTCAGGGACCTGCGAGACACTATGAGCATTGTGCGTTGCTGCAGAATTCGAGGGACTTGCCTTTCACCATCTGTAGCCCAGAGGACAAGCCCCCGACTCCACTCAGCTCCAGTGGTGACAGGGGGACAAGGGGATACTTCCAAGGGAACCTTGTTTCAGTGATCAGATGATGGTGAAGTGACCTGGTCTGGATTCACAAGTGTCGATTTGCAGCTGTCAGCGCTTGTTTTAAGGGCGGCTGTCCCCCCAAAAAGGGCCAGAGAACTGATTAATGTTACAAGTGAGGGACAGAGATCCATTTATCCATCCAGTCATTGGCCCACCAATTGTTGTATTGGGAGTTTGTTTAAGTAAAGTCGTCGAGGTGCCTAAAAAGCGTGATCCACTTCTTCGTGTTTGCGCACACTTTCTGTGAATTCGTCTGTCCCAGTCACTCTGGAGTGGAGACACGCAGCTCCCCTTAATGGCCCTTTGTTCAACCTGCAGGCTCACAGGTCAGGGGTCAACTGCACCTGAGGCCGATTCCCACAAACAAAAGCTCTGTGTTTACTGGCACCAGGCCACCACTTTCCTGTCTCCTGCAGGACACACACACACACACACATAAGTCAACATAATAAAGTGGCTACAGAAAGTTAATGTGAATTTACTTATTTTACCCCTCTTCATATCCATTCTACTACCGTGACAAAAAAGATTAATTCCTGTGTTTTGTTAAGTAAGTATTGACACAAGTGATCTATGTTGAGCAATTATAGAAGTTCAGTTCTCCGGGACAGAGGGATTAAGTTGGATAAAGAACACTGAATAGAAGCCAAAGCCGAAGCTGACGATTAAATGTAATTTGCTTGGAAATTTGAGGTGTTTTTTTTTAATATAAAAAATAAACGTTCACTTTGATACAAACAAAGAGGGGTACTGTCCGGGTTCAACCAGGGTGGTATGTTACAAGAAAGAAACTACAAACAGGTCCAGAACTTCAACATATCATCAAACAGCGAAACCAAGGTGAATCACTTCAACCACGGAGATAATTATCAAAACTGAACAGGTTGAGCAGGATTTTCAAAAAGTAATTTATTGCTACTACATTTTTAACCAAAATTTGGCAAGCGGATCACAGACACGTCTGCGTCTCCAACCGTCAGACCAATAAACAAAGGACGTGTAACTTCAATGCAACGGCATCCATACTTCTATTCATGTTCCCAACACAAATACAATGTAAAGCTCTTTAACACTGACCATTACAATCAATCAGGACCCAAAGCCTCAACATTCTCAGTACTTCTTGCATCGGAGACGTACATTCCCAGCTCCTCTGGCACCGAGTCAAGGACAGCAGATGGAAATCTTTAAGCTGCCCCCCCACTCGCCATTGGATGGGGGCATGAGGGGGCGTGCACTGACCAGATTGAGCCCTGAGATGGTATCAAAAGGAAACAGTCGGGTGCTGCGCGGATCCTGGGCGGTGGTGGGGTTGGGGGTAGGGGGTTCACTGGGAAAGAGCGGGGCGGGGGTACATCCTACCTGCCAGAACATGAGTAGAACAGGTGACCCCCCCCCCCCCCCCCCCCGTCCCCAAGGCCCTGCTCCCTTTTGCTTCCAGCCCCCTCCACCTGTCACCCTGTCACTTGTACTGGGAAGCAGCAGGATGCCTCCCTCCCCTCCATCTCTGGTACGCCCCCTCGTTCGTTAGCTCAGGGCTCTCCGAACCGTACCTCTTTCTTAGGCTGCCTTCTAACTGTTCGGCATTGAGCTTTTAAGGGTTAAACAATGTTGTTGTGTAAGTTGTGATATTGTCAACACCTCATTACAATGGAAGAGAGTAACAGTGGAGTAAAAATCGAGGCATTGTTAAAAAAAAAAGCTGGCCCCTTTGTCACTGTTTTTAACTGGGTAAAAACAATGCCATCATAATTCAAATTAACTGCAGGCTCTTGAACATTTCTTGCGTGAAAATGTGCCGTTGATTTTTATTGAGGAATTTTTCACAACAACTCTAGCAAGCTAGCAACATGGCGGCTGGTCGACCACTTCAACAACTATTTCATCGACCGGTCAGGGAAATTGGGGCTGACATTCATGCCCCTCAGGTCAACATTATGAATTGTCCATCAGTTTTGGTTCTTGACTAACTAAAGAAAATACATTCCTGTCCTCCTAAATAAGGTTTCCTGTTAGCACTGTCGTTGTAGTATGTTAGCATTCTAATGTTAGCATTTAGCTCACAGAGCCACCAGCATGACTTGACGATTCTTTACCTCTGACTAAAGTCCACTATCATTGTTGGAAATCATCCATCAGCGGTTGAAGGTAATCGTCTGGAAATGTATTTTGTTAATTATTTTATTGCAAGGGAATTACTTTTTTTTGCACGTGAGCTGATTGAGCTTGAGATGAAAGTGATGCGACAAGCCAAACTAATGCCGCCTTTGAATCCAATTCGATGTAATTATCCTCATTATGACAACAAGTTAAGCTATTATCATGGTGACAACTGCACATATGCACAATTAGAAAGTCTTCATTGTACCGTGTACTTACTGCAGTTAGGTCTTATCCCCCAGCTGCTTTGAGCAAAGCCGGTCTGCAGCCACAGTAGAGGGCCGAGGTCACGCTGGGCAGACCTTTAGGTGGGATTTTCTCTAACTATGTCCAATGTGCAGCAGTAAGGAAACAGCAGGCGCCCTCAGTTGAGTTTACTCAATAAACACTGGTTGAGATAATAAATAATGTTTTGGTCTGTGAATGACGAGCAGTGACTGAATCACCCGGGACGACACGGTCGGCCTCACCTCAACTGCACTAAGTGGAAAAAAGCTGCTGAAACCTGTTGAGATGAGTAACAGACAGAGATGCGGCATGCAAAGTCCTCCCTGTAAAGCCTAGTGTTTGATAGCAAAACTGGAAAGCAGAGTTTCTATTGTCTTTTTGCTATTGTCTTTTACTGTATTTGACATGGTGGCTCAAAAGCTTTGTGGTAACTCGAGAGAGTTCACGCATGTAAACATTTTGATAATGCCCGCTAGGGCTCGCTGCTTTACATGGCCTTTTAAAAGTTTCAGTGGGATTAAAAGAGGTTAAACGCACACAAAACACTGCTATTTCCCTTAGGCAGTAGAGGAACCTTCCCACTCTCTGCTCACACTCTACAATAGTCACGCAAGCCCTGTCAGAGAGAGGTGCACACACACACACACACACACAGTCACAGGAAAACATGCAGACAATAACCTTTCCAACAATGAGTCAGATGTGCTACTCAGGGCGTTAAGTCCTCATTGGGATTACGGTTATAGGTGCATTCTTTGTGGATTTGTTTTTAATTTTTTTTGTATTCACATGCACCTTTGTTGTTTTAATGCTCGGAGAGATTTTGTGGCGTTAACAGGTAAGTTTGGATTTGCATTGCAGAGGTAGACGATACGCTGTTGGTGCAATGTTCAGTTGACAGCGACAACTACAGAGTTACAATAACGCTTTGATCCTTGCGGGTTTTTTTGTGTGAAGTGTGTGCGTGTGCGTGTGAGCGACTTGCATAGTTTCAGTGAGCGTGTGTGTGAGGGCCTATTGGAGCCGGATGCCTGCTTCAGAACAGGCTGCAGGGCATCGCTGAATGACTGATAGAAGAGACCTTTAAAACAAAGCTCCCGACATACTCACAGGGACACACACACAATAGAAGCTAAACCACCAAGAATCCTCTGCCTGTCTCCCCAACGTGAAAGAACAGTCTTTTTTATTTTTCAAAGCACTTCTTGACACACGCAATCCAAGTCAGCAGTTGTAAATCAAGCCGGTCACTTGGAGAGAAAAGATTCCATGCTTTGCTTTTCAACGACGCCTCCACCCACTGGCACACGCCAACGAATCAAGTGGCATGTGCCACGACAGGCGGCTGGTGCCTTCCAACCCGTGTGCGTGCGCTGTGCTGCGGAGGCTTTGCGTGGAGGTCAGGCGCCGTCTCATTTTAAGTCCCTTATGTCCTTGGTTGCTTGAGCTTGACTTCAGTTGCCGGGTGTGGGGTTTTAAACCCTCTGAATTCCAGAGCTGTATAAATGCTCTCAGATGCTACTGGGGGTGGGGGGGGGAGGCTAAATAGTGAAGGGTATCGGCGGGTTGTACAGGGTCTTTCACGTGCGAGACCGAGAAAGAAGCAGAGAAACGGAGGCCGAAAACCAGACTGAAAACCCGAAACCCGAGTGTCATCACCGTCATTGAAGGTTGGAGACTTTTGCAGCACTGATATGGATTTTAAATTATAACGGCTACAAAATGTCACCGCCACCCTGACCACATGGTGTGGTAGATGCACATCGGGGCCTGTTAAGAAAATCCAAAATGGCTGCCGGCCCCGGCGCCGCAGCACAGAGCGGCTTGGTTCATATACAGTGTGCAGGAAGTGATTAACAGTAAAAGATGAAAGGCTGTGGACAGGACAGACATTCTTCCCAGGGAGCCGACTCCTCCGGGGGAAACAGCACCACTTCCTCTTTTTACAGACTGACTGCTGCCTCCGCAGCACAGCGCACACATTGTCACTACGTGAGGCCTGACACACAATTCAGACTTTGTGTGTGACAGACAGAGAGAGGGAGACCGGGGGGGGTGATGTGTTTATATGTTGTTGGACTTCGCGTTGAGGCCACGTATGAGCTGCACTTTTGAAAACTATTATGTTGTTTCCCGAACCACCGATCGGTTGGGAGGCGTATGCTAATTTCTCTGCACATCGTACTCTCAGTGGCGCACAGCTGCTGCTGCGCTGAAGGAGGCGATTATGTGGCGCGGCCAGCTGTGGATGATACGCAGGAGAGTGAAGGCAGGAAGGGAAGGCAGACCTCTCTGATGTCAGCAGCACTGAAAAGGCAATGCAAATTTGATCCAAAGCTGTTACTGTGCGGAGCATTTGAGCTGCATGTGTGAGTTAATGAAAGACCAAAGGGGATAAAGTGTGTGTGTGTGTGTGTGTGTGTGTGTGTGTGTGTGTGGCTGAAAAAACAAACCTGCTAAACATTGAATTAATTTGGTATTAAAGCATTTGCATTAACACCCAAATATTCATGACCTCACGTTAAATTGTCTATGATAAATGGATGCAGTCACTCAGTTTCAGACGTTGCACAATACACACAACAAAATAAGAACGCTTCTCTTATATATCCAGTTTTAACCTTTTGATGTTTAATCTGGCCCCCCTACCCGCCCACGCCAACCTGAGGTGAAACCTAACCTCCTTTTGGGCTCAATGGATGGCAGATCACAGGCCCTCGAGATCTAAAAGAGACAATTATCCTCAATTGGAGGCTGACAGGAAGAACAAACGCTTCATAAGTGGTGCAGGGGTCTTTCTTCTCCTGGGGTTTGGGGGGGTAAATCCACTGACACGGGGCCGTAGGTATGACCAGGTCACCTCGCAGACAGGTGAAGGACCCCACAACCCGTTCTCTGGAAGAACGGCCGAGACGTCCGGGTGATCGTAGGTCCCTGGAGGTAGATGTGGAAAAGCGTCCTTTTTCGTGAGGTCCAGTTTGCCGTACAGCTCGGGCCCAGAACTCGAGACTAAAAATACGTTTGACCTTGTTGTTCCTTTTGAAGCTGTGGTCTCAGGGACGGTGTCTTTGTGTTGGGTTGGGTGATGGCTCCCACAGCCTTTGGTGCGGTAGGCACCGAGCACCAAGTCCAAACGTGGGTTTAAAAATAGCGAGGCCTGTGGATGTGTGGCTTGCTCTTGTTGTGTCTCTTGGCAGATTCAGGTCAGAACGTATTGGCCATAATCTGCTTCACATGCAAAGCTACATGGTAGGTTTCCATGTTTTGTTACGGACAGCCAGTTATTTTCATAGTCAATCCAGTTTGAGAACACATTGATGATGGAGGGATATTGACATTAGGAAATAAATTGGTACGCCGCTGTCCCTGGCGTAACAAACACGAGATTTTCCTCCACGTCGTCTGCCAGAGCTTAACTTTTCATTCACATATTGGTTACAAATGAGCCTCATTTGCGATGATAACCGGAGCGATGCACATATGGCTTCTAGTGAAAGACCCCCACTTGGCCTCCCCTTCTGCCATTAAAAAACATTTCACCTGATAGAATCATTTGTCTTTGAGTCTCAGGCCGAGCAAGTCCAAGGACAGTTTCCAGCATCTAATTGGTCCGAAGGATCATTGACATCACAAAAGGTGAAAGGTCGGTCCGGGACAGCCTCGCAGGTTCTTTGGTGCCAAGTTCTGTTTGAGAGTTGCCAGGTGTGAAAGGCTTTTCTTGTTGTTCTTGCACTGATGTGACCATCTGTGCCGGCCGACTAGCCAGTGCAGAGAAAGCGATTCGTGCTGACGCAATTTAAAGAAAACACACTTGTAGGTGGGGGGGGGGGCTGGGAATCAAACATCTCTGAGCTGTACATCAAGGACCCAATATTTGAAACATTTCCGACAGGATGCAATCGTCCTCCATGAAGATCTATGAAGTATTGAAAGGAATATTTTAGAATCAAGTTGCTGCTTGTATATGCATGTGTCATCGAGGCTGCATTAGCCACTACTAGCATAACACAGTAAACCCTCCGACTGAGCTGTGCACGGTCCAATTGCATTTTGGGAAATGTAGCTTCCATGTTTAATAGGTAGAAAACATTTGGGCTAAAAGAGCCAGTATCTGGTTGTGATGGAGGGATTTATACTACAAAAATATATATCTATCTATGTTTTTGCTGATCACGTTTTTGTTTTAAAAGTCTTTTGTTATGTGTAAGTACGTTGCAGGAAAACATCCCTTGGACTTACCAGTAGAAGTATGTGAACAGGAAGTCACTGTTGCATCAGGAAACATAGTTTTCAGGGCAAAATTTATAGCGAAAAGTGTTTCAGATAATTTCATCCAAGCCGCTTTGAACGGTTTTGAACAAATTGGATTCCCAAATGGGCTTTTGCACAAACGTCGATGCTATTTCAGTTCATTAGATGCTCTGACGCATCTTTAGTGATCCATGAAGTTGCACCGAATGAAATCGTATTTATTGTAAGTGTTGTTAAGGGTAAGTTTAAACTTAGTAGCTTGTGCAACTGTTGCATCTTGCATTTCGTAAACACAGCAACCATTTCGACTTCTCTTATGATATAAATAGACAGTATTTACTCACACGTCTAGTTCACCCAACAATTGCTTACACCTCTGCGTCTGACCTTTAACATAAACACAACCTGGCCCCTTTCCCCACAGGCCCAGGGGGTGCAGGTGGTCCACATGGACAACTCTATTTGGGCTCTGACCCGGGTTCAAAGGTCAGACACCTCAAATGATGCCCTTCCTTGCCGCCCATAATTGCCCTGTTTATTTTTAGTCCACACCGGGCCGCGTTGAGCTATTAAAAGAAAGGCGAACATGAGGCTGACTGCTAATTACTGTTGGGCCGGAGGACCCTTACTCTCCCTGATTGCTACCATGTGGTAGCCCACTCGGAGAGAAGGGTCTCATCTGTCACCCTCACTGTCTCTCTGTGGCATTGCGCTTTACGCAGCGCAACGGGATGGAACTTTGTGTATTTCGATAGAAACGTCCGCAGGCTTAAAAGAGCAAAAGCTTCGTTTTGTGGAAGAATTTTGATAAAACAAACAGTGTCTTTAAAACCATAAACGTAGTTCATGCAATGTGTCCCAGGAGATCACAAGACGACTGCAATTTCACAGGATACACAAGGATATCAAGAGATAGTTATCACACAAACATTCCTGGCAAGTATCAGTACAACGGGTTCGAGCATTTAAGGAAGCAGTAAGTAATTGGGTCGAATTAGACCCGTTTGTGGTCAGCCGGTGGTTGAAATAAAGCAGCACAGGCGGCCATCTCGCTGAAGTTGTGCAGTTTACAAAGGTTTAGGCTGTGGATTAGCTAACGGGCCACAGCATGCTTCCGTTTAGTCTTTATCTCATATGACAATTAGCAGTTGTTGAACTGGAGAAAACAAGTTTGATTTTATACACATTTTGAATGAGAAACAATGAACATGTATTTCTTTTTTCAGTATTCTTGACATCAGCATCTTGCCAATGTTCATGTACCGAGAAATGTCTTTAACTTATTAGAAATCCTTCTACTTTCTGATTCGAGGCTACTTGCTTCTCACTTCTCTCGTCCCTCAATGCCAACCCATGTAGCGGCAACACGTGTGCCGGCGGTGCAGCCGGCGCTGTCAGGAAGGTGTCTGGATAATGTCAGACAGCGCCGGCCCACCCGTCTCGCTCCGCTCCGATGGATTGGGTTTCCGCCGCTCCGAGATGCACACAAACCTGCAACTTCCCGCAGCAACCGATCGTTGAGTGGGGGAAGTGGATATTCGCGGCGGAGCAGAGAAATATACCGCTTAGACCTGGAAGGCGGCTACGATGTGAGCGAGTGAAACGTCAAGGCAACCCAGAGACGAAAAGGCCTGAGCGTGATCGATGACTTTCACACTTACAACATGTCCTCGGCTGTTAAATTAACATTTCCGTCGTAAACATAATATAATGTCAGTAAGAAGAAGCACGTATGAATAAATTCCTTTGCCAACAGACATGAACTGTGAGGCTTTATTGATGATTCCCCTTTTCCTGACAGTTTAAGGCGGCTGCTTGAGGCTAGTTATTCCCCTTTCACGGCTCTCCTAATCCCCAGGTACTGCCACCACCCGACTGTCAGCTCAACACAAACAAAAGCCTGATGCTGCGGCTCCCCTGAAGCATCTCACCCTGATTTATTAGAAATGGGAATGAAGCATGTGTTTGTCACACTGACCTTGAGAAGAAAAAAAACCTGTGTGTGTTGAAGAGGAGGCCAGTTGGACTGGAAAGTTTGGTATAAAGAAACTGAAGAGCGAAATATTTGATAACTCTGACTGATGAATGTGTTACGGCAGCATCTGGTAACACTTTGGATGGCTGCTAACCCGGGTTATCGGGCCTGCAATGCGAATTACGCTTTTATCTTGGCGTTGGAATCTCAAACTTTCTGTTTTTTAAAGTCGTAATTGCGGGAAGCTCGTTTCTTTTGGTTGGGTCTGCTGAGGTAACGCCCAGCTCTTAATATCTGGAGTGTGTCAGGAGCTTTTCTCTGCCACTATTGTTTGTCTTTCCTCCCGCGGTGTAACGTGGTGGAACTTTTTATGGTCGAGCTAATCCTTAAATGTGCCGTGCAGATGTACAGTCGATTTCTCTTTACACGCTATTTGTTTTCAGCCAATGTGAGGTTGGTTTGTTGTTGGCAAAAATACCAAAGAGGTATCTTGGTGATTTTTTATCAAAAGTAATAAGTCTGTGATTTAAATGTAAGCACTATACATCATATCTGAACATATCTATTCATACATCTATTCATGGCCAATTTAGATTTTAAAATCTTACTGTGCCATTACAATTATTGCAGTTTTCTTTATAAGAAGTTACAGGAAGGCATATAGAGAAGGGAAGAGGCATCAGGATTCATCCTGTGTTGACCATGAATATGTATGCAAAGTTCTAGGGCAATCCAGCACATATATCTTTATCTGTAAATCTCACAGCTGATTTATGAACCTTGTCTCTCGAGTCACACGCTAAAATACAAACTCTCCATATTTCATTTCGTATTCATTTTGGTAGACAACGTGCAGACTCTCGAGGCTGTGGTTACGCTGCCATGCGGCCCGTGTCCCCGGTGGCTTCCCCGGGCCACTGTAGCCACCCAGACAGCTGCTGAGGACGAGCAGCGCACCTGATGGCGCCCCCCGTGGCTCCGCTCTCTGGGGGCCTCGCAGGCGGCTGGCACGTTGGTTTCGGGCAGCGCTCCAACAGCAACACGGAAGTAAATGGAAACCAAGTTTGAAAGCAAAGCCCATAAAATCACCAATCACACTTTACTGTTTGCTAACCGTCTGCTGCCGCTGAGGAGGAGAACCTTTGATGAGGCTGGAAAGCTCAGAAATAGAAAACTGCTGCGCATTGGTTTCACATTTTTGAATAATAGCCAGACCAATGAAGCACAAAACCCTGCAAGGTTGAACCTACGCAGCTTGTTCCAAACCTGCAGAGGACTGGAAGCCTCGTCCAGCTGGGACCCACAGCCAGCTTCACCAGACACTCCCAGTTCCTCTGCCACCTCCTAATCTCCCTGAGAAACCAAGGTGGGACTCCTGGGTGGAAAAGGTCGCCGTTCCCCCAGCATTCCTGGCTTGGCAGGGGGGCACGGGTTGGGTCGAACTGGAGGCTAGACGGGGGCGTTGAATGTCCAGGGGACGTAACTCTGCGAGGTTTGGTCCTTTGGCTTTTGTTGATGTTTTTTGTTGTCATTGTTGTCCAGACTTAATACAGCATTCCTCCCGGCTCTGCAGCGAGTGTGTACTGGAGAAAGGTAGAGCAGAGAAGGGGGAAGACGACAAAACACACAGGTTTTTAATTCTTATGGGAAACAATAGAAGGTGACCCCCCCCGAGCCATTTTGGGCCCTTGTGGCCTTCGGGGCCCGGAGCAGATAACCGCATCACAATGACTAAATGAACAGGGCAACGCGATCCACCTGAGGAGAGATTTAAACAAACAACCAATGTTGTATTTAGTACTTTCAGAGGAAAAGTATTTACGTCTGAAGATCAAATAATCAACTATAGATTGTTTTTAAAGCAAAAAGTTTTCAAACCCTTATTTTACCTGTATTTTATTGTCTTAACTTTTATAGTAACGGAGTTCAATGCCACACTTACATTTCTCTCTCTAGATGCACGCTTTATATATTTGAAACTGTTCATCTTGAATGTGTGAGTTTGTCCAAAACCTTTTAAGTCTGCTACTTCGAATGACAACAAAACCAACTGGTATTGGTTGGAAGTGACTCCGGCGGAGCTAACGGGGTCAAGCGCCGGTCACCCGACGCCAGCTCGTCTTTGTTGACTGGCACGTGACTCCAGTCCGGCGAGGCAGCTCATCTCAGACGGCCTCGCTCCTCTGCTCTCAGGACAGATCACAGGTGAACGGGTTGTTTTACCCCCGGAGCCTTCTGTCACTGAGACATGGGCGTGTTTGAAGTTCTTACCAAGAGCTCGCGTGTTTTCGTACGAGCAGGATCCGTCATTCTGCCGGCGTTGTTGCTGTCCTCGGCACAGGATTCCTCTCCCCAGGTCATTGCTTGCTCCTTCGTTTCTCCCCGTGTGTTTTTCCTTTCCACCTCATTCAAACGGGAGAACCCACCAAAGCCCCATCAGATAACTGTTTTAGGGGTGAGGCACATTTTGCTCGCAGTGCTTCTATGCAGTTGCCAGGCCGAGGTTTTTCAGGACCGGCTCAGGGGAGCAGATTATGCCTAATGAGGTTCCAACTTAACGGGACCAGAGGAGGCAGCTGGCGGAAACCGACCTCAGTTCAAACCTTTATCGTGAGATCTCTCCGCGGGCCAGACTGAGGTACCAACCCACAGGAAGTACTTCGCCAAGCCGGTCACGTCCCACAACCAACGAGCCTCAGCGACTCACAAGGAGACCTTTGAGAAGACGATGGTCAGACTGGTTCAGGTACTCACTTCTCTTTGTGCCTGCCGCTATGAGAGGTGAGACATTGGACGGCAGATGGCCTTTGGGGTTTGATTTACCCTCACCTGATGCGGTTACACACGGTAAAGGCAGAACACCTGTTCACTGGTCCCCCGCGGCCGCGGTATTGTTTTTACAAGGCTGTACATTATACACCTGGGATGAATAATAAGTGGGTTACAAATACATACTCACTTTCACCTTTCATTCATTTTCAAGAGTGTTGATAAATATATAGTATTCTGTTAAATCCTGCACGTATTTCCTTGTGTGTAGTGCACAGAGAAGCCGATCGCCGACCCGTTTTCTCAGGTGGGGTCCCAGGCTTTTGTTTTTTACCCTCTTGCTGCTTTATTGATACCCCTGTTGTCATAGCTGACAAACAGAAATAAGCAATCAGTAATTGTTTTGTCGTTGGGAGCCGCCCAAATCAATTATATGTCTCCCCAGCAATCATTTCCTGGGTTGATTTAAACACAGCCCCCCCCCCCTTGTCAAGTCATCAGGGCTAATTGAGACCTGGGGAGCTCCCCTGCAGGCCGATGTTTGTTTTGAACTGGGATGTGGTGCATTTCTTTATTTTTTATTTTTTTTTGCAGTGAATGAGACTATAATTTGGCTACGGCGGTGTTTGTGCAGGACGCCAAACCCACCCCGCCCCCCAAAAAGTCTGCCTTCAACTCGCTGACATTTCTTCACTTGGTTTGGACTAATACAAACACCCCCGACTGCTGAACAGCTACCTGGTTTCCAGTCATTCCCAGTGCCACGGTGGGAGCAGCAGGTGTGGGAACAATCTGGGACCCACCCAGCTAGCCGGGGCCCTTTTCTCTCACTGTCCTAAGCTGCCGTCCATTGTTTGGGAGGAGCAGAGGAACAGGACAATTAGGACATTACGGCTGGGTGGCTGAGCAGCCGTCCCAGCTGGCTGCTGGTGTTTGCGCGTTAACTGATTCTGACCAACAATCGTGAAGAAAATTCAATTTTTTAGTCTCTGGGATGGAAAGTTTGACCAAACAGTCAATGTGGAAATGTTTTAATCTGACAGAAAGGCAGATGAAGCTCAATGGAAAGCAAAAAGGACATATGTCCATTATGATATGGACGGACAAGTACAAAATACACTTGACTTAGACTAGAATTGTTTTTTTCAAAGCTTTCAATGAAAACCACATTGTGACCGTACAGCATTGGAATCCTTCTGTTTAGAATCAACATAGAAGTTTCTATCCAACTCACAGTCTTCAATCTGCAAGTTGTCCTTGCTCACTCTCCCTATAAAGAGTGTAACCCAGGTGTAGCAAGCTAGTAGACTCTTGTGACGTGTGAGCTTTTTGGAAGGTTTCCGCAGGTATTTGTCCATAACCAAAGTACTGGAAAAATGAGGAATTGAGCCTGATGATGGCGCCAGATGAAAGGTGAGGGGTACACTTGAGTTATTATAATTCATCCTGAGATTAAAGTTGTCTGAGACCACTCAGGAGGACCACCACAGTTAAAAGGATTAGTCCTGTGAGAAACATTATGTCCTGTGCATGAAATTTGGGTCCGTCCTCCCAATGTTTGTTGAGGTTTTGGGCGGCCGACAGACCAGCAGCTCCAGACACCTTTTATACCTTTTTTTTCTGCTATTGATGTTTCTCCGTGGACCACTTTTAGGAGACAAATCTTCCACTTGTTTCTTTTTATAATTTCATATATTTTAGGCTTCATAGTGCACAGTATTAAGAACTATTCAATGTCTTAACTTCAGATATGGCGTCTGCTCTCCCGCCATCTGAGCAGCATTCCCGTTTAGTTCCACTCCATCCAGGTGTTTGTGTCTCTCGAGTCGTTGCCTCATCCTCTAAACCCCACCACTTTGACATCAAAGCGGAGGTGTGTTGTTCCCGATCCTGGCCGAGGACCATGTCATGGGAGAATGACCCTGCGAGAGGCCGCCGCGGCCCCGGGTGGACGTGGAGCCGCCTGAGAGGAGCGGTCGGGTCTTTCCACCACGTCGCCGCGCAGTAAAGGCTCTGTAGCCCGATTTCTCTTTATTGAATCACCTGCAGCAGCTGTTGCCATCTGATGATGTACGCCAACTGCTTAATGTCAACAACGAGACCAAAGCGTCCTCGTAAATGTACCGGGGCAGTCACTCCAAGGCCCTTCTTTAAGGGTCACCGTGTCTGCCCTCTGCTCTGTCCAGTCGCATACCTGAACCGACGCTGCAAGTAATAAAGTAGGACCCCCTTTCATCTGATGTCCCACCCAGAGGCTTCTCCCTCCAAGCAGACAATACTCTTAATTCATTACTGGACCGGCCTCTTCAAAGCTCAGCCACTCTTCACTGGGAAACTCTAAACTAAGGCCCCAGACAGGCTCCTTTAAACACCCATTCGCCCCCTGGGCTCTGAGGTGGTGGCTGGATGAGTCCACATAAGTCACGGTAACCTGCACATATCCCCTCCTTAGCCCCGCAGCACCACACCTATCCCCCTCGGGTGACAGGTGGATTATTGGGCAATGGTATTTCTGCATTCTCCTGCACCAGCTACCAACACGCCCACTGACCGCGGGAAAACATCGCTGCAGATCGGCAGAGATTGTCTTTGAGGAAGCCTTTCAGATTCTTACTGCGGCCGTATCTTTGTGCTTGTGCGAGAAGTCAGACCGTGTCCCTGTTTGAGCCGAGGCCACATCCTCAAAGAGACGGGGACCTTAAGCGGAAACAAGTAAAAGACATAGCGTCCCTTGTCTTTTTATCACATGTAGTCAAAGCATCACTTTACACTGGGACGTGTTTGTTGTTTGCAGTGTAATCCCTTGTTGTGACCTCAAATCGGCTGACTGGCTTGTTGGCCACTCAGGAGATGTTAAACCACTTGACTTACACGGTTTGACGTGTTCAGAACAGGTGATCAGTTGATCCGTAACGACATTCACTTTTCCCCTGATCGTGATTTTAGTTCCAGCATTCAGAGTGTTTGAGACTATGGCCGTCACAAACAAACACCGCTTGTCTCTACATGATGGGTTTTCATTTTCAGAGTATTATAGTTGTACTCAAAATACAGGTCTTAATGCAAAAAGCACCACACGCCATTATTGAAATCACCATGTGAACGCCATATAAGAGCCCCCCCCCACACACACACATCCCCTTGGGTGGTAAGAAGCTGAACCTGCACATCCCACCATCTCATTTTCCTTCTCTCTCTGTCTCCTCCTCTCTCTACCAACTACTTGTCAAGTCTGATGTCAGGCCGCTCGCAGGGTCCCAGGGTGAGGGTACAGTTTCTGTTTTGACACCCGCTCCTAATTACATGTGTAAATGATTGATCACCTGAGCCTAGCTGGGCAGCGGTGTGACAGTCCCTGTTACATGACGGCTCTGCGACCATGACCAAGTCCAGGACGGTTCCCGCTGCCGGGCACAGTAGAAACAGACACCTGCGATAGCCCGACGGCTGGGAGATTAAGTTCTGAACGCTCGCCATTTGGACCAAAGACTCTCTGCCTATCAGCGGCCCTTGAGGAGCAAGTTGCACAGGTGCTGCTTGATATCTATGGCTCTTTGTTTGGTCTAATCCCAAACAATTTAAACCAAGGCTCACTGCCCACACCTTTACACCGACTCTGTGACACCTGAGGGGCCTGGCCGCTGAAAGCAGACCTCAGCTACATTTGTGAGAAGTGATTTGGCTAATTGATTTTGGAGTGGCCGGTCAGGAGGGCCTGGGGGGGGGGCAGGGGTGGACTGGGATGGAAGCAGAGGGGTGCTTCCTTTATGCGTAGCGCTGAAATGAACCTGCTGCCATGAGAGCGCCCACCTCTCAGCGACAAACCTGCGCTGAGTACAATGCACAGACATGGTAGCGCCAATTGTTAAGAAAATAAACACTGAGCCAAAGCCAGAAACCCTGTAATGCTTTTACAGATGGGGGGAGGGGGGGGGGGGTACTTCTCCTCTGCCTGTTCTGCCTGGCAACAGCTGTTGGTTCCTCTGTGCTTTGACTCAGGTTTGGAACCAATCTGAGGGCCACGAGGGTTTTAACCCCAATCTTCTCTCCCCTCGTCTCGCAGCGCGCCGCACATGAGCTGTGCAGCTGCACTTCCAATTGATCTGCTGGGCTCGCTGGAGGGAGATAGATTGGAGGGGAAATGGCTTAATTGTCCTCACTCTCACTTGTGGAATGCAAATAGCTCTCCGCCAAAACGGGCCTTCACTGTGAGGAGAGCCCCACATTGAGGAGGCTCTACATTTTTGTTTTGAACGCGAGGAATCACCTGTTTAACGGTGTTTGGCCATGGTGGCAGGTCATTGTCACATATAAATGTAACACTACCTGTTTAGCTTCCAAGAAAAGAGAAGCCTCTGCCGTTCGTCAGCTAGAGGTCAGAGAGAGATAGATGAAGTGTTTCTTCCTTTTCCACTCGATCTGATTTCCTCCGCGGTTTTTTGCTTGTTTTTCAATTATAAAAAGAAATGACCAACGTTGTACGAGAACGAAGGCAACTTCGAGGCTTTGATGTTTCCCTGCCGGCTTCAGACAGCAACTGACAGCCTGCAGATCTGTGAGCGGGGGCCTTTTTAGACCCCGGCCTGGCCCCGTTCGTCTGGCCCTCCGGTGACAAGCGCTCTGATACGACACGGTTAAACACCTGCTGCAAAGCGGTCAGGACGACCCCGGGGTCAGGGAGAACTTAGTCATTTATTATGCTCATTGGCTCGTGCTTGTTTTACACTAAAAGGTCTTCGTTCTAAAATGACAAACTCGTTATTATGAAAATCCAGAACCAAACAGCACCGACAAACGGTGAACATCAAGAGTGAACGAGCATCTCAAATGAATGCTGATGTCGCTCTGCCAACTTGGAGGTGGAACAACTCCATTGTGTTACTTTAAAGGTCATAATATGTCAATCTTGGGTTCACAGCTTGTTTCTGCTGCCCCCGAGTGGCCAAAGAAACAACTCTAAACTAAACCCATTTGTTTAGAAATGATTAAGTGGTTTGGTAAAAAAAAAAAAACGAAAGCTATACAAGTTTTATTAAGAATGTGATCTTTAAAAGATATATTTGCAATAAAGTAGCAGCTAGATATTAATAAATTCTACCCATTTCACCTTTATGTTGGATGTGAATGCCACATTCGACTTTCCACGTTTTTAAAGGATTTCCTTGCACATATAAACAAAATAACATTGTTATTAACTCTCAGTAATGAGGAGGTCCGTAAAAGGGGGCAGTGGAGTTTATACTAAAAAAAAAAGATTTCCACATAGAATAGACACATATCTTAATATCAGTTTGCGAGGTTTTTCCCTGAGGGACGCTGTCATTTGAGAGGCCGAGTGGTAGAGGCCGGGTGCCGCGGGGCCATTGTGTGCTTATTGTGGGTCACAATGGAACTTAACACTTGGCAGAGCCTGGGCTGGTTGTCAGCAGCCGAACTTGATCCCGTCAACTTGTTCTCATCGAAGAGCGATAAAGGAAGAGCTTTGAACTCACGGTTCTGTACCGGGCAAAATATGAATTCTCTATCCTCGGGATGGTGGGAGAACTTGTTTGGACACGTAGGTTTGAGAGTTCTCATCAGGCCAGTTGTTGGTGTCAGATAAGAGGAAATCATGGTGAAATATTGTGCGCCCTTGACAAGGCAAAGCCGTCCAGATGACCCGTCCACGTCGCCCGGACAGATGTCTCGTGCTCAGAGGCCCGTCAACTCTGGCTTTCCAAACTGACGCCTGCCTCACAAACTGTTGCCCTGCAGACCACAAAAGGGGCTTCACGTTACCCAGAGGGGCAGCCGGTAACCACAGATGGATAATCCTTGGATCTGGTAAACCGGTCTTCAGCAGGACCCAACCAGGAAACCCTGAGCCGTGTGTCATTGGGTGTGCATTGGGTGTGCATTGGGTGTGCATTGGGTGTGCATGTGTGGCTCCCCGGGGCAAATCATTGGGGTATGTGTAGTATTTCCTCCTTCGTACGTCACCTTGTCTGCACTCAAAAGAGAGGAGCCAAACCAAAACTGTCCTTTTCTTCTCTTCTCGACTTCGGCAGCCTGTGAAACAGTTTACATTCTGTCGCCGGAGGAGATTTGCACCTTGAAAGCTAATTTCAGTAATTATACTTTACTTTATTCACAAAGTAAAGTGAGTCGGTGAAACACAATATGACGCGGGGCGTAACCTTGAGAGCTCGTAAACGTTAGCAATGCAGTTCTGGTTGTCCTTGGTGGCCCCCAGCTGTTTTGACCTCAGATGACTCATGTGTCATCACCGGCCCGGCAGGATCCTCACCACCCGGAGGCTGCCGTCACTCTCGTGTCGCCTCACTGGTCCACGCCAGCTTTGAGCTTTCCCACCCGCCTCCGCTGGCACCAGGGGCAAGATTTACAGTGGAAAAATATAGTATGCCCCCCCCCCCCCCCCCCCCCCCTCTCTCCCCCACCCACACTCTTCCATGTGGAGCCGAGTGTGGAATGTGTGTTTGGGCATGTTGCGAGAAGTGCGAAAAAACAACAGAGCTGTAAACACTGAAGGTAAGAGAGACGCAGACTGCTGCGCTGTTCCAGATGTGCAGCGGCAGCAGGAAGGCTCTGTAGGTGCAGCTCACAGAGCCAACGTGCGCATGGGGACGGGTGCAGGCCCACGCCTGAGGGTGTGTGCGTGGGGGGGAGTTCCTGCGTGTGAGCCAATGACGTGCACAGAGGGCGGGCATTGACTTATGGAAAACGGATCACCTGATTTGTTGTTTAGGGTTACGTCAAAACAGTAAACGTTACGCGCGCGCACACACGCACACACACACACACACACACACACACACACACACACACACACTGTAGTTATTATTTAGGTCCACAGCGGCCAATAATGTTTGTCTGTCAGCATCAATAAAAACACAATATGAAGTCTTATGAATTCAATGCTTGGAATCGTTTCTGACTCACCAATCGGTAGATCATCTGTACATAAAATCCACCCGAGCGCGATCACGTGGCGCCGGAAGTTGGCTTTCGTGTGCATTGCGGTTAAAAGATTCCAGACGTGCACATCCACGTTCAACCGATCAATTACACGTTTAAGTTCAAGAGTCCGCGGCAGTTGTGCGCTGCTGCCGTCGCCCGCTGTCTGGCAACGATTATGGGAAAGATGAGTTCAGAGCCCGAGAGACAGACACAGTCCGCCGGTTCCCACGGAAAGCCTCCACGCGCGCTGCCGGGGTCAGCGTCACTTCTACTCACTGCGTTCAATATTCATTGAATCCATCGAAAGCCTCGTTGCATTATTCTCTTATCTCCTTTTTTCCACACAATACCTGAGTTGTTTTTTTTAATCTACTATTTATTTGGAGTTGGAGCTGTTGTTAATCCTCGGGCCAAAACAGTTCAGGGGGAACGTGCGTTGACATGACTATTTCAAACAGAAAGAAACATACACTTTTATTACCTGGAGACACAAATGCTTGTTTGTTTTCATCAAATGATTTAGTTGTGGGAATGTTAACTGCAATATTGATCTTCCTTTTCCGTTCCAACACACTTAGAAATGAATCATGAACACTTAACATTCCTTTATTAGCTAAATTGTAATGCATTTTTATCTATTGTGTTGTAGGTTCAAGGAGAGATAAATATTGAAGCGTAATTTCCAGGAAATAAGTGTCAAAGTTAATTGCAAACATGAACATCTACAAATTTGATGCAATCAACACGCATGTTGGTATTTTAATTATAGCCCAAAATTGGCAGGCAAAATGTAAACCTTAAAAAAACATTATCCAATAAAAAAAATTCAAATAATGAACGAAAAAAAACAAAAAAACAATCCACATGACAACATGAAATTACAGTTAATTTTCGAGAACAAAATCAATTAACTGGTTAATCCCATTTAACAGATTCCTACGTTATCTAATAGAAATAAGATGTGCATTTTATAAATAATCTCCTAAATGTAATAATAAACGTTTCTTTCCAAAGGAGCTGATTCAGGTTGTAAATACGGGATCCACCTGTATGAGCTTCCCACTGAACTCTCGAGGCCTCCAGCACGCACACATCAACGTGCAACGTGCACTTGTGGAATGAGACGCCGCGTGCAGATATTAGGGTTCCTGTGTGATGGCGCCTGCAGGCGGGATTAGGCCCTTCATCCGCTGCTCCGCCTCCTCGGCCCCCTTCTCTTTCCTGAGGCGTAAAAGATTCAGGGAGAAAAACCACACCGGTGAGTATTATTTGCGTTGGCTTTAAAGGATTGGCTCAGAGACACTTTGTGCACTGTGTGTGTGTTTCAGTGGCACAGGAGGGAAACTAATCTGCATGGTGGCGTCGATGTAAGAGGAACGAAGTGGCTCATATCCCAAAACATTGAGGAATCAGGAACATTTATTGCCAAGATATGTTAGACAAACCATGCCGTGAGAACAAATCATTGAGATATTGGTTCTTCATCTGTGGCCTTTGTTTTTAAACTTCTTTTTTTCACATTTCTCACACACGTTCCTGGTGGGATAATTGTTTTTTTCGACACTCCGATTCAAGATGCGCCGCCGAAATGTGTGTCTGTATTTGCGTCTTATGGTGAACCCGTGGTAATAATCCTGCATCCTGTCGGGGGTCAAGGACTCCGCCGGCCTCTGCTCGGGCCCCTGCAACAGAGGGACGCTTGTGAAACACGAGGGGCCCGGCGGGGAAGATCACAGCCACGGCCGCCGGCCTGGGAATGCTGTCGCTCTGCATCAGAGCCGCGTGAGAGAGAGAGAGAGAGGGAGAGGGAGAACACACCTATGTCAGACACGCCTCTGCAGACGCATGCTGGTGTGCACTCTGCAGCAGAGTCGACGCCGCTGAGTCTGGGCCCCGTGAGGAGCGTGAGTGTTTTTAAGATCATCGTTGGCGTGCGTCAAGGCGGCCCAAGGGAGGAGCCGACCCTGCCCTATGGCTGCAGGCCCTCGCCTTTGTTCTTCACCCGTACAGACATAATTACAAGCCTCAAGGAGCCTCCTCTCTCCTTGCGTTCTCTCGCGCTCTCTGCCTCATGCACTCGATGCCCACACCTTTTCATCCCACGCGTTCTTTGACCGATACTCACGTCCAGGACTCAGTCCTCGGCAGCAGCGCCGCGACGCCCGTATAGGCCTCTGATTCCTCCAAGCGTTTGTGTTCACCTTCATCATTTGGCCTCCCTGATCCCATTCATCCGTCAGCAGGTTTGACTCTCGGTGAACACCCACAAAGGTTGTTCTCTCCCTGCAGCGACATCTGCGTAAGTCAAATGCATCGCCACGTTCGTCCCAACACCAACGCCGCTGCTGCACATTCTCAGTAGGCACAGCGTTGCATTCTATGTGTGCAACTCTGGCCCACCAGAGGAAAATAGCTTCTCTGCGCAGCCTCTGTTTTTGTTTCTCCAGAATAATAATTTGTGGCAGTGTTGTGGCGGGCCGCGGGGCCGAGGCCTGCAGGGAGTCGGGAGTCGGTCCAGCCTCCGGCGGCCGTTCTGCAGGGTGAAGGACGTGACCAAAATGACAGGGTTGTCCAGCAGCTGAGCACCACGCTCAACCCACCAGTCCCACCAACTCACATCATCATGCTTAATTTCACTGCAGCTCACATCTGACTCAATCTGTTAGAAACATATTCGGCTGCATATTAGTTAGTTTTCAAATATATCAGAATTCTATTTCTGAGTTATTTTGGAGTAAATTTAGTGGCATGGAGGAAAATGATGATCGAAGCAATTACAGATGTGTATACAATTCAAATAATAACATGTTTCAAATATAGGCCTACTGTGTGACTGTTTACGTGATTGAACATATGTTTAATACAGAGAATAAAACTTATTTAACTTTATAAGCAAAACTCCCAAATGTCATTTTATGTTTATATATTTTATAAGGTGAATGTCTCAAACTTTGTGATTGGATTATAAACTCATTATTAGCCGATGCACCTGTCAATGTGTAATTATCGATCTCGAACCTGATCTAAATTCCACCAATAGAAAATGGAACATTTGATCTGAGAAGTATAAGAAACCTAGAAGCTTTATAGTAATTGCCTCCTAAAGCATGCACGTTTTGCAGGATAAAATCCTACGTCTGAGCTTTAACATTTTTTTATCCATGTGTTTATTATGTATCTGGCATCCTGACGCGGGCTGTTTTTCATGATGTTCAGAGGAGGAGGTCCCTGCAGGCCGCAGAGCTGCACCCTGGATCACATGTTAATAACGTTTAATGGCGGAGCTCCAGTGACAGCTGGCTGCCGAACACCAATCAGAGGGCTCGCAGATGGAGGGCAGTCAGACCGAGGCTCTGCAGGCACGACGTGTTGAAGAACCACGCCGGCGCCTCCAAAGATGTCAAAGGGATCCCTCTCGCTTTCCGTCCACCGTGTCGCCTCCTAAACTGCTGTGAACATGCACGCCGTAACTCATCTCAGCGGGACACTTTTCTTCACGAGCAACGCGTCCGACGCAGGTTGGGATTCGTTCCCGGTTTTCCCGCAGCGCGCGTGAGCGCCTCTTCGCGTCACAGCTAATGATGTCTATGGGTTTGATGCCGGACTCTCGGAACGCCTCGGATCCCTCCAAATCGGCCTTTCTCGAATTTGGCCACGGACATCCGGCCCACCAGCAGCTCTCCCCCGGACTCTCTCACGTTTACCCGGTCCACGGCCTGCATGCGTCCGGCCACTCCCAGCACCAAAGTCCCTTTCCCGGCGGCGCGTCCTACGGCCGCTCGCGGGGCTACGCCTACCCCGACGCGGCGAACCCGCACCCCCCGTCGGCCTACGCGTCCTACCAGCACCGCGATCCCAGCAGCCACAGCAGGTCGGAGCACGCAGGTATGTGGACCAAACGGCCCGAACTGCCACGCAGTTGCTTTTACGCCCAGGAAGCAAATCCACGGTTTGTTATCATTAAAAAGACAGAAAGGTTGAGCTTTAAGAAGAAGAAGAAGCAGCCATGTATTATTTGACACAGTCTCTGCATTTAACTGTGGGAGCAGTGGGCTGACCGGGGATCAGTTAGCGGTTGTGTGTCTTGCTGCAGGGACACTTTGTCACGGAGCAGCCGGGTCTCGAACCGTCAACCCTGCGGTTCCGGGCGCACCCTCGTGTATAGTGCGTGTGATATATTGAAAGTTCAAAGTTGGAAATGGACGTCAGCAGGTCCCCGATTGAACAAGGCCGAACCCTCCACACAGCCTCCTTTACCGTGCATGTTCAATAAAAACAGGTGCTGCTATTCGTCTGAATGCCCGTCAATCATTTCAGAGTGTAAATTCACGTATTTGATTTAACTATAATTCATATAATCCGGCCACGTGATTTGGGGACTGGAGACGATTTCAGCTGGAACACTGACAGACTCCGCGTGTCCTGCTGCGGAATCTCATTTTCTATATTCATTCATTCAACCAGACCTGGAGAAGCCCGCGGCGGCTGACAGCCGGGACTTTCGTCCGAATGGAAGGGGGAAAAAAACCCGGAAGCCCAGGACCATCTACTCCAGTCTGCAGCTGCAGGCCCTGCACCAGCGCTTCCAGCAGACCCAGTACCTGGCCTTACCGGAGCGCGCGGACCTGGCGGCCAAACTGGGACTCACCCAGACGCAGGTGGGCCTGCAGCTCATATGGACCATATTCTTAGTATTATTATTATCATTACTCTTCTTTTTGTATTATTGTTATTATTAATATTTTATTGCTAATATTACTAATATTGAAACGCAATTATAGTATCATTTTTCGGTTTATTATTACTCAAATATATATTTATATGGCATTTATAAATAATTGAGGCCTAATAATAATTATTACTATAATATTCTGCATAACACACCAGAACTGCATGTATTGTCTTATTGCATATAATGTTTGGGTAATATTGTCAAAGTATTGAATGCGTGCAATTTAAAACGACTTCACTGGATGTTGAAACTGTGATTTGCTGCATTATCAAAGATCACAACACTCCAGGAGATCAAATGAGAGACCAGCTTGTGACTTGTAACTCGATCCTTTAATGAATGTCTTGTTTACTGTACTTATTTCCTGGACTTTCTTTGTCAGTCTGGAAGCAGCATGTTGCGATGTTTGCTATAAAACAACACAAACCGCACACGTCGTGTATTTACTTGCGTTTAATTACAACTGCACTCATCCAGAATGAGGCGACGAAGTAAATTATTAGTAAATCATGAGATACTGAAGCAGGGGAATAATTCTACGTGTAGGAGACGAACCGTTGACTTCTCCGCCCTTATTCGACTTTTATTTTGAAGTCTCACATCGAGTGACAAACGAAGTGACTCTTTTGTCTTCGTGTAAAAACAGACCTTTTATTACGGAATCAGCAGAAACTGCCATTGATGGAGCACAGCGGCCTCGGGCTGTTTTTGGGCCCCGGTCTCGGCCGCTTGCTGTCACGCTCGTGCGCTTTAACGGTTAAACGGGGGAACAATGCGCGCGGGGATCGGCAGAAACAACACGCGCCGAGGAGAGCTGTGCGCCTTTTATTGGTCACAATGATCCGCTTAAGGGCCATTCTGAAGAGTACGTTGAGTTTAATTTGAAGGAAATAATCTGACAAAAAGCTATTTGTGAAATAATTCCCTTTTTGTATTACTTGTGAGTATTTAAGACAATTACAACTGTGCGTGTTTTTCTCTGTTTTAGGTGAAAATATGGTTTCAGAACAAGCGCTCCAAGTACAAGAAGATAACGAAGCGAGGCAGCGGGTCGGAGGGAGAACATCTCCACAGCACCAGCTCCATCTCCCCCTGCTCACCCGGGATGCCCGAGCTGTGGGACAAAGGAGCCCAAATGCCCCAGAACAATTACATGAACGGTTTTGGCCACTGGTATCCAAACCCCCACCACCCCCACCCGGACGCGACGCCCAGGCCTCACATGATGTGAGCGCGTCCCCCACAGCCTGTTGGGTTCATCGGGTGTGCGTCTCCCCTCAGAACTCTATTGTTGTTCGGATGTGTCTTTTAAGAGAACTTGTGTATATTCTTTGTATTTAGCGCGCCTTTTAAATTCAGTTTTCACAGCAAACTTGACAAGACACTAAATATATTTGTAGATTTGTTATGTATGCAACTTCTGGTGCACGGCATCAACTCTGTGCAATGCGTGTTTTTAAAGTATGTGGATCGCATTGGTCTTCCAACAAATGCTGAGAGCATTATGTGAATAAATCGCCTTGGGATTAATATTGTTTCCATGAATTTCGTGTGTGTTTTTTTTTCGTTGTTTAGTTTTTTTTTAAATTGTGTTCAAATAATTGAAAGACATACATGAAGATGTGATTTAATACATCCCACCGTAAAATAGCCGCAGGAGTCCGATTAAGCAGCTGTGCAGAAATGACGGCGTCACTAACGGTGTTAACCAATCAAACATCAGCACGTGAGACATTTCAAACCGTTTGTCAGACACCTGCACATCTGTGTGGAGTTTACCAGATGTTGTGTTTGCATCTTCACTGTTTTGTCGTCATTGCAATAACAAAAAACATGTAAACATTTCCCCCAAAAATAGGTGAACAATTTCATTTGACTGCGGGACACAAAGCAGCATTCTAACTCTGAAGTGAGCTACAAACCAAAGAAGTTACTGAATGAGATAACACGTTTACACCAGGACTGCTGCTGATTTACAGTCGTTTGCAGTGATTTGCACAACACTATTTAAAAGAGCTGTTTTTATCTTTACACGTAATTTAATTGGAGGATGATTGATAAAGCGTTTGGTTAAAGAAGCAACCAGTGGCTCTTTTTACTTCCTTTTATTCACTCTGCTGTCCGAGCTGGCAAATGTTTCTGATGTCAGCCACAAAGGGATTAGATAACTAACCAATCAATACGTTGCTACACACATTATCTGCTATACATATAGATACATTTTCTTTTCATGTCGCAACAAAACCAAACAACAAAAAACATTGTGTGTTAATAGCAAAGCCAGTCTTCCACATCCTGTTGCATTAAAAAAAAAAAAAAAGCTCAGTGCTGCACTTTGGTCGTGAGGCCGCACGCCGTCTTGTCTTACCTCAGTCACAGAAGTGCAGCCTTGTTCTGGAGGTCTGAAGCCCGCGACGCGTTCCTCTGTGTTTTCACTCCGGGTTTTCTCACACTACGACAAGCATTGTGTAACATTAACGTGGCCTTCTTTATATACACGTACGCCCTCGCACCCTTTTCCTCCATCATTATGGGCCTTGTTAACGCGCCGGGCTGGGTAGGAAGAGACAAGTGACGGGGCATCAGGGGAAATTATAGGCAATTTCACATCTCCGGATTAGAATAATGGCTTGTGCAGTTGGACACAGAGTAGAACCTTTCAAATGGGGCCAATTATCATGCAGGCCGATTGAAGCGAATGTGAAAAGGATGGTGTAATAGACGCGGCGGGATGAGGGGAAGGCTGCGAGATGGGTTGAATGATGAAGGTATCAATGCTGCAGCCGCTCAGAGTTATCAGCATGAGCTGCCTGGGGTTCAGTTCCAGGAGAGCAATAAGAGGGAAAATAGCTTGTAATTAAAATCCCAGGGTGCTGTGAATGGGCGAATGGCAAAGCAGGTCTCTGGGGTGATTATTGTTATTAACTTGAGTGATCTGACATCGCTGGTAATTGTGAGCAGCTTCCCTTGTTAGAGAGAGTGAATGCATGATTTAGTTTCATCTGAGGGGTGGGCTTCATTCGGCAATGATGTGTACACACACACACACACACACACACACACACAAATCTGGAGGGATTCAAAGAGGGAATATAGTTGGGCGGGCAGAAATACACACACAGTGAGATTGGAACAAACGCTGGATTTAAGGGACGGCCCTCGCAAAATATGTGGAAAATGTTTCCGTTCTGGTTTCAGGTCTGTTTTATTAGTGAAACTTGTGGGGATCTTCGCTTGGGTCCAGGTGAGCTCATGCCTGAGCAGCAGTGGAACCTCACAGAGAGGCTCCCATGCGACGGAGCATCAGCACACAGTCCGGCCCAGAGGTCGGCCAGGGTTCAGCTGCACACAGCTGTCCGGGATGCCTTTCTCCCTGCATTTCATCCCAGTTTACAGCGAGATGGAGAGAGTGAGTGATCCTAATGCAGCCGAGGCTCAGCCCGGCCCGGACTGAGCGTTGGACAGCTGCAAGTCTTCCCAAATGCATGCATTTCAGTTCCCGACCTCCACCTCAACCCACATCGCAGCACCCAAGAGACAAGCACCGACACCGCTCTGTTGACTGTTGCAGGCGGTGGTGGAGGAGGGGGGTGGAGAAGGGCTGCAGAGGCCCGGGCACCGGCTGCTCTATTTAGGGTGCTGTGATGTTGTGCCACGCAGGGATCACATTCGAGTTCAACAGTTCACCACCACCTCGATGGCGACTTACACTTGTTAATGTTCAGAGATGACATACATGGACACGTCTCACACGCGTTTGTCTTCGGCACAAATGTTTCCCCTGACAACCACAGTCGAGGGCCACACACGCTGAGGGAGATCGTATGCGCCGTGATGAGATTTCATTGATATCAAAAGCTTAATGCTGCTTTTGTCAAACCAGCACAGTGTGAGACGATGAGAGATGCTGTAGACAACTGGTGTTGGTTTCAGGGAAATGGGTTTTGTTTGAAAATGTTTAAATAATGTATGAGAAATACGTGCTGTGTTTTTAAAAGTTTTTTTTTATAATAAATTAGTCATGTGTCAAACACAAACAAACAAAAAATGTGAAGAAGGGGTTTTATTCAGTTCCAAAGGTAGTTTCATAATAAATCATGCATTACATTAATATAACATTTTGAAATTAGGAATATATATATAATTTACATTGATTAATATTCTATTTATTTTTTAATTTATTTTCAGAGGAATTCAATTATATATAATTGAATTCCTCTGAAAATAAATGCATAGTGTTGTAGTTCCCATAACCTCATTCCTTTACTGGATTAATCACCAGTGCTGGTGTTTTGTAGGCCATATGTGCTCATAAAAACAATATTAACGGAGTACAAACTCCAGCCAATCATTGTAAACGAATATTTGCCAAAAGACTTGTTTTTACAACACAAATCCGTTTTTTTTAATTGCACAATATTGTGGATGTATTATTACAAAATGTATGTAATAATCAAATAGTCAATAACTCTATATGCAGAGTTGCATTGGATAAAAGTGCATCATTTGTTCACAAAATATGTCTTATTACAATATATTCATAAGGCAAGATCCATGACAGCATCGAGAGAACTTTGACACTTGATGGTTTAAGGTCATACTTCTAAATTCATACGTGAATATGTTATAATTTGTCACTATTGCAATGACGCGTTGCTGCAATAGTTACACAGAGAAACACCTCCAGGCTGCAGAGCGCGCGGTACGTGAAGCACCGTGGGGATTTACTCTGGTCCGTGTGCAGAATATCGACGTTCAGTTAAAAACTCGTTCTTTTGTGATCTTTTCTGGGTAAAAGGGGTGAGTCACATGACGTTCACACCTGGAATCGAGTTGAGTTCGCAACCTTTTCCCGCTGACTGCAAAGGGACGAGTCGCAGCCGTCCACAACATTTCTTTCCACCCTGCTGCGCGCGCCTGCGGCAACAGAGCCGGTTCGCCCCCGCACGCCAACGTGTGTGTGTGTGTGTGTGTGTGTGTGTGTGTGTGTGTGTGTGTGTGTGTGTGTGTGTGTGTGTGTGTGTATGCGTGCGCGCTGAATTCTCGTTATTCGGTATCTGGCAGCATGAAAGTAATAAAACCGACTCCAACACGCCCAGAACGCGTTGCACGCAGCTCATCAGCTGGCGGCCACAAGGAGAAACATCAGCAAAACCATCAGCAACGTTTATGACGACTGAATGCGTTTCTTGTTTGTGCAAGTCTGTGCTTTGTGGTTATTATTATTATTATCAAAATGGATCTAAAGCATTGTAGACCAAAAATGGTCTAACGTGTTAAACCTCCCTGCGTTTTGCATATTTAATCACTTGTTAAGCATCTTTAAAAAAAGGACATTTTGACCACCGCCTGTTTATAAAAGGGCTCGACACACACAGCGTCCAAATAACAACTTTATTCAATTGACAAGAAGGCAACACGTGGACTACTTACATGAATATAACAATGGTTTTGGAAGCACCACGGGGCAGTCGTTCCATTTCAAACAAAAACCATCATAGTGGTTCTGCATATAAACACATATTTACAGACTTCGACATTTTGTACAAATCCATATAAATATGACCTGAGTTTTTTTTCTTTTTTTTTTTGGACAAGCTACAAACCCGCACGCCTGTATTTGAACCCAGCATGGATGAACCGCGCAGTTGCTAATATTCGGTTTGTGGTTTTAGCTACTTGTTTAAAAAAAAAACGTTGCATATTCGTATACAAAAGGAGTGAAAGAAATACGACAGAAGCGATAAATAATTTAAAAAAAAAACACGCCAGATGTCCGTTAAATAGACTGCCACGAGTGATCAGAAATCCCCCAGTTGCTTTGAGAAAATAAAGCCCCAGACGTGAAGCGGTTTGGATCCTCCAACAGGCGCGAGTCCCGGTTCGTCAACCGCCGCTCGTCAGAGTCATTGTGGACAGAAAACAGTCCGCGGAGTCTAATAAACAGCCCCCGCGCTTTGCTGCGGGACCGGGTGGTGCACGGTGGTGCCCGGGTGCTGTAGGTGTGATCCCTGCTGGTACCAGTGGTTGTTATAATCCTCCAGGTATGGCGGCGACGAGCTGTGCGTCGGCGGCGGGCCCTGCGGCCTGCTGACGGCGGTGTTCTGCGGGGTGCTGTTGTCCCACGCTGCGGGGGAGGGCGGGGAATTGCAGGCCATGGAGTCGCTGGCGTTGGGGCTGTGCTCCAGGGGAACCTCGCCGTTCTTGTACAGCTTCTTGAACTTTGACCTCCGGTTCTGGAACCAGATCTTGACCTGGTGAGAAGAAGAAACAAAAAAAAAGAGTGTGAACATGGAAATGAACAACGCGCTCACCTTTTAAAATAAATATTTTCCTGGTGTGCAAACGTAAATGTTACCTAAATATAGCCTGTGCTGGTTTAACTGGTTTTATTGAGAAAGTGAAAGCCGAGGCGCACATGAATCGAGTGCCGTGCGTAATTGGATGATTAACCACGGTTGGATAATTACAGAGTAAATCGTTTGGCGTGTTTTGGAGGAGCCGTGACTCACACGGCCGCACGCGTATCGACGGATGAGAAGATAGCGGCGGTTCGCACCCGGTCGGGCGGCTCACCTGCGTCTGGGTGAGGCCCAGCTGGGCCGCCAGCTCGGCCCTCTCGGGGAGCGCGAGGTACTGCGCCTTCTGGAAGCGCCGCTGCAGAGCGGCCAGCTGGTAGCTGGAGTAGATCGTCCGCGGCTTGCGGATCTTTTTCGGTTTTCCGTTCACCATGCGGACCTCGGGCTCCGGCTCTTCTTTCACTGCGACGGACAACGACGTGTTTTTGGTGAAACGGGCGTCAAGGGCATCTTTTAAAATCCACTAATTGCGAAACATTATCATGGGACATATCAAATAGAAACGACGACGATAATCTGGGTAAAACATATTTAAAACGTCCTGTTTCAAATGACTCGTGTGATCATTTGAATGTTAAAAGTCTAACTTCAAAAGGCAGGAATCACAAAACCAAATCAGACGAAAGGTGTCGTTTTAGGCATCCTGGTGACATGCTGATATTAATGGAGGGTTTATTACAAACTCAAATGAAACCTTCATTGTTCATTTACCTCCAACAGCCAGACAGGCCGTTAAACACAAGCTGGTACAAATATAATATAATATATAAATGATTTCTCTATGTGTACAAACACAAAACAGCATCCAACCCCACAGACAACATAAGAGCAGTGAAATGAAGAAAGAAACTGGGAATTCCGGGACACAAAGAAGACAACCAGCGGGTGCGGGGGGGGGGGGCATTATTCACACATTGGAATGAAACAACGAAACGTCATTTGAACATGTACCTGAGCTCGGGGGGGAGGCCTGCGGGTGGTCTCTGCCGTAGTGGCCGAACTGCCTGTAGCTGTTCGGGTACGAGTACTCGGACTTGGTCGCGTACGCCCCGGCGGCCCCCATCCCGTTCAGGTTGAACTGGTGGTGGTGGTGGTGGGGGTACGAGTTCACGGGCTGCCCGTACGCCTGCGCCGGGTAGTACTCGTGGTGGCTCGGGCCCGTCTGCCCGCTGTAGTAGCCCATGTCCGTCACCGAGGACTCGGGGAGCGTGGGAGAGTCCTTGGAGTTCGGGTGGCAGCTCATAGATCCCGGTAGGTCGGTCAGAATGGTCGCGATCTTCTTCTCGTACGCGTGTCCGGCGCTCATGTCGAAGCACCCCTCCAGAGTGAAGGAAGCCCACCGGGGGGAGAGAGGAGGGAGGGAGGGAGGTGAGGGAGGGGGTGGGGTCCTTGTTTTTATCTGGTCGTTGCCGCTTCTGGGAAGCGCGTAAAGAAGAAGAAGAAAAAAGGGAGCTGGCGTGCGCGCGATGGCTGAGATGTTCTACAGAGCTCTCATAGTCCGCGCGAGGTCTCCGGCTGCAGTCACTTGGTTTGTGGCATCGCTCAGCTTCAGTGCCACAGAGTTATAGAGAGCTGGACTGAAAGCTGCCTCCCCATTGGCTAAACCGCCCCCCCCCCGTCCCCACTCCCTCCCTCCCTCCCCCTCCTACGCTCGAGGCGAAGTTGTGGTGAAAGGCCAGGCTTCAGCCAAGAGCGCGCGTTGGCACGCAAACCTCAAGCGCTGCTCCCCCTCCTCTTCTGCCCGCTTTGCGTTGACCCGTCCGCGGGCCGCGCGGTGCCGGGTGTCGAGAGACCCACCCGTGGGTCCAGGTACGAGTCACGCCGCGTAGTGGCACCGAGGTACCGCGACGCAGTCAGCCGCCGCGAGTCTGGAGACTAACGCCGCCGCCGCCGCGGCGTCTCCTTTAACGCTTTATGCAACGTTGTCTTAGGAGCGCGCGGAGATCACACCTGATTCCAGCGCACTGAAAGAGACGCCCCGACGCCGCATTGTCATTCAAAGGAGACCTGCACGTGAAAGAGACACGGGGGCAGTTAAAAGACTGATGGTTCCCCCCCCCCCCCGAGGGGTAAATTCCTCCACGGCGCGTTGGGTGCGAAACAAACGGTCAGAAAGTGCAACAATGAAACGAGGCCGTCGCGTCACCTGTAAACTGCTTTGCAATAAACCTTTTTTTTTTGTAATATTTTCCCGAAGAACTTTTTAAAAATAGTGACACGGGACAGTTTGTAATCCGCTGCCTGTTGTCCCGCAGCTGGTCGGTGTAACGTGCGGCGGGCAGCGCCCCCTGCTGTCCGCACTCCCGACGTATGTTATCGGCCTGCAAACTAGAAGAAACGCAGCTTCACACTGAGGATTATTTAAGTGTGTTTTTTTAATGTTCTAACTATGTCTCCCGTTGTTGAAAAATGAGCATTTGAAGTGAGCACAGGGTCACGTGTTTACACGAACGTAGTGTCGCGTTTCCTTTCCCGCTCCTCTGGTGTGATAAACTGCCGCCCTCCTTCGGTCATTTTCTGCAGCACACGCGTCACAATTTAAACGTTCAATTCACCCACGTTTCAATCAGGTCTGAAAACAGCCCACGTACTTACAGCGGGGTCTTTATCTGTGACTGTCAGCGGGTTTTCAGAGCCTCAATCAGTAAATACGACCATCAAAAGAAACAAATATAAGCTTAGCTTTTAACTGAAGATTATTGATATGATTGAAAATCTATTAATCTTTTCAAAACAGGAAGAACCTAAAGTAAAATATATGACTCTAGAGGCATTAGGAAGCAGAGGACGTCTCATACACACGTTTCCAAATAGAAACGTGTTCATCATGAATGTAGAGAGTTGCTGCATGTAGTGCCACACATTATCCACTAGGTGGGGCCTTCTTCTTAGACTTAGGGAATCCACCTGGAAAATGAATCATTTTATGCAACTAAGGAAAAATGCTGTTTCCAACACCAGGGGGCAGAGTGTCACAACCTCACACAACAAACAGTAATGAAATAACTCGATCACGGTTCTGTTCCATTTCTCATCATGTGTCGAGTTGATTTCATTCTGGGAACCTTCAGGAGGTTATGAACTATGCAGAATCTGTAGGTAATACTGACGTTCCAGCAGTGTGTCTATATGAGATTTCTGCCTGTGCACCTGCAAAAAGCATGTTGCAGGTGCAAAGACTAGACCCCTTATCTGCAAACTTATCGTTTGTTATTGACCCACAAATGCAAAGCCAGACACCAAACAGACACCTGAATGCTCATAGACATAGTAGACTGAAGTCTGATGGAGTTCATCCTCCTGAAGGTGTAAACGTGGTTAAAAGTCTTTCTTTTTCTCTCTCAGAATAATGTAATTTGTCTTTGGGTGGAAATCGACCTTGCACACGATCAGTGAACAATACTCGTCTCTGTGATTCGCCCAATCAAACCCTCACAACACAGTAACGCGGGACAGCTTTCAGAGGCGTGTTTCGCAGCGTTCTGGTGCTCCGTGCTGAAGTGGAACAGCTGGCTTAATTCCAGCGCAGGACAAAAGGCCGGACCTTTGCCCGGAGAAACCGCGGCAATTACTGGCTAACTAGGGTTTGGTCTGATTGCTTTGGAGGAGCGAACCTTCTACACTGTACTTTGTGAACAAAGCTATTTTCCCCTCAGAGAAACTCAATTTCCTTTCATTTTAATCTTCCTGTGAGTGCGATTAAAGGAGCACCTGCCAAAAACAAGCCGCGGTAATGGCGGTGGCCCTCAGACGTGACGTAAAGGGGCGTACTGGTCTTTTTCTCAAGACCTTCGCGGCATGTCTGTGGCTATCCAACCCCCCCCGAGGACAAGATGTACCTCTCCCCGTATCTCTACTTGCGGCTCTCTTGTTTTTACAGACAGTAGCCGGCTTCAGCATTCCAGATAGAATTGATTCTCCCTCAGACTCTGAGCTCTTTCATGAAGGCCTTGAGCCAAACATCGTGTTCCTGAAAGCAAGAGAGATACGCGACTTGTTTTTATATTTATAGAAATACAGACGGGCCGGAAAGATGATTGTTGTGGGCTTAAACCAATAAGAACAAGGAGAAGAACATCTTTCTGTGCTGTACGAACCGAGCTGCACTGTAACACTGAGGTCTTTATTTAACCTCCTACGCACAACGGCTCAAAGGGCTCCCCTTCAGTGCAGTAATGTGCACATAATCCCACAATCATACACCTCCACTGCAGAGGATGTTTAGACTTGAGTTACCAAGGGGGACGCTGACGCCACAGAAACCAACTCCGCCTGTTGCTTCTTACGCCCCCACAACCACCAACTCAATTTCGTCTCCATTTGCAAACTTCAAGGCGGCCGCCTGCAGATAATGAAGCGCCACCGGCTGATCTGATTGAGCGGTCGGCTCTCTCGGGGAGGGAGTCGGGGGCGTGAGTGGGACAACTGGGTGTCTATTAACCGCAAACTCTCTCTCTCTCGTGCTCCCCCGTCTCTCCCTGATCCCTCCTCCCTCCGTCATGATTAGAGATAAAAAGAGAAAATCGCAGCGAGTCAAAGCCATTAAGCCATCCGTACACCTGCGTGTCCAGACAGGGAAACTCAACGGGTGCTTTCGACATTCTTTCCTCCAGATGTTTCCAGATATCTGAGTCCACAATCTTCAAACTCAAGCACTGATTTGGCATTGAGACCGCCGCGGTCCTTGGCTTCCACCGATGAAACAGCTCAGCGCTCCCATCACCCTGAAATAAAAATACTCCATCTGGGGATCCAACGGATCGTTCCAGGCTCCCAGTGGTGCTGTAAGTGAGCTCAGCCACGTGGAATCGAGGCCACGCTGTTCTCGGTCTGCTTCCCCACCAGAGCGGTGCAGTTCACTGGAGGAGCCCAGGTAAGCCCCGGCTAATGTGTCCCCAGGGGCCCACAGCTGCCGAAGGAGTCCAAAAGCTAATAGACGACACATGTGACCAGATGTTAAAGGGCATGCCCTTCGCCCCCGAACCCGCACACGTGCACGCAAAACCGCCTTCCGAAGCTGAACGCGCCCCTGCAGGGCTGCTTCCTGCTGCTGTCAACGGGGGCGTGACGGCGCTCGTCTCTCTGTAGTCACGCTCAGCCGCTGACACGCTTCCTTCACCCCTTCTCTTTGCTACGTGTACAGAATGAGTTTTTTATTCTCTGGTTTAGTTTTAGCTGGCGTCGTTGTCCTCTCAGCTAAACCGGCTAACCGTAGCCCGGATATTTCAAACAGGCCTTGAGATGTGAGTACACACTTTAACCACCACAGTCTGGAGTTTATTTCATGCAGAGATATAAACAAACCGCCTCCTGGGCTCAGACGCCGGGGCTCAGACCTGCAGAACACTCCATGTCAATCAGCTTTTGGTACAGCGCGCCGGGCTAATTGAGCGGCCCGGTCCAACTCGGCCACTTTACAGCCGGCTGGACAAGGAAGGACGGCCCAACAAATACGCCAACGGCGAGATGTCCTCATCGAAAGTCTTGTACATCGTCGCTCTGTACGTCTTCCGTCGTGTTTCCTTTTCCTCCCACGGAGCACATGCTCCCCTCCTACGAGCCCCCCCCCCCCCCCCTCCATCGCCTCAAGGCGCTTCACAGAGGCATTCGCACAAGTGCCCCCCGTCCGGGCAACCCCCCGGCCTCATCGTCCTCCGGCTCGGCTTTGCCAGGAGAGGACGAGTGAGCGCGGCCTGTGGAAGCAGCTGCTCGGGGAGCGATCAAAGGAATGAGGGAGGCTCCTTTGATCGCTGCCTCTTTGTCCGCCGAGGCCCCTGCTCGCCGAGTTGGGAGGCACCAAAGTAGCTTTATACTTGTAACTCTTGGCGTTTTAAAGTCCCGCACTGCACCACAAACACCCAACACTGCTTCCCAATGAAACTTGTTTGCACATTTTAGTCTCGCACGGCCACAAGTCCCCCGCCGTCCCGGTTCGTGTTGACCCTTCACCGCTGGGTTACGGTCTCTTTTGGCGCTCATCGCCGCCGAGTGAATATGTAGCCTGGGATACAGCGACTCGTCCCTTGAGTCTGCTGCGTTTAGATGCCTTCTCCCAGGAAGCTCCACCCTGATCCGAGTATGTTTGCTTTGGCTCAGACTGAAAGACACAAAGGACTCGTTGAAGCTGCTCCCATCTGTCCGTCGATTATCTCGACTTAATCTGCAGGAAGGAGGAACATCAGTTTTCAGTTGCAGTTTGCTTTTTACGAGCGCAAAATGATTCACTGTGGGTGTTTCTGGAGAATAAACTGTACGAAAAGTGGAACAGTGTAAGAATCTACTTTAATATACTAAAGTTGAGTTTGCCGGCTGAAGACGTTAATTGTGATCTTCATTGCGTTTTAAATGCATGGACCTCTTTGGATGAAATCTCATCAAAGTCATTTCTTAAGTTTATGGTAAAGCTGAATTATTAAAAATGAAAATTCAAACATTCTCAACCACATCCAGAGACACATACGATGGTCCACCGTTCAGCAGAACAAATGTCCTCACGTGACTTTGACTGGGAAGGAAAAACACAGTCTCGTGTGAGACATGAAGCTGGTGATCTGGTGGGCTTGTTAACACGGCGTAGAAAGCGCGGCGTGCCTGAGCACGGCACATTTGGGAGTTCCCACCCGGCCCCCGCTCCCTTTCCGCCTCAGCTTACACACAAACCTCACCAGGGTTTCTCATCTTACGGACTCGGGAGGCCCTTAAATCAACCCGGTTGTTGAGTCAATCTTCAGCCGTTCTGACCATGAGGAAGTTCCTCCATGAATATTAGGCCCCAGGGGGCGAGTGCCCTCCTTCCTCCCTCCTCCTCACCTCCTCTACAGGTTCTGCACTGGATCTGGAGTCTCTGAAGTCTGCAGCTGTGTGCTGGACGATAATTCCCGGCCCGGGACTCGCTGGGCCACATCTGAACTTCCTTCGGGGTATAAGAGGAGATCGTGGAGTCGCTTGACTAATTAAAAGAAAACACTTTTCTTGCGTTGAGTTCAGATGTGACAACAGTTCGCCGCGTGTTGAGAGCGCATGAAACGCCATTTGCAAGCGAGCAGTTAAAACATGAAGCTTAATCAAATAAAACACACATGCAAATCACAGGCACCTTTGACCTCTGCGTCATCGGGGACAATAGTCGTCTCAGGTGCTCCACTTGAACGCTACGCCCCCCTCCCCCCCCACTGTGCGAGGCCCCGGGCCCCCAGACGGGCCTCTGTGTGTTTTGTCTCCGCCAGTGTCCTCTGCTAATGAATGGACCTTTAATGATCTGAGAGGGCCGTTCAATTGAGTGGAAAATGTGCTGGTCCACTTGTAGTGGGAGACAAAGGCCTCAACCCGCCCAGCGGAGAGAGGAGGACTTTAAGCCGCAAACACACACACACACACACACACACACACACACGCACGTCATGCAGCTTCTCACACATGTACTGCTTGTGACATCCGAGACGCTTTTAACATCCAACATCAAATCTGAACCGTCTGTCAACTCGAGCACATTCACCACAAATACAGGAAGCTGAAGAGCGACACACGCGTGTTCAACAAAACCCCTTCCTCTTTGGTTCAAACATACATTTGCGGCATAAATAAAAAAAATAGCACCACGTGGCTTCCGGGGAGTCCGCGGCAAACAGCCGACGACAGAGGAGACGTCCTCGGCGTTTATAGGAGGTCCGGTGGCGTTTGAGTCCGTGCGCTGTGCCGACAGGAAGGAGGCTTCGTGCATCGTAAATCATAGCGACTCGCGTTACCGCGGGAGGGAGGACGAGCCGCGTGGGAGCGAGCTCGCTTCGCGTTTGCCGCTCAGATTTACTGCCGTTGCCCTGCAGATTGTGTCATTATTCAATGATCTGTCCAGCAGATTACATTAGGCCTGGTCACAGCCCCATGCATCAGCTTTACTGCCCCATACATTCACCTATTATCCAGGGTGAGGAATAGCGGGGCTGTTAATAATTGGATTAAGTGAATATAGATAGGAATATAATTACCCAATTTGTCAAAGTGGCAAAGTAGACTTTCAGAGACAATTGTGAGCCCGTGTTTCCCATCAGCTCGAGTTATTTCATGTGCAGAGAAAAGACCGGTTGTGTAAAACCAGAATGAAGCGTCGCCACGTGGGGTGTTTTCTGAAAGGACTGGTACTGTTTCCTGGTAAACACTGCAGACCGGTGATGGTGTCGTGTCATGTTCTGAGTTAATGTGTCCTGTGGTGGTGGTGTGTGTGGGGGGGAGGGGGTCTTAACAAAGGTGAAGCCCCTTTGAGCAGCAGCCAATAAGGTAAAAGCTAATCACTCACCCTCTTCCACGAGGAGGAGTTTATAAACTGGAGGAATACTGAATCATTTCAGGCTTTTCTGTGCTGCAAATTGCTTCTCTATCTTGGGAATGAGAGCCCAAGGTCATCGGGCCTCTGAGGTCATCGGGCCTCCCCCCTCACGCGCTTCTTTCTTTACCTTTGACGCATAGAATTGTTTGGTTTTGGAACAGAAGCGTCTCTACGGGCAGAGAGGGGGGATTCCGTGTGCCGTGACTCCCTTTGCGATGATTAAACGCTGCTGAGGCGGCACCGTTGTGCAGCGAGTGTTTTAATTTCATCTTCATCCTTAATAAATCATTAACCCTATCACGCATTCCGATCGCTGCTAATGCGATGGTACCAGAGGGCACCAGGAGGGTTTGGAGAGGACTGACTCACATCTGAGTGCATTTCAGGAAGTTCTAGATTCCATTAAGAAGATTCACCTCATCCCAAATATCGTAAAACACCACGGACGCTGTGAGAGGTAGTTCGGCGTGCCGTTTCGGGACAAAGGGTTTCTTTCTTTCTCGCTGAGAGTTACAAATAAGATGGACACTGCTCTGCTTTTTGAAATGAGCTTCCGTCTGAAGGAAACAAACGTTATTTTCATCTTTGCGCTCTTTGTTTTTGTCGGCCATCACCGCTTGTGGCCTACAAGTGGTCCAGGACCCCTTATGAAACCACAAAGATGAGAAAAACAAGTAATATGTTACTTAATGAGCTACAGGGGGGGATTATCTTTTAGGGTGTCTTGTTTCTATGCTAAAGTAAGCTAAGCTAGGCTAAGCTAGGCTGTGACCTTATATTCTCATATGAGCTTATTTCCTAAATGCATCCCTTCACCGAAGAAGAGACAGACTAGAGGGCCCAGTATTGTCTTCAGGGCGGCCGTCTTGTCCCACTGTCTCTCTGTCTGTCTGCACGAAGGCTAAGCTGAGAAACAGGTGTCCCTGGACACGCCTTCGTCCTCGGGGGACACATTCCTACACCTAGAAACCGACTGGGGACGCGAGGAACCGCCGCGTGCCACACGTCCACCAGACACACAGGGAACTCGCACATGTGGATGCCGACGTACGCCCCCCCCCCCCCCCCCCCCCCCTCGCCGTAGTGCTCACGGAGAACTCGCGCACATGAAGGGACGAAGATCCAACGGGGTGAAAATAAATGCTGGGCGGCCCCCGAGAGGTCGTGCAGCAGACTCGTTCGGAGACGTATCGTATGACATCGAGCCAGTTGTCCCGTGTGAGACACGGACACACAGGGTAACACATGTGGTCCAGCGGGGGCGCCGCTAATGGGAATTCCATACTGTATCAGTTCAAGTCCGAGATTTGTTTGAAATTAGTTTGTAACTTATGAAATACAAGAACTTGACACAATGTGGTGTTTTTGGAGGATGAAATAGTTTAGCGCGTAATCCCTCCCTTCACACCAGAACTAATCGGGTGATAAGCCGGCATCGGTTGTTTCCCTACAGTTGTGGACGTTTGTTGGGCGACATGTGTGGAAACAGCGGCCGGAGGCCAGAAAGGGAACGTTTCTGTGGTAAAGTCCCGGTTTTTCGAGGACGCGGCCGAGCAGATCGTGTTTTATTAAAGGTCATCTGAGCCCGGCGAGACTCGTGGACTTTAAAAAGACCACACTGTCCTCCCTCCACCGCCGCTCAGTACATACTGGCTTCATAGCAACGGCCGGCGCCATGGCAACGGCCGGCTCTGTCGTCGGCGTGCAGCGAGGGCTCGGTGTGAGAGCGTGCTGCGTTTCAGACGCAGCCAATGTCCCGCAAAACTGTATTCAGCATTCGTGAGACATTCAGGCTGACATCTGGCGGCTTTGAGTTCGTATTCAGTGTTTTGTATTTTTTCCAGGTTCACGAGGCGCTTCGTGGTTCTTCTTTTCCAACCGGCGCACACAGGAAGCGAGCAGAGTAACCGGAGATAAGTGGAAGCACGCTGCTGCACTCAGCCTGCACGTTTGCACTGCGACAACGGCCAGTGCATTTCCATTATCACACATTCACATCAGGAACCAGGGCACAGCAGCCCATTCAGCCACCCACCGGCCCCCACCGGCCCCCACCGGCCCCCAGCGCCGCTTCAAAGGACGCCTTCAGAGTCTCTGTGGGGCCATTCGAGATGCAGGAAATAAACACAAAACGGCAGAAAACTTGAGCGGGGAAGAATTTACAAGTCCCCCTCGAAGAGATTATGAAAAAAAACATAATGAGAAGGGGAATAAACCAGTTGTTTTTTTCTGGGATGGTTTGGTGAGGAAACCAACAGGGAGACAAATTACAAAGCGCCGTGTGCTGCGTGGGGTCAGAACGGGGGGTCGAACGGGGGGTCGACGCTTCACCCAGTATCAGCTGTCACCTGTACACGGACTCCTTCAGTCAAACAGAGGTGTGTGGGGGGGGGGGGGGGGGGGGGGGGGGTTTGGGGTCTAAGGCCCGGAGGGGGCAAAGGATCAAGCGCTCTCCCGCCAAAACAAAGAACGGGGTGAGTTCCGGTGGCTTTAAATCGCTCTCCGCTAATATCTGTCACATGACGAGCCGGGCCTCGATGGCTAGAAAACATGTCAGATGCCAAACGTTCCGCCCGTTAAAGCGGCAGCCCGAGATTTGACCTTTGACCGAGTTTGACCGAGCAACACAGAGTCTCAGTCAATGACGTCTGTGTGTTGCAGAGACATTGAAAACATGCGTGTTTGTGACTGTTTTGACCATCATCTTTAGCATCTGATAATAGTTAGCAGGCGTTTTCTTTGCTGGCGACTGTAAATTTAAACAAAGTATTAAGTAGTAGAGGTGAAACACTGACGCTTCATCTTGCACATTGTACTTCTTCTCTGTTTTGTTGCCTACTTTCTCATTTCCTGGTAGCGAAAGCAAAGCAATAGAGTGTGGAATGTGCACGGCGTTCTCCTCACGTGGGAGCGGAGGAGAGATTCCCGCCGGGGTGAGAGAAACTCCCGGAGCGCGAGGAGATGCAGAGCGGGAGCTCGGCTCGTCCATTAGAGGAGGTCAAGGGTGCCTCAGACAAAACGGAGAGGAGACGGAGCTGCAGCTGCTCCCCGGGCGCCACGGGGGTCCTCAGAGAGACAGGCCAAGAAAAAAGGGGGGAATTGAGGGGCGGGAAAGGATGCTTTAAAGAAACTGCTGCTTGTTCTGTGAACTCGCTAAGGGGATTAAGGGTTTAATGAATTGCCTTTTGGAAGCCACTAGTTTGACCGATAGGCAGCGGAGCGAGGGGGGGGGGTCACAAGAGCGCTCATGTGAGGACGGGCCGTGCGGTGAGGTCATGAATTACATCCATGTGATATGTGCGTGTGGGGATTGAACCAGCTCGTCGGTTGGTGGTTCGAGTCCCAGGTGTCCCATGTCGAACTGAACCTGACACCTGAACACCTTAACCTTACTTGCCCCCCCCCCCCCCCCCCCCCCCCCCCCGGGGCAAAAATGTAATGAAAGTCGGTTTGGATGAAAGCGTCAGGCAAAAAGGACCTGTAATGTTGGATGATTTTGCCCTTCTGAGAATAATAAATGTAAAATGTGCATTTGGAACTGATGTCTTTCTTTATGCTCCTACAAGGGAAATAAGATACCGCGTGTTGTGTGAGCGGAGCGTGTTAGCAGCCTTTCCTCGGTGCGGAGGGGAGGGAGGCAAAAGGCCGACACCTACAGTCCCACGGAGCGCGCGGGGAGGGGAGGAGGGGAGGAAGGGAGGAAGGGAGGAGGGGAGGCAGGTCTCTGCGAGCCGCAGCCTGTACCTGTCGGAGCTCATTGCGCGAGTGCCGTGCCGTGCCGGACCCACGCTGACCGCGGTGGATCTGAGGGGGGAAGCGTTTTCCAGCCGCCAACGATGTCTCCCGGACTCCTGCTGTGCGTCGCGCTGGCCGCGTGCCACGGGACGCGCACGTGCGGCGGATTTAACGTCGACGTGCGCTTCCCCGTGGTCAAAGAGGGGCAAACCGCCGGGAGCCTCTTCGGGTTCTCGGTGGCTCTGCACCAGCAGAAGGAGGGATCCGCCAAGTACCTGTGAGTCGACCCGCGCGTCTCCGACGCTTCCGGCTCCGTTTGACCGCGCACCTGCCGCGCGCCGGTTCATCCGCACCGGCGGAGCGTTTCGCGTCCACGCGCTGCGACGGAGCTTTACACGGAGCCTCGTTTTGAACGAGTTGCTGTGTTTCCACCGCGTCACGGGAACCACCTGTTCGTTCGTTGGGCACGTTGGTCTCGTTGGATGAGCGCTTTGTGGTTGGACGTGTGTTGGATGCTGGAACCTCGGTCGGACTCATTTGTATTTGCGTTGCAGCCAACGAAGCATCCAGCCGGTATCATCAAGTATAATAGTGTGATCATGAGCACATTTGTCCGACCAATCATCATCCCGCTTGTAAACGCAGTCCTATGGTTCAAATAATAATATATTAGGATTTACAATTTAGTCAGCTATTTTCATTTGCTTTCCTTTGTGAGAAACAGCTGAGCCAGGTGAGCACAGGCCCACCTGAGATTTGCCGTGGAGCTCAACAGCCGAAGACAAGTGGGAGTCATAAAATCCCTCCGGGTTCCAGTAGACTTTGTTTCCACTCGGTGCTGTTACTTTCACACAGGACACAGGGGGGATTGTGTTGTGTTCATCGGGCTGTAACGCTTGTTGTTCGGTATTACAGACACATAAATGCTCTCGGGGAGTTTAGCGTTTGGAGCATTTGCTTCTGGTTTCCGTCCCCGTATGATGCCAGTGTTTGGAGTAGGATTTCCCTCGGCTAATTACAGCGGCCCCCTCACCCTTCCGCATCTGTGATCACACGGCGGGACCATGACTGTTATCTGTGTCCTCGCTCTGCTTTGAAGAGTGTGGCAGGAAGAAGGTTGCAAAGCCGGGCCCACGTCCTCTGTGTGTCCATTGAGTCTCGACTTTATCAGATTATCAACCCGATCGCTGCAGACGTTTCCCCCCCGTTCATTAGTTCAGAGAACGATGCCAGTGTGTCCAGTTGACATTTGATCAATGTGTGTCCCCAGAGGGGGATGGGGGGTCAGTGTCCACAGACTGCAACCCAACAAGGGGACCACATGGCCGGGTTAAGAGGCTGGAGGCCCTTTGGGACAAGGAGACTGTTGAAAGTCTCATTAGTCCACAGTCATTTTGGAGCTTTTAATCTGAAAATTCAAGATTCGTTTCAGTAATGAATGCGGCAAAAATGCGACCTAGGTTAAGTTCACATGGAAGAGTCCTTTCATATAGTGACAGTTGGATGAGAAGGTCAATGCAACTCACAAGCCACTCGGTTTAGTTTATCACAGACACGAGGTGCCTGTTTAAACACAGCGTCTCTAGTTCTGCTTTCTCAGGAACACAAAAGAAACAAACAAAAAAACTCGTATTTAATCCACGTACTCGACTCCACAAGTTGTCTGATGTCACACAACAATGGACGTGTCCATTTTAAATGTTAGACGGGTTCTGCAGACTTCATTTGGCTGAAGGTCTAGAACCTTTGTCAGCCATGTTTTGGTTCCATCCGCCATTAACGTGACTGTGACCTTTGACTCTAAAGCAGAGTATTAATCTGCAACCTGCAACCAAGGTCTCTCTGTGCGGCTGCTTTTACTCTGCTTTCTTTCCATTGTGTCTTCTGGCTTCTCCTTTTTTTTTGTCCCACGTCCGTTTCACGGCACCAGATCTTTGTCCCCTGTTTTCTCCCCGTAACTGTGTTTGAACATCCAAACAATGCCGAGGTTGGGTGTTTACACCACATCATGGCGTGCGTGATGTTTTCAAGTCAAACAGCGTCCAGGCTAAAAGTCAACACCGAGGGGCCTCCACAGTTTGGGCAATAAAGTTTTTCCTTAACCTCTGCCTATTTCGATTGATGACCTGACCAATCAGTGGGCCAGCATGGCTTCTTCTTGGGGAAGAGCTGCACCTGAATTATCTGTAAACTACCTGAGGCCAATTTCTACGTCTCCACTCCGCCCGTCTCTTTGAATCACCCATTTATTTTTCTGCTGTGAGGGTTTTTCTTTTTGTTCTCCGTTGTAGCGGGGAGGCGGGACTTGCAGTCAGCTGGCCACCCATTGGCTCTTCCCGTCCCCTGACCCCTTGGTATGCTTGGAATGTATTTCCCTTCTCTGCACAGTCACAACCTGCCAGGTTTCAGGTTGAGACAAGCCAGAACCGAGTGGTTCTGCGTGGGGACTATTGTACAACACACACAAATCCCCCAAAACGAAAAGTCCTTCTGTTCATCCTCCAGCAGACACAAAATCCTCCGTTTCTACCTGAGAGGAACATTTGAATTGGCAACATTTCAACTGGCACATTTCTGTCTGACCCCAGAAGCCCGAGGACGCGACAGTCGGCCATTTGATTTGACGTGGCCGATTCAGCTGGTCGACCCGCGGTGGGATGTTTGGTTTGAACGTGCTCAAGAACACGCTCTGCTTTCCCTCCAGCCACCTGAGGTTTAACAGAAGCAAACACCCCTGTTGAACATTCTTGTGTTTCTAAATCCTCCTTTGTCAAATCATATGAAATGATGATTCAACTAATGACATTGTATTATGTTGATGATCTAAAAACTTTAGGATATTAATTCAGTTGGTTTCTATTCCATGTCTTTTATTCTACACGCAGGTTGTAAACTGGCCGGATTGATGGTCGATGAATCATTGACTAATTCATAGGAACAACGCTTGGGTTGGCCAGGTTGTAAAAACTCACTCGTAAAAAAGTGACCCTATTGTCCGGAGAGGAAATACATTTATCAACAAGCTTTTAGTAAAAATGTACTGAAACGTGAAACTGCTGACAAACGGCTCATTAGCTCAGAGGACTTATAGCTATGAGGCATTAATCATTGTTTGTTAACTAATTATGATCCATTTACAGTTACTGAACCCAATTCAAAGGGTTGCTTATTCATAAGTGGTCGCCAATGAAGCCCTTTGAGTGATTTGTAGTTTGATTTCGAATTCTAAATATCGGAATCCCAGACAAGCCACTGCAACTGCGCAGGACCTCGCTAACGTTGAGTGCTTGTGTGTCCACAGTGACGGTTCCTACTCGTGGAGGATTTTAATGGCCTCCAATCAGTTGGTGATGGCATGGCCTGCGTTTTTGTACGAGATTTCCTGCCCTGATTTTGCTCTCCTGCCCTGCTTGTCTAAACGCCCTCAGACAACGTGGAGGCGAAGCGGGTGTAGCTGGCCTCCGGGCACATGAGGGCTACCGGCAGCTAGACAATATGCTTCAGTACCTTTCCCTCTTCGTGCCGTTTGTCTTCCTTTTGAAGGGGGAAGGTCCTGACGTATAGAGTTACACTTGGTATTCATGCCGATGTCGCTGAATGTGGCAGCTCGTTGTCTGTTCTTAACAAGATATGCTGAAGATGTGGAATTAAATGTCTCCCTTTCGTGTAGTTTATTGGTAAATGAAAATACTAGAATTGAATGTTCGGTGCTACTGGTGTCTTCTGGCCATTTCTTTTCAAGCCTCAGTAGGTAAAACCGGATGTTTTTAGCAGACGGCCGCTCTGCTTTTATATAAGATGAGTGATGTCTGAGTGAAAACTACTGCACAGACACGCTAACCGCTAAAGCAGTCTGCTATCGCTGTGAGGTCGTCCACCTGTAAACACCTCCCCTCCCTCCCCTCCCTCCCCCTCTCCCGCTCCACATCCAGCCGGGGTCAAAATGTTAATGCTAATGCTGTTACTGATACGACAGGTCTCTAGTGAATTCCACACGGGCTGCATGATGACTGCTGGCGTAACAAGAAACAAGCCTGCAGGCCCAGCTGTGTGTGCTCCTTACAGTTTGCATGCACATATATGTGTGTGTGCTCCTTACAGTTTGTATGCACATATGTGTGTGTGTGTGTTCCTTACAGTTTGCATGCACATATGTTTGTATGCACATATGTGTGTGTGTGCTCCTTACAGTTTGCATGCACATATGTGTGTGTGTGCCCCTTACAGTTTGCATGCACATATATGTGTGTGTGCCCCTTACAGTTTGCATGCACATCTATGTGTGTGTGCCCCTTACAGTTTGCATGCACATATATGTGTGTGTGTTCCTTACAGTTTGTATGCACATACATGTGTGTGTGTTCCTTACAGTTCACATGCACATATGTGTGCTCCTTACAGTTCACATGCACATATGTGTGCTCCTTACAGTTCACATGCACATATGTGCAAGGCTCTCAAGTGGCATTGAGTGTGACAGTTACTTCTCATTTTGACCACACATTGTATTTGTCACGCAGAAAAACAAAAATTGGACTTCGCTGTGAGCCGGATTGGTTCCTCTCCTAATCCCCGTCAGCCGTAGCGCAGCGTCACTCCACGCCAAGTTTTGTTTTGAAGTTGACGGCTCTGTATGTATGTGTGTGTGTGTGTGTGTGTCTGCTGTCTGACACCGTGCAGCGACACCAGACTGTGTTTGTTACTCGACGACCCTGCAGACTTAAGCCAAAATAACATTTGCATCGTCAAACAAGGTTTTACTCGTTGCCAATGAAGAGCGAGTTAGTTTATTATCAGGGGGATGACCTGCCATGTTTAATCTGCCACGCAGGGTCCAAATGAGTTTGCTCTCTTTCACTGTTCCACCTGGTGGTCTTCAAAACAGGATGTTTGTCCAGCTGTGTGTGTGTGTGTGTGTGTGTGTGTGTGTGTGTGTGTGTGTGTGTGTGTGTGTGGCTGATATTTCATTTTATTCAGCACTATTCAATTGTTACTATTTTTAACAACCGTAATGAATGCATTTTATTTCATTTTCATTAAATGAGCATTACGCACAACGATGCCAGGATTTCATTTCCTTTTTCCAATTGCTGTGCAGCCTGCGTCTTTATTTAAAAGACGGCAGCAACGCTGCATGAATGTCATCATTACTTTCCCCTTCAGCTGAATGGATTGTTACATTCACGCAGGGCTGAGAAAGCCCCGCCGCCCTTCACCTCGATGTGAACTCATGAGCTCACAGGCGTGGGACTGAAAAACAAAGGCTTTCAAGGCTTTTAGCAAACAGATGAAAATGGGTCCGTATTCAGACTCCACAGGTGGACTCCTGCTTTTGTGAAATCACAATTCGTGGTTCACTTCGCTTCGTCTACACTGACCTACTTTCACTCTTTGCCTGTTTAATGATTTTCCTCCCACTGACCGTTAGGATTTGCCTTCATATAAGTTCCTTGTTTTTCACCAATAAAGACTTTGACTGTGAGGTCAGTTTGACCCTTTTTCCGCTCACGGCAGGTCGGTGACTCACCTGTTGGCCGTGGCGTGTACCTGCAGACGCACATGCCGCTAACAGCTAGGCGTGCTCACGGTGAATAAATTCTCATGGCAATGTGCGCGCTCGCCCCCACCTACACCTTCCTCAAAGAAAAGAAGAACTTCTTTGTCATAATGGAATTCTAGTGAAACCACTGACACGCACGCTCAATGCGTATTTCCCCTTTTATCACAGTGCTGGTGGACCACGATGTAACCACGTCTCTCGACCTCCAGTGCAGCACTTACTTGGTAATAGAGAGTTCAGTCCTCTTGTCATCTTCCCTAATTTAATCTGCCAACATAATTGCGGCATTCGATATAATCTCCACTTGTTTGCTCGGTGGAGTGGATATGAATCAACTGAAGCGCACCAGCTCCATGGCGTCCTAAACACATCGAGGGTGCAGCACGTGTGTGTGATTGAGTATCTGCTTGAATGGATTAAGGATTAAGGGTGAGGATTAATAGCATTTAGTGCGTCGTTTCCTTGCTCGTTGTACCGGGCCTGTAGAGCGTTTTGTGAAGATGAAGTAAAATATGTATCGGCAGCTCTTGAAGTCGCTGCGTGGCTGATGCAGAGGAGCAGGGCCCCGAGGGGCTCCAACACCAGTCTGAGGCTTTGTTCTTTTCTTTGCCCCGCGGGCCGCACCTTTGTGAGCCTTATCTGCACCGGTGATCCGTCGCTTGTGCAACGCTGACGTTCTTCAACGAGCTCGCAGCCCGTCGTACTTCTTGGTCTCCTTGTCAACCACTTTCTCTCTCTCGCTCCTTTTTAATCATTTATGCTGCTTGGCATTAACGGCTCCGGGGCAACCGGGGGCCCTAAATGTCGGCTTGAAAGACCTTTTGTGCCAGTGTTCCGCCCGTATTGTCTCCTCGCCCTGCGGTTCGGAGTCCAAATGGGACGTTTCTGCTCCTGTGTGAACGCAGCTGACTGCACGTTGTCTCTTGTCTACCTACTGTTTTGTTCCTTGGATTCAGGGCTGTTGATGTTACTCTGAGTCGGGAGCCACCGGGGGAGGAAAGAAGGGGGAGGGGGGGGTGGCTGGGAGACTTGGCCTTAGTTTTAATAACACCAGTGTGTTGAGTGTCGTATAGACAGATGTGTGTTTACCAAACTGACAAGGCCTCAGCGTGTTTTCTCTTTTCCGCCTCCCCCTCCCTTCCGTCACTCCCTCGCTTGTTCCTCACCTCCTCCCCCTCCTTTGCTTTTGCTGCTGTCAGGAGCTGAGGTGGACGCTGGTGATTGAGACGTCCTAACAAATCGACCCTCTCTTTGTTTAACGGAACACCACTGATGTGAACGCACGGCAGTTTGTCTCCCGTCTTCTGCGAATTTCTGTAGGTGTAAAAAATGCCGGCAGCGCTCATCTCGGCTGGGTGTGTTTGGTTTAGTCATCAGCGAGGCAGAGGGGCGAATTTTAACATGTCCTCACAGTAGGAATGTAGCTCCGGGTTGCCCCCCCCTTCGCCCTTTGTCAGCCTATTTATGAGAAGGTGATGAGCAGGGAGGGAGACATGAGGAGGGCAGGTAGGACGCATGAGGAGGGCAGGTAGGACGCATGAGGAGGGCACGTAGGACGCATGAGGAGGGCACGTAGGAGACATGAGGAGGGCTCGTAGGACGCATGAGGAGGGGAAGCATGAGGAGGGCATGTAGGAGGCATGAGGAGGCCACGTACGAGGCATGAGGAGGGAAGGCATGAGGAGGGCACGTAGGAGACATGAGGAGGGCACGTAGGACGCATGAGGAGGGGAAGCATGAGGAGGGCATGTAGGAGGCATGAGGAGGCCACGTACGAGGCATGAGGAGGGAAGGCATGAGGAGGGCACGTAGGAGACATGAGGAGGGCACGTAGGAGACATGAGGAGGGCACGTAGGAGGCATGAGGAGGGAAGGCATGAGGAGGGCACGTAGGAGACATGAGGAGGGCACGTAGGAGACATGAGCAGGGCACGTAGGAGGCATGAGGAGGGAAGGCATGAGGAGGGCACGTAGGAGGCATGGAGGGAGCACATAGGAGACATGAGGAGGGCACGTAGGAGACATGAGGAGGCCACGTAGGAGGCATGAGGAGGCCACGTAGGAGGCATGGAGGGGGCACACAGGAGGCATGAGGCAGATTTAACAGACCCTAGCTATCTGTTTCCCTCTGTTTCTAGTCACTGTGCTAAGCTAATAGTTAGCTTAGCTTCAGCTTATATTTACTTGACCTTTATGAAAATACCCCCTCCTAGTTTTGGAGGTGTGTCTTGTGAATTCAGTGTTGAACAAACACCGGTGACCCACATGGCTCTGGCGGGTGAGACGGCGTATGTGTGTGTGTGTGTGTGTTCATGAGATCTAACCGCTGAAACAACCACGGCTCAGATTTGACAAATCTCCCACGAGCGCGTGAGATTAGCGCTGGACTCTGTGCCTCAATTGTTCCTATTGTCTTCAACACTTTCCCTCCAATAAGGGTCCTACAACCTCGTCTCGTATTCTCTGGGTTCAACCCCGTTTCTTACTTCTTCCTTCTGACCTGCGTCGGATATCCTGCTTAGAATGACTTGACCTTATAAACGAGCCCCGGCGCCCTTTAGAGCTCCAGGATGTTTTAGGTGACTTCTGATTTAAAGGCATCAGGTCGTGCATTCAGAAGGAACATGCACCTACTTTCTCACATGTTCTGTTGTTTGCACACACACACACACACACCCACATGCATGCAAAGGGGTTAACAAACTCGCAGGGGGACGGTGTAGAGAGCAGGAGTGATCGTACCATTCTCTCTGCAACAAAGGCTGCAACATGCAAATGTTGGTCAAGTTTCCAATCGGTTATTGGGTAACGCAATCTGAAACCAGCGGTGGGGAGAAACTCACATGACTGACTCGCGTCCGGTTGAGGTGACACATCAAAGAGAACATGTTTGCGTCTGGGGAGGTTGTCGTGATAAGCTCGAGTGTTTCTGGGGGCTATTTTGTGTGGCTGGCTATACGGGAGGATGTGGTGCAACGTGCGAGCAGCTCCACCTCCGAAGCACAACGGCCGCAGCCGCCAAGCCGCGTCTTTAAGTCCTCGGCCCTCGTCTTCATCCGCACCGACTCCCCGGTGTTCCCTCGCCACTTTCCACCGTTCGCCCCCGTCAGCCTTCTGCTGCTGAGGAAGTTTGCATGAAAGGAACACGGCTCGCGTGGCCGCGTGCTTTTGTTTCCCAGGTCATCTGTCACACGCACTGTAAACAACATGGTTGACGTCCCCCCCCCCCCGTCCTCAAAGTGGGGCTAATAAATCTTGTGCTGACAGTAAATAGTGTGTCAAATCGCAGAGTAATCCCTCTGCTTCAAAGTTGTGTGTTAAAAGGTGCTGAAGCAGGGGGTGTCTGGGGCGACCGGACAGATCCCGTCCATCACCGATAAGCTAGTGTGTGTGTGTGTGTGTGTGTGTGTGTGTGTGTGTGTGTGTGTGTGTGAGGTCAGGGTCACGCTCTGAACGCTCACCTCCTTCCACTGTTAGTTCATGGGTCACGTGAACCGGCTCACGCTTTGTGTGTCTGTTTGTGTGCGTACTACTACGTCCAAAGGTCTGATGATCTGCGTCTGTCTTCCTGTCCAGGCTCCTTGCAGGAGCCCCCAAGGAGAAAGCGGAATCCCTGCAAAATGTCAACGAAACGGGCGCCGTGTACTCCTGTCCCGTTACGACGGACCGGTCCGACTGCTCCAGAATGGACCTGGTCAGCACAAGTAAGCGTGACGCGGAGCCCCCCGGGATGTGACTCACCGTTCTGGGTCCAGTGTTCAGGAAGTTTAATGTTCACCATGTTCCTCTCTGTCGACGCACCTTTCAAACCACACGCCCGCAGTTTTGTCATCCAGGCTTTCTGTTTATTAATAATTGATCCCTTAAACCAACACAAAATAAGTGTGATGACATCATCATGGGTCCTTCAAAGCTTCCTTCGGGCCACAGAAGTCTTTTCGGAAGCACTGAGCTGTAGATATCAGCCACCTTTAAATAATCTCAGGGTTCAAAATTTAGCATCCCCAATAATTTACAAGCTCCAGGATACGTCCCTCTGAAAGCACATGTTTTCTTAATCGAAGGTTATTAACTGATAGACTTACTGCTCTATCCCCCCCCCCCCTCCCCCCTCCGGAGGCTACAAGTAAGAACAGTGATAAAAGGGTTTCTCAACACTCGTGATGTTTAGCCTGAGTGACTGCAGCTGTAGTCACTGCACATTTTTGTGGTTGATGTTTGTCTGGGCTTGTTGGGTTTAATGCAACTATATGAGCTTTTCTTTTCTGCATAACGGATAATACGGTTCTGGGTTATGAATCATTTGTTGTGGTGAAATTATGATGCAGAATGAAGACTTGAAACGTGTTTTTTTTAACCATATCACCAAATACCCAAATTACCTTTTTGTGACGAATCCACAGCCAACCCGTCTGAGATGGTGGAGGGGATGTGGCTGGGGGTGACGGTGGCGAGTCAGAGGGGCAAGTCAGCGGGACGCGTGCTGGTGAGGCGACGTCCTGTTTACTCTGTTAGTCGGGGGCGCAGGTGGAGTGTTTTATACCTGCTAATATAATGGTCCTGCAGCACGGTGGGGATGTGACCCTCTGAGTTTGATTATTAGGTGACGCGGTGCGCTCGTCGCATTGTTTACTGCAGCATAAAGCAACTTTAAGGATTTATAAGTATAAATACGTTTGGCTTGTTTTTGTATTTTTACATTTTACATTATACAGGATTATATTTCCTTGAGAAAAATGATACATCACTCACAAAAGATCATGGATATTTAATTTATTTTAAAACATACTGAGATTTTATAGTTCGGATATAAACTTTTTAGCCCAATTATCATCTATTTTTCTATAATAAAGTGTGCATCAGCAGACGTGATTGTACACTCTCTTCTCTGGGCTCCAGGCCTGCGGGCATCGCTACGTGAAGATCATGAAAGGAGGCTCGGAGGAGCAGCGACGGATGGTGGGAAAGTGCTACGTCAGGAGCAACGACCTGACCTTTAACCCCAGCGATGAGTGGCAGACGAACAGCTATGAAGTCTGCAACCCCACACAAGACATGGAGCTCGAGGGCATGTGCAACATGGGCATGTCGGGCGGCATGACGGACACCGATGTCTACATCGGGGCTCCCGGCAGCTACCTGTGGCAAGGTGGGCCCTGAGGAGTTAACGGCTAAAAGAGTGTGTTCTGTTGCTTGGTGCTGAGATAACGGGCTGCTTTCACAAACACGCATCAACCCTGAGCCAGTCTGCTACGCTTGAGTGTTCACAGGGGGGATTATTCTCTGTCCACCGTGCACCAAGCAGACGTAACATTGTGTAATCCTGCTTTTCCATAAAGGAAATGTTCACGTAACGTGGAGAAATCCAGATGAAGCCAACGCCTGGGACTCTTTGACCAAAGACTTTGGAGTGCTGACGAAGCGAAACAGTTACATGGGTAAATACAAAGTAAAAGTGAATGTTTTTGCACCATATGAATTTATAAATTCGTGGTTTTCCAGGCTTTCGAGGCCTCGGAGCGCTCCGACAAACAGGTCGACGTCTCACCCGTGAATCCCAAACGCAGGTTACTCAGTCCTCGAAGAGCGGAAGCTGCTCAGCCGCGACGAGTACACGGTGGTGACGGGGTCTCCCAGGAACGAGTCCAGGGGCGCCGTGGTCCTCGGGACAAAGGCCGGCAACGACATCAAGGCGGTGCTCTTCATCCTGGGGGAACAAGTGGGCTCGTACTTTGGGAGCAGCCTGGCCGTCGCCGACCTCAACAACGACGAGTGAGTCCACGGCGTCTTGGTGCGGGGCACAAACGGGTTTTTACGCATATTAAAAGAATCTTTTCTGAAATGTCCATTGCTCCTCACAGCTGGAACGATTTGATCGTGGGCGCCCCGTTTTACTTCGACCGCATGAAGGACGAGGGAGGAGCCGTGTACGTCTTCATGAATGAGAACGGGTCGTTCCAGACGAGGGCCAGCGTGGTGCTGAAGGGCCCCTCGGGCTCCGCCTTCGGCTTCGCGGTGGCTCCCATCGGCGATGTCAACCAGGACGGGTTCCAGGGTACGACCGCGAACTCGATGTCCGCTTTCTACTGACAAGACCAGCAAAATAAAGAGAACGCGTCACGGAAAAGTCGCTAAATAACTCATTCCTTTTTTCATTCATCTACTTTGGAAAAAAAAGAGGAAGCGCTTCGTTCCCCCTGTTGAGACTTTGTGTGAATGTGAGCGACACAACAATGAAAGGTGACGTTGTGTGTCGCAGTCTGGACTTGAGCTGCACTGGGACGCCCCCTGCAGGGGAAAACCGTCTCATGCACACGTCTCACTCTCGTGCTCGTTTTCCCGCAGACTTCGCAGTGGGAGCTCCCTTCCACAAGACAGGGGAGGTCCACATATGGCTGGGAAGTAAGCAGGGAATCTCCGGCGAGTCCAGCCAGGTGAGACTTGATTGAACGACCCCCTCGTATCTGCCCCCGCGAGGGCCCGAGTTATTGCGTTGACCTCGCCTTTCGTTCCCCGTCGTCCTCTTCAGGTCATCGAGGGCGAGTCAGTGGCAAACGGAAGCTTCAACACATTCGGCTACTCCATCAACGGCGGGATGGACGTGGATGGGAACGGTTATCCCGACATCCTGGTGGGTTCTCTGGATAACCGCGTGGCTCTGCTCAGGTAGGACCACCGGACACAAGGGAATTCCTCATCACGTTCCTGCTGCCGCCGCTTCATTCTCCTCGCTGTTGGTTTTTAGGGCTCGACCCGTCCTCCACTTAACCAAGGCATTCAACGTCGAGCCAAAGATCGTGGACCCTAAAGACTGTCCTGAAAGTACGCCGTGGTGAGAGGTCTCCTCAGAACACCTCGTTAGGAAGCTGGCTAATTTCATTTAGTTTGAAAATACAAATCTATTTTTCTTTGTGCTTTACAGCATCACAGCGACTTTGTGTGCGTCTTTCACTCTAAGCAATGGAAACAAGAACTTCAAGAAAAACATCAGTAAGAGTCTTCCTTTACATCATTTAATACAATACAATACAATACATATATATATATATAGTTACACTGTGGAGGTACGGGCTCGCTGTGTCACATGACGTACCGCGTGTTTCCACAGTGGTGAAGTACACGGTGGAGGCCGACGTGGAGAGAAGACGAAGCCCTCGCGTTCGTTTCCAGAAGAGCGACGACACGGGTTTCCTGAGCCTGCCGGCGTCCACAGAGATCTGTCACAACGTGACACTGGTTGTCGTGGTAATTCCTCAACTCGAGTGCAAATGCGCGTTAGTTTGGTTCGCTGTTTCCCAATAACCCTGCGTTTATTAATGTGAGGCTCTCGGCTGATTCTTCAGGCGCCCGTCAGAGACAAACTGCAACCGGTGGTGTTTTCCCTCAACTTGAGCTTACACGAACAGAACCGTGAGTCCAGACGATCCCTTCAGAACCTCGACTTCTTCCCCATCTTCAGCCAGGGGCAGAACCTCACTCAGAGGACCAAGGTACGTCCCGACCAGTGAATCGCCTTGAGAGCGAGAGCGCGCCCGCGTGACAGTGACGCGACGTCGTGTGATTCCGCTTCCTGCAGATCGACTTTCAGAGGGAGTGTGGCTTCGACAACAAGTGCAGCAGTAACCTGCAGCTGACAGCCCACTTTGCTGACGAGGACGATAAGCCTTACCCCAGGTCACACGCAAGTCTCCATTATTAAGCCCTCAATGAATGTTAACGGATACCCTTTGGTTGATGTCTTTTGAATGGAGCTTCCTTTGGAAGACGTTTGGGAAAATATGTTCATTTGCTTTCTTGTCAAGAGTTGATTGACACCACTAAATATATAATATTAATCATGATATCAAGCTAATGGCAATGCTGATGGGCCGTTAATGTGTTGATCAGCCAAAACTATTGTTAAAATGCGAGGAAATCCCCTGTTTCCAGGTATGGAAAGATCCAGAAACTTCAGTTCAGAAGAAATATGAAGATAATAAGACTGATGGTGAACGTCACCAACCTCCCGGCCGCGGGGAAGCTGGGTGAAGACGCCCACCAGGCCGCGCTCAACGTCACCATCCCAGACGAGCTGAGATACTCTGGCGTCAGGTCCTCGGTGCGTCCTCCGGAGGGCAGCACGTGACTGCCGGCCCCGTTGCTCCTTTTTTTCCCGCCGCCACATCCGTTCTTGTTTGGTAATGTTGCCGATGTTGATGCGTTCAGGACCACGATGTGCAGTGCAGTCTGCAGGAGACGGTGATCTGTGAGCTGGGAAATCCACTCAAAGGCAACGAAGCGGTACGTTGGAGTGTTGCATTTCCTCTCGGACACACGTCGACTCTCCTGCTGTGACCTCTGACCTCTCGCTCTCTCACTTCTGTTATCAGGTGTCACTGGAACTCAAGTTCGAGACCTCGGGGATCAGTTTGTACACTCAGGAGATTCAGTCCCTGCTGCTTCTGTCCACGTGAGGGTTTTTTTCTGAAGGCTTCGGTCACAGTTTTGATTCCACAGTTTGAAGTTAATTTTTAAAAGGTGCTTTCAGGCTCCGGTGACTCCAACATACGGTGAACAACAAGTAATCAGCGTTGTTTCTTCAGGCTTAGTGAGCAGAGCGACCTGAAGCCGGTTCCCGTGGCCCTTCTGATAGAAAACACCATCCTCCCCTCCTTCTCCATGTGAGTCCCGTCACCTCACAGGACGGACAGCAGAGACATGTCCCACAGGGAAGACTCATTTCTGACTCTGCTCACGTCCAGGGCCAACGAGCGGGTGTCAACCCAGTTCAGTGGGACGGTGATGGGCGAGTCAGCCATGGTCAACGGCAGTGACGTCGGCAGTCTGGTGGAGTTCAGCTTCCGCGTGAGTCACCGCAACGTGTGTCCTGACCCACGCTTCCGTCTCCTCCGCCCTGTCTTTGAGGCCAGCGCCGTGTTGTCGTGGTTGCTATTTCATTGCGCTCACTCTTGTCCCCAGGTGAACATGGGGGGACAGCCTCTGGGAGACATGGGGACGCTGGCTGTGGAGCTCGAGTGGCCCTTTGAGGTGGCCAACGGCAAGTGGCTGCTGTACCTGATGAAGGTCTTTGTCAAAGGGGAATCGGAGTTGGAGTGTAAACCTGGCGGAGTTGTCAACCCGCTGAACCTGACCGTAAGGCTCCTCCTGCACGCCCGCCGTCTGCTCGCTGTTTCATCCTTAAGTCTTTATTATGACGGAGGGAATTCACTGCGACCAACTTCCCGTCTGCGGCAAAGTCTTGTATTGTACCGCCTCTGTTTAGCACAAACACCCACTTTGACTAAAATTATATAGAATTTGGAGGTCAAACATTTCTGTGATCTCATGAACACACTTCAAGGATTAATATGGTAATTACGAAAAGGTTGCAGAAGCGTCTGATTTGGTGAAATGATGAATTCCGATCGTGACACATGGTGAGTTCAGTGTCTCAGACATACAAGCGGAAGGTGGAACGAGATAAAGCTTCGGCTCGTATCAGCAACAGATCTTTGCCTAACGAGGTTCAGCAGAAGCTTCAGTTGAGCATTTCGTTGTGTTTGTTATAAACAGCTTTAGTTTTCCTGCTGCCTTTTGTGCGAGTCGTATTTGTGAATGTCAGCGGTAGAAACGAGCCGCGAAAACGGTCTGAAAGCCAAACCACAGACGCTCTGAAATACATTTTTGGAAAATGTAAGTGTCACCTCCTCCAGACATCACAGGGCCGCTAATAGAACGCTGCAAATAACGCTGCTATTTTAAAAGTCTGCATCGAAAAACCAGCAATTACCCCGAGCCTCCTGATGTCACGTCTCATTCGCTTCCTCGTCTAATGTCCACTCCTCTTGCAACTCTAGTTGTCGGGGAGCGGACGAAGGCGCACCAGACGACAGACGGCGGTGGACGCCGGAGAGACGATGAAGCCATTTATTGTTGAGCCACAGGCGGCCATCACGTTGCTCTCTCCTCGCAAAGAGGCGTACCTGTTGGTGAGGAAAGGATTTTGCATCTTCACCAAGCGTCTCATCTGGGAACGGAAATGAGTCCACGTTTGTGCAACGGTTGTTGTTTGTCGTCATGTGTCGAAGGAATGCTCAAAGGGAACCGCGCGATGCGTGACGTTGACCTGCCCGCTGCCCAACATGACGGACTCCGCCGAAGTTTACGTCCGCTCCCGTTTGTGGAACAGTACGATGCTGGAGGTCAGACACAAACACAAACGCACGCACGCACACATTGTTAACGCTTTATTGGCTCAATGTTCTGTGTGTGTTCCTGCAGGACTATTCCAACGCCCTGAGAATCACGGTCAAAGGTCAAGCCACTCTGAAGCTCATTACAGACAAACCCACCATCAGGATGGACCCCCAGCCCGTCACGGTGAGTGGTCGCCGCGACGCAGTGGGAGCGCGGTGACGGTGCTGATGAGGACGATGAGGACGAGGACTTTACTCCGCTCTCTCCCCCGTTTCCCGTAGTTCGCGGTGGAAATAGAGCCGCTGGAGAGGGTGGAGGCGCCGTATGAGCTCCCGCTGTGGATCATCATCTCCGCAGTTGTAGCCGGAATCCTCCTGCTGGGAATAATCATTGTTATCCTGTGGAAGGTGAGGCTGACAATCGCCGCTGCGTTCCTGCAGACGCCGAATAACCCTGAATCTCTACCCGCGCATTTCTTCATCGTTTCTTGATTACATGGGAGCTGTTGACCCATTTCAGTTATTATTTGCTCATTCCCCCCGTATTGGGCCTTTGGTCTAACCTTTTGAAATGCACCCTCCACCCCCAGTGTGGCTTCTTCCAGCGCGCCAGCAGGAGGGAGATGTATGAGGCCAAAGCCCAGAAGGCTGAGATGAAGATCCAGCCCTCTGAGACAGAGAGGCTCACCGAGGACTACTGAGGCCCCCCATGGGTCCCCAAAAGAACGCACCAGTGGGGCTTTTGGGTAACGACGGCCTCACAAATGGACTTTCTCTGGATGCTGTGACTTAAACTGGGGGGGTGTGGCTCTTTCTTGCGACTCGACTTCCTCTCTTATGTCCGCTCGCTGTGTGTCTCTCTAACGTCGCTTCTGTTTCCCTTCCAGGCCTCAGTTTGCGCCGCTGATTAACTTGTGTTTCGTGTGTCTTTTACCAAATCACTCCCCCCTCTCCATCTTTCTCCTTGTGGGTCTCGATTGCTTTTTTCTCGATTCTGCTCAGGCTCTGAATCCTAAATCCCATTACGAATGGCCATTAAGCTCAGCTCTCCCGCTGCTAAAGTGCCTCCTCTCTAACGTCAGCTGTCTCCCTCTCTCTCTCGCCTCCCCCACTAGCTCGGGTTCTTCAAGCGAGCGATCTACTACCGCGTAATGCCAAAGCACCAGGGGGTGAAAATTCGCAAGGCCGAGCGGTATCAGTTCAATCTCGGATTCCAGCTTGAGGAGCCACAGAAAAAGTATTGGATCACCAACTGGACAGAGATGCAGCGTCGCTACTACTGAGGCCTCTTCTCCGGGGCGACGAGCCACTCGGCGTCACGCCTGCTGAACACGCGTCAATCAAAAAACACTCCCGTCGAGCCGCGTGCGAGGACGGCTTTCACGCGCGTCAGATTCCGTTTCAACCTCCCTCGGTGCAAAGATCCCCAACAGTCCGTCCGCGGGATGGAAACTCTTTTCCACGAGTGCATTGTTGCAATCGGGGTTAAATTCCAGAGCAAATTGTATATTGATTTGATTATTGTGTTCGCATTCATGTTTCAATTGTATTTCTTCTGAATCCTCCAAGCACAGTTCTTGACAATTACCTATTTTTATGTCTGCTTTGCTCAGCGATCTGCTCTTCTGTGTGCGTTGTTTTTCCTCAGTGGTTGTTTGTCATATCGGGGTTTCGGGGGTATTGTTTTTCAGACTGCACTCACAGCCGCTCGGTTATGAGAGCCTTCGTGTGCCGCTTCACGTCGGTCTTTGGCCGACTTTACAAAAAATGTGCATTTTAAACACAGTTGTCATTGTGGCACCGACCTCCAAAAAGTACGACGGCTTCCTTAGGCAATGTAGATAAAATATGTCCCTTGTTTCAGGGAATAAGTACAAAGTGGTACAGGGAAAACATGGTTGTGATTGGTGAATTATTATTGTAACATATAAACCAGCATGACATCATGTCTGTATGTGGAATTTGGAAACGTGTCGAGATGACGGGAGAACACAGATTATTATTTATTACAGTAAAGATCTTTAAAATAACCCAACAGGGAGTCGTGACACTGGAGTTAATGATACATGATGTTGTATATACTGCAGCCTGAGCTCTGGCGTAGATAGACATGTTATAAATTGTAGCCAGAGAAAAGTTACCACAGAATTGACTATTTGAACGAATGCAGACGTCATTGGTAGGCGGGCTTTGTGCTCTGGTAGAAAAACCATAACCTGCACTCTGTTTCCGAGCCGCTGTGGTTCCCGCCGAGGTCGACCTGCAGCACTGAGAATAAACCGGACTATGAGGCGGCGGTCGCTCCGATGGGACTAAATGCCGCGTCACCACTCGATTCTGTGTTACCTGACAGGCCGTTGTGGCCGTTGCAGAGGCTCTATGTGCGTAAAGAGGGACGGGCTGAAGCCAATGCACACTGTCATGATGGTTTTTTTAATGTGCAGTTTTATTGTAATTAAATTGTTTCTAACAACCCTTGAAATTCAGTTGCTGATTTTGGAGGAACGGGCGTAAAATAAGTCCCTGTATTGTAGAAAAGCAGATTATAAAGACATAGAAACAAGAGTTCAAAATAAAACTCAATTTAAAGAATTTATTCAAAAAAAAAGTATGTTTTAGTCCTAGTTAAAAAGTTTCATAAAAGGTTCATAGAATATTATGTTGAAAACGTCACATCAACATGTAGAAAGTTATAGTACAGCATGGCAGACAATCCAACTAATGATGGTATAGTGCTTTAATTATTGTAGTAATATAATATGTAAAATTCACAAAACGATCCCACCATAACACGTCGATAAGAATCAACAAAAAAAGACTCAATTCAATTGTTATCGTCATCATTGTGTGTTTTCCAGAATATCTTGTTTGAACAGATCAAACGCAGAATCAATATTTCATGTTTTTATTAGAGAAATGCAGATTCAACAACAAAATCGAACAATCAAAAAATGCAGAAACTTTAAAAACATCCATTAAAAACATTTTATTCTCAAAACAATTTACACATTAAATAAAATAAAAAATTGTGATGTTCTTTTGCATAGGCAAAAATCTTATTTGAGTCTAAGCGTATGCAACAAATATACCAGACTAGATAAGGAAGCAGAAGCGGAAAAAAAATCAGATTAAATCAGATGTACAACACAGCACAAAAACACTGACGTCCATGATGAGGCGGGTTTAGCTGCTAGCCGCCGCAAGCCGCTGCTAGCCGCTGCTAGCCGCCGATGACTAGTCCTTCTGCTTGAGCTCCATGGTGGACAAGGACTTCTCAGGCTTTTTTGACCTCCTGTACTTGTAGGCCAGAAGGATGGTGGCCACCAAGAGGACCACCCCGAGGACCAACAGGACCCACTGGCCGGCGATAGCAGATGCCCCCTCAACGCTGAGACCCAGGAAGTCCACCTTGGTAGACTTAGCTTCTCCTGCTGCACAGAAATAAGAAGTAACATTCACATTTAACATATTGAACAAGCTGCAGTTCTCCACCAGAAAGTACTGATCAGTCATTTTCAGACCGTCTTGGGGAATCTAATAAGATAAGATATTATTATATATTAGTTATTATCCCTGCCGCGGGGAAATCACAATACAGCAGTCGGGTAAAGTGAAGGAAAATAGGAGAAGGAAGTGCGAGAGTTAATTGAAGAATCATTTTGTTGAATTCAAAAGATTAAAAAATAATCACGGTACAGACTTCAAATCAAATAGTCATTGTTGTAGTATGTTATTTATAGGAATGTCCTATACAATATGGTATGCCATAATAATGGTGCAGTAAAAGTTACAATAGCATGTGAAAAAGCATTATAAATAATCTGTAGACAGTAACGTAGTCGTATTTAAAAAATTTAGTGTAACAATGTAAAACTATGTATAATAAAGTATGCCATCAAATGTGCTAAAAGATTTCAAAGAAAAGCGGTTTTAAAAGTCTTTTAAATATGTTATATCACAAAGAAAACGGAAGTGATAGCGTGCCATGCGCAAAAAACAATATCATACTATACAAAAGAAATCTACATTTGCAGCTTCAACGTGTAAAATTAAAGTTATTCTGTAATACGGGTCGCAAAAAGAGAAGAATTACCAAGATGTCACTCTTAGTTTAATACCGCCCATCAGCATTTTTGTGTTGCTGCTGCGGCTACTCTGTATCACTGAGATCGTTGTTGTTTACAAGCTGATGTAAAAAATAACCCTCACAAAACATCCGTCTCCCACATAGAATGTGTGGTGTCAAGAAGTCTCGGTATTAACACCCCACACCAGCACTGAAGAGGTGAAAGGTCAGGGTAACCCAAGGCCTCGTTGTTCATTTCGGTGTCTAAATTGTTTATTTCCCTCTTGACCTGCGTAACAGCTGCGTTCTCTTTCTCCCACTGACTCCATCTAAAACGCACACATCCTTCCAGCGGGATCCAATCAGAAAGACAAGAGCAGCAGGAGACCGATTTCACAGGACGCTCGGGCAGAGGAGAAAAACTAAACCCCAAAAAAACATTTGGCTTCAGCATCGAAGTATCGGAAAATGTTGAACGAAGGACGCGCTGGACGTACTCGAAGGTTTCCAGTCGTAGTCGGGCCACCCTCGAACATCGTTGTTCTTGTTGTTTTCCTCCTCCAACCACTGAATGAGAGGCTGGAAATACTGCATGAGAGGCTGGGCGCTCATCCTGGGCTGGCCGGTGATCATGGTCATCGCCTCGGGCCACGGCTTACTGAAGCCGAGCTTCATCACGTCGCTGCAGACAGAGGGAGGGCGGGGGGGGGTGGAGGGGGAGGCGGGGGAGGTGAAGGGGATCAGCGGAGACGATCGAACACCTGGTGCAAAGCGTCCGTTCACCAGCTGCTCGCACGCATTGTAATGGAAGTGGTGGGTGGCTACTGACCCCAGAAGCTTCCCGGCTTCTCCGGACTTGTAGATGTCGCAGGTGTGCAGGGGCCCGTCGTGCTTGGCGGCATCACAGAGAGCCTTGTGGAACTGGAACTGGATGATGAAGCTGACAAAGTACCTGATGGAAGATCAGCAAACACCAACCGTCACGACTTGACAGGAGGAAACACAAAGCTGTCTCTGTCACGTCGACCCTCATGAATTGTAGATTGTCTGTTAAGCCACGTGAGTAGACGGGTTCATTTTATCTTTACACAGTTCTTTGCAGTGTGTTGATTCTATTAACAATCTCTTGGTCTCAATCATCAGGCAGCCTGATGTTCTGCAAGCATGGAAACGTTACCTCACGTATGGCACGTTAGCAGGGATGTGGAACTTTGCACCTGGGTCGAAGTCCTCCTCTGTGCGGGTTACAGGTGGACAGAGGCCCTGGTACTTCATTCTGCAGGGCAATAAGGTGTTTTATTGATGGATAAGATTAACAAATGCACAACCAAATCTATGCTTACTGATTAACGTTCCTTTAATGTTGCACTGTACCTGAGGTTCCACCATTCTTTATTGTACTCAGTCGATGGGATACGCCCATCGAACACCTTCCATCTCCACTGATCCATCAGGTAGCCGAAAGGTAAGAAGGCGATCTTGTCGAGCGCCATGCTCATCAGGAAGTTGATATCGCTCTCTGGAGGAGACGAAACATGAGCTGCGTCACAACTTCAGAGTTACATTTACGGAGCTACACAAAACCCACGACCACCCACCATGGTTGCTCTCCACTTTGTCCAGCAGGCCGATGCTCTGCAGGTGTTTGGGCGTGGACACTGACAGGGCCAACACGTCGCCAATGGCCTCGTGGAAGCCGGGGTTGGCTCCGTCGCGGAAGGACACGGGCTGGTCTTTGTACTGCAGGAAGTACTGAATGTGGCCCATCTCATGGTGCGCCGTGATCAGGTCGTCCATAGTCACCACGGTGCACTGTTTGATCCTGAAGACACGAACATCTTCATGATTTATTTCTGTACTGTATCTGAATATTAAACAGGGATCTTAGTTGCAACAGCTGTAGTTGGCTTTTGGACAACACACACATTTTCTTTGGCGACAGAAAGCTGAATTTGTTCTGAAAAAAAGGAGAACCTGAAGTCTTTTCGGTTATAGAAGTCCCACGCGGAGGCGTGGCACACCACCTGGCGTCCACCAGACGGCTTCTCTAGCATGGATTTGTCCCAGAACTCTTGGGGCATTGGCAAAAGACCCAGAGAGGTGAAAAAATTGTCAGATTCCTGGAACATTCTGGTGGCGTTCCAGCCCTGTGCAGGAACAGAGTCAACATTTGGATGTAAGTGTGACAAACAGTTTCTTCAGGCAAAGGAATATTTTTTAAACATATAGTGGTTCTCAAAGGACCGGAGGCGAACCCTTGAAACAGTATATCCATGAATAACGTACACTTTGGTCGGTTATGGATGACTGCTGCTGCTATTCAGCACAATTAAAAGTCTGTGTTCCACTGAATTCACTCCACTGTAACAAAATGACTTTTGACCTCAGGAGGGTGGATGAGTGCCAATCCGTGTGCGTGTGTGTGTGTTCTTTGGGCGTGTTCTTGTGTATCCTTGTGGGCAGGCTGGCTGTGATAGTTATTCACCTGTGAAACCATGGCGGGCGTGGCGTCCACCTGCGTGGCATGCGGGTAGGGCATGACCAAATCCATTATGCCCGACCACGTCTGGGCCCACATGTTGCCTGGAAGGACAGAAGACAGCATTCCTACATTTGTTCTCCAAGTCATGGGGCGAGTTTCGTGGCGACCAGCCATTCCAATCGCAAACTGCGAGGAACTGTCACACACAATCTCACGCTCGACGCCTCTGAAAGCAAATTAAATCTCCTCCAAATCCAAATTCATCTACAGCCATGGAGAATATCAATGGGGCGTGCTTACACACAAAAGGAGCGTTTAGGCTTGAGTAATCCTGTAAATTCCAAAGTGAAATACTGAGTAAAGTGTGGTTTTGACCTGTGACGTAATCACTGGAAAGTTGCTGAAGCCCGTCTCAAACAAACTGTGGCTTTATGGAAACGTCCCCATCGTTACCTACCCAGCAAATGAGCCGGGATGGCTCCCTTCAGGTTGATGTGCTGGGAGCCATACTTTTTGTACAGGGCCCTGCGCACATAGGCGTGCACATTCTGATAGAGCGGCTCCAGCTCCTTCCACAGAGCCTCCAGGTCCTCCTCGAAGCTGGGGGTTTCATACAGGGAGCGCCAGGAAGCCCCGTTGTCGGAGTGACCTACAAACAGAACCAGGCAGGAATATAGATTTGTGTTGTGCAAACTTTTGAAGCTGCTAAATGGTGATTTTAAACGTCAAAGGGGAATTATTAGTAGTTTTATGTTTTGCCAGAGGGCAGAGGAACTAACTTCATATGGGAGAAGAACAACTTAGTTGAGAGGAAGGGAAGTCACTGGGCTCAGCCGATTAGCTTAGCATAAAAGCTGGAAACAGCTTGCTCTGTCCAAAGGTAGCTTAGTTTTTATTAGTGATGAAATAAACAATACATCGATTACTCAAAGGGAGCTGCTTTGAACAGCCTTCACTCTGAAAATCTCGACGTGGACTCTTCTTGGTCATACCGTTGAGTTTGGCGGCCATGTTGGCCAGTTCAACATATCTCTTGTAATCCTGGCGAAGCACTTTGCCGGCAGAATCTCTCCATCCTTTCCACGCAAACAGCAGTTCGTCATAATCCCTGGACTCCGCCATGATCTTCTGAAGATCTGAAACGCAGCGCATCCTTTTATCACACTGACTTCACATGCAGAGCAATCATGTCATTTCAGATGATTCACTGTTTGTGTCAAAAAGTTAAGGGTAATATTTATTGCAGCTGTCACGTTATTTCATAGTAGCTAAATTCTATTGCACTAGGTAACAAAAATAAAGATAACCTATTTGTAAAGTATTAAGCAAATGCTGCATGCCTTTCCCTTATGCTATATTTCCTTCATTCCTTTTTACAGCATTGTTAATGACATTTTTGGGCTGTCAAACTTTCACTGTCTCACCCGGATCCAACGGATGGCATCTCCCATCATCTCTGCACACCTCGGCCACACTGTACTTGGTCTCCATGTTGGATAGAAGATTGTTGTACTGAAAAGGTCAACGAAACATTAGATCCCGCCGAAAACGCATGCTCACATATCTGGTTTGGATGTTTGGCAGGTGGATTGAGGCCAATATACTGTGAGCCTGCAGGAGAGACAAGTTACTTTAGTCTAGAATAACAGTTTGTGGATCTAAACCCGACGCCTCCGCACCTCTTCCAGCTGTGCGGTGGGCAGCGCGGCCCTCTCAATGTCGCTGAGCTTTTGAATGACGCGTTTGACCGAGCCGTCCTGGAAGTCCGTGGTGTCGTACTGACGGGCCCTCTGGCCGTACTCCAGGGTGTGGGCCGACATCTCCAGGTTCTTCTTAAGCTACAGAAGAATCATTAAACACTCTCATGTTTTCTGTTTTTGCATTCATTTTTGGTTTGAAAGAGGTGATTAATTGGATGGATGGGTTCGAAATGCATGGATGGGTAATTCGATTGACACATTTAATGAGACTCCAAATCAACTGTTGAGCCACCGAGACATTTCTTTATTAGGCAATCATTCCATCGACATTATTTTATTGAACGGATGAACAAAATCCCCTTTAGGTGAAAACTTTCGATTGGTGACAGATGATGCCTAGGTGGGGGGGATCTCAGTGGGGTCCGGCGGTCCGTCGGAGGGGCTCACCATCGCCTGCTTGTTGGCTTCGTTGATGTCCGTGTTGTACGTCCACGAGGCCTCGGTGTAGGCGTTCCACACCACCTCAGCTGTGCTGTTGTACTCATCCAGAAACTTCTTTGCGTCGAGCTCATCCGTGTTCTTGTCTGGGAAAACAAACAAGGAGAAGACGGCTCAGCTACTATCGCTGTATCAACATAATCAAGATTAAAGTGAATAATGAGCGGTACTCTTACCAATATCCTCAGGGTAGCCCTCGGGTATGGGTGGAACCCAGTTAAAGTCAGGCCATCCCAATGTCTCATTCACATTTTGCTCTTGCAGCCACTGAATAACGGGGTCAAAGTATTTCATCAGCGAGGTGGCATCCAGCTTTCGGGTCCCTATGGCCTCCTGGAGCACCTCGGGCCAAGATTTAGAAGAGCCGGCCTGGAGAATCTTCCTGGACGAGGTAGAGAGAAAGCGTGTAGCAGCTTCACTGAAGCCATCGTTCGTGCTTTGTAAGAGACAATAAAGACTTTAGCCGACGACATACTTTAAAATGGCCCCAGCTTCTGCAGAGCGGTAGATGTCACACGTGTGCAAGGGACCCGTGTGTTTGGCTGCCGCACACAGTTTTTCGTGAAGCTGGAACTGCAGGATAAAGCTGACGAAATACCTGCAGGGGGGGTTATTATCTCGTCAGTGCGTTATACAACACCAAGAACAAAAAGTAAAAACAGAAAGCATAAGGGGACATGATATTCCTTGCTTTAAGGTCAAATCTTTCACACTTCAAAAAGCTGACGAGAAGCGTAAAACAAATGTGCGTTTTCCATTTAAGTGGGTGATTGACAGCCTTTCGATGTTCACATTGTTAAAAAAAACTCTGAAGCTTTGCTTTTTAGAAGCTTCCTGCTATTGTGTGCAGCCGCCCGGTTATTGAGTCTACTTTACAACAAACAATACCTTGACCTGCCCATCGCCAGCCATGAGTGCATGTCCACTTCCACATTTTCCTCTGTGGCTCTTACACAAATACATTCACGCCATCCTCATGATCGAGTGATGAACAGGCTGTTGGTTTTAAAACATCTAGTGCTATGTGAGTTCAGAGAATCAGAGTGATGGAAAAATACTAAGTGCATGTCAGGAAACCCTCATCAGCCCCAGTTGATTGCTGCATCCTGTGTATGAACATCATGACGGTGGGGCCGGGGGGCCGGGGGGGGCACAAGGATACCTGATGTATGGTGTGTTTCCAGGAATGTGGTACTTGGCGCCAGGATCAAAGTGCTCCTCTGTGCGCTTGGTGGGCGGGCAGATGCCTTGATACTTTGTCCTTCAAAATGAAATAAGACATAGATTTAACTAAGATATTTGTTCTGAAAAGGTTATTCAGCCTATAAAGCCTATACTTTGTGAAGTATTCTGTAGTCATCAAGGAACGGCTCCACTCTGACCAAACTGCAGCTATAACCATTCTTTCAATACAATATTGTATTAACCTATTATTTATGTGATAATATGAACTTACAGATAATAAACCTCCGAAGCTGCTTTGCAGAGCTTCATAGTGAGTTTGAAGCTCTCACAGTGAATATTGGACTTTCTCTCAGCAGGTGGACACAAACCTGACTCTCAATGAATCATCATCGGAATGAGGATGAAGTCTACCTGAGGTACCACCAGTCGGCGTTGTACCGGTCTGGTGGTGTTTTCCCACTGAACACACCCCATCTCCACTGGTCGATGAGGTAGCCAAAAGGAAGGAAGGCTATCTTCTCCAGGGCCATCTTTAAAAGATAGTTGGTATCAGTTTCTGGAGAAACACAATGCAGAAACATGTTTAACATTTGCCGATGAATACGATATTCAAGAAGTTGTGTTAGTAATTCATGATCTACAGGAGGGTACTTCAGCGTCACTTTACCGGGGTCAGTGGTCACGGTTTCCAGAAGACTAATGTTTTTCAGATGTTGGGGGGTGGAAACGGAGAGAGACAACACGTCGCCGATGGCCTCGTGGAAGCCGGGGTTGGCTCCGCTGCGGTAGCCCACCGGCTGGTCCTTGTACTGCAGGTAATATTGGATGTGCCCCATCTCGTGGTGCACGGTAAAGAGCTGCTCCATCGTGACGGTGGTGCACTGCTTGATCCTAAAGGGTGAAAATACTTTAGACGATCAAGTTGTATCCAAAGACTGAGCGTGGAGGTTCATAACGTGAAGATACGGCGGAGTGATGTCCGCCACAGCGCAGGGTGGAACCCCTCCCCTCACGTTTGCTCTACCTGAAGTCTCTGCGGTTGTAAAAGTCCCAGGCGGACGCATGGCACACCACTTCACGACCTTCGGGCTTCACCAGCATAGACCGGTCCCAGAACTCCTGAGGCATCTCCTCCAAGTTCAGAGAGGTGAAGAACTCCTCGGCCACACGGAACATGCGCGTGGCGTTGTAGCCCTGGAGAGGAGGAACAAGTCCCAATTCAGAAGTATAACTGCCTAAAAGAATTAAGATTTAAGAGCTTTATCATTTGGTGTCACTCAGATGTGCTTTGATCTTTCCCTCTTACTTACTTGGTTGACCATCTCATCAGTCACATCCAGGTTGGGTTTATCAGGAAATGGGATCATCATCCCATAAATGTTGTTCCAGGTCTGGGCCCACATATTTCCTGAGGGTGAGGTAGAAAATGCACTTGAGCAACAATTCTGACTTGTTATGAGACACTGCGCTCAGGGGCACCGCAAGAAGTACCTCCGTCTGCATCAGGGTAGAAACTTTTCATGCTTTTAATAAATGAAAGCATGAAAAGTCTTAAAATGACATATTTGTCCCCCAGTTACTACAAAACAAAGCCCTGATAAAAATGACAACATATTTCATGTCCTCTGAGTATGAAAAATTGCCTCCATTGTGCACAATTTTCATAAAAACCCAAACCTACATTACAGCTGTGACCAAGCACAGATTCATGGCTGCTGTCAGCAGAAAGCAGGTTTGTGTGTGCATAAACGTGGAGTTGTACCTAGCAGGTGAGCAGGGATGGGTCCCTTAAGGTTGATGTACTTGGGACCGTACTGCTCGTACAGCTTGCGGCGCACGAAGGCGTGCAGGTTCTGGTAGAGGGGTTCGATGGTCCTGTAGAGCTCCTCTATGTCCTGCTCAAAGGTCGCAGACTCGTACGAAGAACGCCAGTAAGCTCCGGTGTCGTGAAACCCTGAACGGGACAAAGCGGAAATGTCCCTTCTTCTTCCTTTACTCTCCTGGTTCCATCGGTCCAGGTCTGTGACAATGGAGAAGGGGCGAGGAAGGGTTCTTACCGTCGGCTTCAGAGGCATTGTTGCTGAGCTCCACGAACCTGGGGTAGTGCTCCCTGAGAGGTACACCTGATGCATTGTGCCAGGCCTCCCACACGTACAGCAGCCTCTTGTAGCTGCTGGAGCTGGCCATAATTTCTGTGAGATCTGCCAAGTGGAAAGAAATCCCACCTCAAGTCATGAAGAAAATGACGGAGATGTAAAAGGGATGCCGACCGAATCTGCTGCATCCAAAAACAATTAGAATTGAACAGCAAAAGCGGAAACTTATGAAGATGTATTGGCATTTAAATGACCTCATGATCTCTCAGCGGGAAAAGGTGAGAGCCGACGCAGGAGATTAGCTTTGAGTTATGACTACTATGAGCGTGATGCTGAACAACATTTATTTTTAAAATGCCAGATAGGAAGGAAATAAAGAGGAAAAGACAAAAAGGTGGTTGAAATGAAAAAGGTGGTGGAAAATGTGACGTCTGCCAGCCTGTCTGTTATCGTAGTGACACCGTGTGTTTTGTTCCACATCCTTCGAATAACCCTGATCCCCCTCAGTAGGATTCCAGGGTTAAGAAACTGGTAATTGCGGTAATTGCGTGTACATGATTACAGTTTTCAGAAGTAGTATTTTTCTTTTCACTTTTTTGTGTTGGACAACGTTACTATTAATAATTACTGTTTGCAGTAAAGTAGCCGTTGTGCACAATACGCGGCGGCAGCTTTAAAAGCCTCTGGCAGAATGTTTCTTATGGGCACTTAAGGGCAAATCCACAACGCTTCCTTTGGAGACCTCTCTGAAGTCATTTTGTCCTTCCACTAACAGCAGATAAAATCGGAACCGTTTACTGTTGTTTTCTTCTCCAGACCTCCTCACTTTATTGTTCGGCTCATAACTCCCTGAGTGCTTGTATCAGAATTAATTTTATTCCAGATTTACTTACCTGGTTCCAGACTCCAGCTGATGTTCGGTGCTGGATGCACCTTGGCCGTTGAATAAATATTGTCCATGATGCTGAGAATTGTGTTATACTGGAGACAAGTGGGGGGAGGGGCTTCATGTCAGAATAAGATAAAATGATAAAATCTCATTTTGAGGAAACATTTCCCATTAGAAACAAACCTCCTCCCTTTCTTTCGGGGGCAGGTTGGCGACTCCCAGGATTTTGATCTTGTCTATGAGTTTCCTGTCTGACGGGTCGGGGAGAGCGTCGAGGATCTCGCCAGTGAAGACCTTGGCCTTCGCCCCCCACGCTGAGCCGAATGCCTGCTCCTCCAGCGACGCGTTTACCTAAAGATCAGAGTTCAGATCACGATACGTCGATTACCCAGATACAACGATCTAAACATGGAGCACCGAGAGGGCTGATGAACATGTAGCAGTCATCTAGTGACTTTTCTTTGACTTTTGACCCCCTGAATTTTCCCCGATGATCTCACACGATCATTAAGGAAAATGACATTACAAGTCATTTAGCTGGCGCTTTTATCCAAAGCGACTTACATTGCATTTTTAACCCATGGTTTTACATTTTGCCCGGGGAGTAAAATGTGTACAACAAATTGACTTATACAAATAACACTTAGAGGTTAACGGCACAATATCTTCTGGCACGGCGGCCCACTTTTTATCTACAACACGTCCTCCTCTGTGACTTCACGTGTTCCTTCCAACACATCTTTCTGTCCACGGGAGCAAGGACGAAGCAGCACAACACCCCCCCCCCCAGCTCAAGGATCGCATTTTTGAAAAATGTCCACGCTCAAGTACTCGTTCTTGTATACGGCCTCAATGAATGTCACAAGCTTTTCTTTACGGCGCGGTGGAAGGTCGGGGACCTCTTCAGTGTGCAGCGACAGCCGAGTGTCTGGAGTCAAGGCCGCCGTGCGCCATCGACGGGACAATAGAATATCACACCGTGTGTCCCGTTGACATCAGCGCGTGTCACGTATCTCCTGTTTTCACAAGCACGCGGCGTCCAAGGAGGCTCAATCCACAGCGTGATTTCTGAACTTTGAAGGAACCACACCCGGATGTCACTGACCAAACAGCGGCTTCATTCCGGTGCCACCGAAGCCTTTCTTATCTGCTTCCCTGAAATAACAGGCTGCAGGAGAGAAAACGGGTGACGGCGAGTTGAAGCATTAACCCGTGAAGCCTTCGTGCTCTTCCTATTAATCTCTGTCTTACATTCAAATGTTCCTTTCCCAGCCTGCAGACACCCGTCCACCGAGATAATCATTGCCAACTGGCAAGAACCAATGCAAGGCTGTAATGGGTAAAGAGGTGGATTTAACAGACCTTCATACACATTCACCCTTTTGAAAACACAACCTGGATGCGGTCAAAGGATAACTGGGTTTACATGCAACACTTCTGTAAGAGTGCACTGGGGTTTTTTGCTTTGAGGGGTCAGTATTTGAAATATATGAAACAAAACTCTAGTTCTCAAACGTCACATTAAAATAACGGAATATGCAGCACAATGGAACTCGGGCCTGATTGAGACATGAAGGCAGCTGGTATTTTATTCTGAGGTTCAAAGGACGACCTCGGCCATTGATATCCACTCTCATCAGTCTGTATTCAGCATGATTAGAAGCTTGTGAACTGATCCTCATTCTGTTTGATCTTCCACGTGTCTAAAATGTGGTTTATTTGCACTTTGACCGAATCCCTCGAAGGACAAAGTCTGCGTGCATTTGCATGTTTGCATTACGCGCAATGGGTGTAAATGCCGTAATTTAATCTAAATAACTTTAAATGTGATCTCCGAGGCAGCATGAGAGAAATGGCCCCAGTGGAGCATTTCCCTCTCAGGCTCAGCGGCCGTGTGGACGGAGCTCAGCACTCCGATCCAGCAACAACCATCCTGCCCATCCTTCAGCTTGCACGACTGCAGCACTGATGGATACGTTTGTGTTGACTCGCTCCTGGAGGCAAGTGAACTGCACCGCTTCACTGTGTCTTCTGCACCTCCACTTCCATCGTCTACAAGGAACGATGTTCAGGATCCGAGAAGAAACTGTGAAACGCTCCGTTAAGAAAGTAATACATCATATCTGATCTCTTAAAAGTGAATTCTTGTGAAGGTGAGACACGTTATTTTGCCACCTCAGTGTTTAAACATGCATCTAGCTGTAGGAACTATTTCAATCAAACACTATAAAACAGACGGTTAGGCAAATATGAGCATGCAAGGCACCCTGGAGGTGTATTCAAAACTTGAGGACGTTGCACCGCAGGCATTCAGATCCGCTCTGCACACAGGCCGAGTTGGCTGCGTGGGGAAGGGGAACCGAGCAGGTCGTTTTCTGGAGAGAGATGAATAGGGGGGGGGGGGGGGGGGGGCACCCAAGTCCAGCAGGGCTCCATTCTACAGAAATCCTCCACCCATGCATGAATTGATGGCGACGAGGTGCCAGTGCTGGCTTCGACTCATCCAAACGAGCCAATTTCATACCGGCGTGAGAGGAGACGATTGAGCCACCGGGTCACCCCCCACCCACCCCCCTGAGCAAGACTCCATGAGTTGTCCTACCTGCAGCTTGGCGTTGTGGTCCGTGATGTTGGTGTTGTAGTTCCAGCTGGCAGACATGCTGTTGAAGAACACCTCCTCGGCAGTGGCGTTGTAGTCGCCGAGGAACCTCAGCGCGTCCGCCGCGGTGTTCGGATATTCTCCCGGCGTCCAGCTGGCTGTCAGAGCCCCAGAGAGTCCCGGGACCGGCAGCATCAGCATCATCACCAGCACCAGCATCGGCAGCAGCGGCACTGACCGCAGACGCCCGCCCGCGCCGTCGTCCATGGCTTCTCTCTGAAAAAAGCTGCAAAGTGAAAGAGTTGGAAGGAAGAGCTAAAAATACACTTGCTCCAGTGAGAGCGAACCCCCCCCCCCCCCCCCCCCCAGAGGCTGTCGTCTCTTCTACCTCAGCGCTGCGCTGCGAGCATCCCGGCCGGTCTGCTGGGGAAATGCACGGGAGCCGGAGCGAGCGTCTTTAAGCGGGCCGTCTAACCCAGCCCAGCCTTCTCTGCAGCCTCCCCTCCCACCGCCGCGATCCACTCAACACCGTCTCTCCCCCCTCCCCACCTCCCCACCTCCCCACCTCCCCGCCCCCCTTTCTGCCGTGCACTCGGGATTCAGATGCATGGAGGTGCCGGTGATCACATCCACAGTGCTGGATGAGAGGGACGCGGCGGGACGCGGCGGCGCGTCTCCCCGCCCGTGGAGCGGGATGAGCGGCTGCGGGGCGTCCGGAGGGGACACGGATGCGCAAGAGAAAGCAAACTCACGGCGTTGTTGTTACTTTCAAAGTGAGCTGAACAAAGTAACGTTACACGATGTCCAGTGCGGACTGGACGGAGCAACGTTCAACGTACTGTACATTTAAAAAGCACAAAGAAGCTCCTTGTCTGAGCTGTAACTACCACACAGACTCATTTAGTCCTCAATGGTCCATTCGGTTCATTTTGAGAAACCGAAGCCAAAGTGATTTGACTGGTGAGTTTCTTGAAATTGGTCACAATTGAAAGCAAAACACTTTTCTTACACTGAAAATATACGTTTGGTTTGTTCCATCTTGGCAACATTTAGAATGTCCTGCAACCTTTTCTCAATAAAGAAGGAGGAATAATTCTGTATCCAAACGAGAATGTACTAAGCTTTGATTGATTACTAGACAAAGTGTTTCTGAGTTTTGTGGTAGAACGTTATCCATGTTGCCTTCAAGCTGCTCAACGTTCAGAGTGTTCAGTGACTGATTCAGGCCATAAAACCTGACGGCGTTCAAAAGACATCTACTATTCTACAAAGGATGGATCATGATGCCAATGACTTCAATATAAAGGTAGATATCTGCATGTTGATGTTTCGTGGCATCTATGAACCTTCATGTAGTCATGTGACCACAATAAATGATAATATGACCCTCGTCTTTCAACAACGCTAAATAATCATCAGAACAGAAAGCCTTCAACGGTGGAATGAATGTTGGTAAAGAGCCTTTCAGCAGATAAGGAAGGATGTTAATGATGCTGACGTTCTACTTTTGAGGTAAATGAACTTCAGTCTGCCGTCCACAAGGTTGAGCTGTTATGATTCTTGCAACACAGCGATTTCTAAAGATAAAAGTGCCCTGTAAACAGGAGTGATTTTAAACTGTGATGGTGACTGTTACGTAACGCCCGCCGAGAGCCGCTACACGAGGGTCATCGTGGATTAACCCTCCCATCGCAGGATGCAAATCACAGCGTTCGGCCTTCTGCCGTCGACCCCTCCGTGCAGAGAAGCCGAGCTGCACGGCGACGTCTAAAGAGAGATGAGGAGCATCTGAGGAGCATCTCCGGGGTTCCAGCGCTGGTGTCGATTCAACGCGTGAGCCACCTGGACTCATCGACGGAGCACAGCCAGTGCCTTTAAAAGAAGTTTGACAAAAGGGCAGCAGGTGCCCAGAGACCACTTACAACTGAGTTCAGGGTGTCACAGTGAGTGCAGCTGCTGTGTGTGTGTGTGTGTGTGTGTGTGTGTGCACACTCTGGCACAATAATTGAATGTGGCTTTTGCTTTAATGGAAGTCGGTGAGGTGTGGAGAGGCTGCGATAGAGTCAGAACATCCAATCTCCACCAACAGGCATTTGTTGCACACCATTGGACGCGGCTGCTGCGGCGCGCGTGTGCGTGTTTGTGTACCGCTGGGGGTGTAGAATGACATTTTAACTCTTTCCGCAGTTTCTGCACGTCGTCATCGTTCCAGTTCAGTCTCATCCTGAATAATCGCGTGTCTTCTCTGCAAGATACTGAGGGGACAAATCGGTTCATTATACACAGAAATCATCATTTAAAATTGGGATTTGCAGCAGGTTTGTTGCCTCCGGTACGATTGTAGTGTTTCCTTGTATGTGAAGATTCATAATTAGATTCCCAAACACATTAAAAAGGGTCTGTTTTCATCTGGATATTAAACCGTGGTGCTTTTTTATAACCACCAGCAGCACAATGGAGACGTTGTTTAACAGCAGCGAGCTGACTGCTCCGGCAGACGTGTACGAGGTTTAAAAAGCGCATCGCGATTCTACGTTCTGAATAATGACTGAAGGCTACAAAACACCGGTTACGCATTTGAGGCTCAGAAAGAAAATGACATAACGTCTGAGGTCAGCGGGAGGGCAGGAAGGTAAGTAGAGCTCATCATGTCATCTGGGTACGATCACCAGCCGCGCAGAACAACAGAAGCAAAGGAGATAATTACAGCGATTTGTCATCACCAGAGCGATTTCCATCTATTGTCTTTACTGTGGTTTGTTCTCAAAAGGCATAATTATTATAACAGTAATCGCTATCATGAACATTAAATCTCGATTTGCAACCAATTTGTCCTGAACAGAGAGCAGAGGAATGTTCAATGAGGGAATAAAGTGATTGATAATCTCTTATCGGTAGATAACTTGTATCCGCTCCACCAAACTGATAATAACTTTTGCACACTCGGGCTGTTATTCTATCAATCATATCACTCAAAGGAGGTTTGAGCTAATTGTTATGTAATATATCATTTCTACATCATCAGCACAAGGTGAATGCATTTTGGGATCAGTTTTAGTGTCACTTGATAGCCGGTATCAACACTGATCTTATTGTGGTCGGTCACATGACTCAATGAGGTCAAAGAGACCCGCTAAACTTGTTTATAAGCCAACAGGATATTCAGAACAATAACGGGGATTTTGACTTTGGAGCATTTTGTCATCATGAAGCAGCTACAAGTGAAACATTACGTGATCCAGCTGGTTGTGATTTAAGAATCTAACTGCACTGCTTGTGTTGTGCACATTTTATGTCGTAGATTCCCTTTCAATCTCTACTTAAAACCTCAAGTGTCGTGTCACTCTCCTGGGTAATAACCTCGTGTGATTTCATTTTATGGGGAAGAAAATAAATAGGAACCGTAAACATACATTTAAAATGTTTTGTATGATTTAAATGCAGCGACCTCACGTAGAAAGGAAGATAATTATCCTTAAGTGCATTTTGTATGTAATAATGCTCAGCTCATCCTCAATGAGCATTTGACTAGGATGTGTTATATTACGCCCTTTATTCTTTTATTATAATCATTATAATATTATAATGTTCTATAATAAACCCACCATCGCAGAGAAGCTGCTTATAAACATTTCAACATGAAAAAAAACCCCTAAAAATTCTCCCCCCACAATGTCAAGTGTCTTTCTCCGGGGAAAAACCAAGTGAATGACCTCTGACCCCCGATCCTTAAACGTATGCGCGCCTTCCGGGGCGCGACGTCCACGGCCGGTGAGGACGCGTCACCGCGCTGCCCCCTAGCGGCCTCCGTCGGTAGCACGCGGCACCTCGTCGTTACGCGCACTCTGTCACATTAAACGTCCCAGCAGAGCCTCGGGGACCTTATAATAAAAGCTAAATGATGGGTACGCGCACGCTGCGTCCTTCTGCACCACCTGTCCCCCGGTGGACATGTCCCTGGAGCCAGACAGACCTGGGAGCAGCTGCTCGGAGACCTTCACCCCGCGCTCATTCCGCGTCTTCCTGCTTCGGCTGGAGGCTCCGCGTCCTCCTCCAGCGGCCACAGGGACTCTCGGGTTCTCCAGAGGCTGCCGGCGCTGCCAGATGGGAGAAACGACGCAGCAGAAGAACCCCGCCGAGGTCGTCGCGCGGATCCTGAAAGACGCGCCGGGGGCCAGGAATGATCTCCTCGACAACCACGGCAACTTCCTCCGCGTCGCGGATTACTGCGAGAACAACTTTCTCCAGGTGAGTTCCGCTCATAAGAATGCAGGTGTCCTTCAGCAGCACGACGACGGCATCGCGTTTGCGTTTTATTCCTCCGCGAGAATCACTCGATGAGCTTATCGAGGGTTGGTATCTGCAGGCGGAGGATTCCACCAAAGCCGTCGAGGAGGCCAAGGGCTTGGCCGCCCAGGCTCTGGCCAGCGTGTCGTACCAGATCAACGGCCTGGCCTCCACCGTGCTGAGGCTGCTGGACTCCCAGGCCGTGCAGATCCGAGCGATGGAGTCCTCCGTTAACCAGCTGACCCTGGTGAGCTGCTGCTGTTGTCCGTAGAAGAGTGAATCAGATACAAGTTGTTGTGTTAAATGCACACAAGAAATATATTTAATTAGAAAATAGTTACATTGTGGTTTTCATGAATGAATAATCTTGCTTTCGCGTGGAATGCTTGACCTTCAGAACTTGGTGTGTAGATTACCTTGGTTCTTCTTGCAGGTTCTTTCATCTGGTTTGGTGATCCATTGGTTCTATGGTTGAGAGAGGAGGAAGAACCTCCACTGACGGTGACTTTGTTCTTTGCTTCAGGCTTCTGCGATCCACTGCGAGACGGTCGCCAGGAGGGCGATCGGGGCTTCCACCACTCCCAAGAACAAGAGCTGCTCCAAGCTGATGACCCCACCGGCCGCAGGCAGGGAGGCGGAGAGTCGCTACGCCAGGGAGCCAATATCCTACTCCACCCTGGACTCCACTGGCCACTGTTTTGGGGTGAATCTGAAAACCACATTGAACTACTGAACTGAATAGATTTTTTTCTTCTTCTATTAGATTAAGGATGCCCAGGACAACGTCCCCCCCCCCCCCCGGTGGATGTCCAGTGGGGTGTTTGTGGTGTAGAGATGTTTGCTTTCTTACCTTCATCCATCTTCTCCCAACAGCAGCAGGTCCTCGAGCAGCAGGGCAGAAGAGCCGACACCGCAGAGAGCGCTCGGCCTGCTGCAGAGTTCCCCGTGTGCGTAAAGTCCTCCTTCTTCTTCTTCTTCTTCTTCTTCTTATTATTATTATTATTAACACTAAAGTCAAACCACGCTGATCATCTGGGCTCAACGTGTATATTATGGCGACGCGTCTGAAGGGTTTCGCGGTTAAAGAAGCAGTTTGGGGGAAAATGTGAATTCACGTTTGTGCCGAGATGAACGACGCCTCGCTGCTAAATACGAGGCAACGGCGGGTTAGCTTAGCTCACGTTAGCATGAGGACAGGAAACAGCTGACTGATGTCCTGAAGGACACGCTGCGTCTCTGTGGGACTGTTCCTTTAAAGGTCCACGCTGAAGGTCCACTTTGTGCTTGCAGGTCCAGTCTCGGCATCGCGGTGCCTCCACCATCAGTCCCCACCCTGCGGACCGCCTCCAACCCCATCGACGGCAGCCCGCCGCCGCCGTCGCCTCCTCCGCCTCCGGCCGATTTGGACCCCAGTATGCCCGCTCCCCCTCCACCACCACCTCCCCCCTCCGACGCGGACAGCGGCCTCCCACCGCCTCCGGCCTTCTTGACGTCACCCACGGCTCTTCCGCCGCCTCCCCCTCCTCCCCCACCAATGTGTCTGTCAAATGGCTCCTACCCGCCTCCACCTCCACCACCACCGCCGCCCCTTCACACGGGCACCTCTGGTGCGGTGCCACCGCCCCCTCCGCCACCACCTCCCCCAGTATCAGGAGCTGCACTCCCGCCACCACCCCCGCCTCCTCTTCCACCGCCCCTTCACACGGGCACCTCCGGTACGGTGCCACCACCCCCTCCGCCTCCCCCCATGAGACGCTAATGGCCATTGTGTTAATTGTTCTCAGTCGCCGGCTTGCTGCCGATGTGTAAAACGTTCACAGCTGCATGGAAATACTTGCGGGCCGGAGGTCGGCATCGAGCATAAATAAAGAGCTTGGAAAAGTGTGCGTGTGTGTGTGTGTTTGCTGGTTTTGACCTCGAGCGGATTCGTGTGTGTTAAAAAATGATTTTGTTCAGAGGGACAAAGAATCCTGGCTGGAAGTGAAACGTTGAGCTGCAGCTGCAGATTCCTCCGACGTGTTTCAACGACACCTTCACTGCATTCCAACCAAACAAGCTGAAACACACTCTTAGGTTCCACGTCAAGTCCCCCCCCCGACTCCCCCATTACCTTCTATTGTTGTTTAGCTCCATGTTAATCAGTCAAAGTCCATTCAACCCACCGTCATTGTGCTGTGTAAAAATACGTGTTCAAGAATTGGAGCCTGGTCGGGGTTATCAAAAATTCAGCCGAACGACTTCTCTCGTTCTGGGTGATTTATTTGTCGGATCACAGGTCAAGTATCAGCGCTGCGTTTGCAAAGGCAGGAGCAGTTCATGCAGCACACAGGCCGGCAGAACAACCAACTAACATCAGCAAGAACATCATGTTTTATAACCCTTGAAAGACAGAGAAGGAAAGATTTCTATTGGCCCTAAACTGGCGTAGAGGAGGACCTTCCACCTCCCGCATCTAAAGATCCGGTCACATCCGATGTCCGGACTCCTGACTCAACGTAAACATCAGCGAACAGAGTGTGTATGTTGAATAGTGTTGCATTCCTCAGCCAGGACAGAAACTGACTCCCCATCCCGTCAGACTCGTGTCTGCCTGCTCGGCACGTCCTGCTTGCCCCCCTTACCTAACTCTTAAATCAAGACAAGACAGCGACCCCCCAACTAAGCCCATGAAAAGAACTTTTGATGATCAGTAGTGACAGCAGAGTCAATGATTCGTGCTTCACGTCACGTCTGCTGCTTTGAGCGGGTGGATGAGGCGCTGAGCGCTCTGCCTGGCCCGCGCTGGGAGGCAAGCTTTATGCTCTTCAGAAAAGTCCAAACGTGTGAAATCTGTTCTCTTTGTTTATTGTTCCATAATTGACATATTTCACAGGAGGCCCATTCTTGTCTATTCATCACGCCGCTGGTTACTTTTACTTTACTGCCTCGGGGTCTATTACCGTTCATGTGGCCGTGTGCCATAAAAGTTTAAACCTTGAGCCACCATTGAGTCTCTACAGTAAAAGTCCTCTGTTGGAGACTCTGGGATTGTGCAGCTTTGTAATTCATTGATTACGTTTTCCTGAGAGACTTCCTTTGTGTCCGTGTGATGCGCAGATGAGATAAAAATAGCTCCCTTTGACCTGTACGACTGCTACAAAACAACACGTTCTCCACCTTTAAAATGAGGTTTGCACTTTTCTGATTCCGAAGCTGTGATTTGGATTTGATGTGGTCATGTGGTCATGGTCGCTGTAAGCTGCTCCTTCGTTTCAGGACCCCCGTGTTGTGCGCTGGTAGCGTCCTTGTCGTTTTCTTGTTGCCATGTTGCAGAGAAGAGGAGGGAAGGACGAGGCCCCCGACTCTCCATCCATCGACGTCACGGACACGTGGCTCAGGAATCAGGAGGCTTCAGGAATCTTTCGTCAGTTCTTGATTTGGTTTTAGGCAACAACAGGAAATATGCAGGACGCAGGAGCACACCTCCACGCCCCGTGTCTCTTTAAAAAGGACCATAATGCTGTAAAAGCTCCTCAGGTTGTGCCCTTCCCTCAGTGACACATCATCTTCTGATTGCTGAGGGAAGGACCGTTTGTGTGTGTCTGGATTCTCAGATAAAGGTAAAGACTCAGCCGACTGTCGTGTGATATACGTCTGCATCGCCACGGTAACACACGTTAGAATGAAACTACTTTTACGCGTATACACGAGCAGCGGGAAGGTTTTATAGCGTGACGCGTTTGTAGAGCGGGATCATTGTGGGCGAAAAGCTGAAGGATCATTTTAGGCCTTTAAACCTGGAACGATTGTTTAGAGTGTGATGAAGACGGTTGTAGCTCACACCCACTCGACGGTTTCAGTCAGCACGCCATTTTACACACAATCACAGTTTAATTGCATTTCAAAACAGATTCTTAATGTCGTATCTATTAGTCAACGGACATTATTCTATTTCAAAAATTGACATTCAATGAAAGTTCATTTTCTCACATGATTGTATTGTTTTTGACCCCCCCCTCACATTAATGTCACCAAATTGACCTCAATTCCAGCCATGACGGTGAATATCTGCCAATATGTGTGAGTAGTTTCATAAAAGCCCAGAAGGTTCTGCTCAACGCGTGACACAGAGGACTTGAAATGATGGAAGTGTGCTCCTAGGTTCCCGGCCCTGGTGGTGTCCATCGCCGCGGTGCTCCTCTGCTTCTATGTGCGCGCCAGGAGAAAACGAACCGCCGTCGCCACGGCGCCGCCGCCAGGCGCCGGCTCCCCTCCGGGGCTGAGCACGGTGTCGCGGCCTGACGGTCAGACGGATGAGGAGAGACATTACGACAGGTTCCCCCCTCGGTACAGCACTGTGGACCCCCCACCACCGTACTCACTGGTGGGTTCGGAAGACTGCGGATCTTCTCATCTGACTCTGGAGCAAGAAAGCCAATCTTTCCCCAAAATAACTATTCCCACGTTAAAAAATGCCGTGTGTTGTTTTTAAAGTTGGAATTGTGTTGACTTCCCTTTTTATTTCGTTGCAGTTTGACCCCAAGCTGACGGGCGTCTGGCCGGGGGGCTCGCCCCCCGCCTACGAGATGTACCCGATAACGCTGCCTCTGGCTCCTCATCACTGGGCGACATCCACAGGACGTCCGCGCCCGACCTCGCCGAGCCCCCGCGGGCCCCCCCAGCCGCAGCGCGCCGCCACCAGCTAACGTCGTCGCGTCCGGGTGCTTCTGCTGCACTTTTAACTAGAAAGTGCAGCAACATTCTCTCAATAGGACGTTTTTTTTACTTATCATGAAAAGGAAAAGTGTTGTTTTGGTGGCAGCAGAATCACGGAGCCACCGAATGTTTCTTGAGTGATACTTTATAGTCTTTATTACAATACAGTACTTACAAGTTTGAGGGAAATTAAATAAATATATCAGTGTTGCCAGTATTATTTTTCTCTAAATTCTAAGAAGAAACATGTACAGTGATGAGAGTATTTCCTTGGCTTCTGAACCATTTTAAGGCAAAAGTAAGTGAGAATTTGAAACCACTGATAAAAACGTTACTCTTTGTACATGAAAAACAGAAAACGGTTTTCAGCTTCCTTTCGTTGTTTGTTTGCCTCCGTTCATACAATCAGTGCAGGCTACTTCTTCAGTGGTGTCTTAATTCTTCGTTCAGTGCTACAAAGACAACGGATGGAGCCGTCGGCCGGGTGTCACTCACACTGGAAAATCAAATGTTCAATGAAAAACGCATTCAATGGACACAAAAGCAATCCAGACCGAAGATCAACACAAAATGTGCTGTTGTATACGAGCAAATGTGCCGCACGTGTATGTTTGTGTTTAAAATGAGCTATTGCTGTTTGGTTGTCAAATTAGTGGTGAGATAATATAAAGCACACTTATGAGCGCACACAATCACACTATGATCAAATGGTAAAATATGGACTTTTTGTCCCAAACATTTGGTATATTTCCTTCACAATTCTGTCCTAGCAACCCAATGTAAACATTACACTACACACAGTAGGGAAGGCTAAAAAGTATCCTTCAACGGAGCGCTGTTCCTTTACTCTACGTCTATTTCACACTGATGAAAACACACACACACACACACACACACGCTATTGCACGGACCTCATAACCCATCTAAATGCTTCTCAACAAACATTAATAAAAATCCTCCAAATTCCGACAAAGGACAACTGGACATCGGGCTCAACAGAGGAACACTTTTGTACAGAAACGCTCAACGTGGAGCCCCGACCTTCGACCCGTGGGACCCGGCACCTCGCTGCGGGGGGGCTTTCAGAAGACCCAGCTGACGGGGACCCACTGCTGCTCCGTCGACAGTCTGTCCAGAGCGCAGCGCAGGCCGCGGAACGCCGCGTCCAGCCCGTCGTTCGCGATGCACAGGTCGAAGTAATGTCCGTAGGCCCGTTTGATGCGCTCGCTCTCGTCCACCGTCCTCTTTAAGTCAGAGTCCTGCGGGGAGCCCCTCGGGGGGGTGAGAATAAATCCAATGAGGTCAGAACGTAGTAAACGTGTAATCAGCCTGTTTGTCGTAGTATAACAGGAACCACGCTTACCGTTAGCTGTTTGGTAACAACTCCCGACTCAATCGCAGACTTATTCATATCTTTGAGAACCTCAAAATCGGGCGCTTCGATGAAGACAACGTAAGGCAGGAACTCTGACGTCCGCAAGACCTTTAGGGCCTGACAAGAAAACAACCACAATTCACTGCATCACAGCCGGCAAAGACACAGACACGCAATCAATAGGTCACTGTGGTTGGTGAGCGGCATGTCGTGCACATGCAACATGCGGCATGAAGGAAATCCTTTGGGACAAACGTCGGAGAGGAGCAGCATCTACCTGCGGGTTGACGTCCAGGATGCAGATCTTCCCCGTTTCTATCACCTCGTGTATGGAGTTGATCTTGGTGCCGTAGAGGTTCCCGTCGTACTCGCCGTGCTCCAAGAAGCGAGCATTTTTGATGTCGCACTCCATCTCGCCGCGGCTCATGAAGGAGTACATTTGGCCGTCCCTCTCATCCACCTTTGGTTTTCTGCAGGTGACTAAAGGATAAAAAAAAAAAAAAGAAATGCGACTTGCAGTGCAGCAGTGCAGCAAACACTAACAACACAAACGGATGAGGGGGATTTTGCGTGGCGGGTGTTTCCGCGTGGCGGCGGCGGGCTGCACTCACAGGGCGTGGTGGTGCCGTACCGCTGGGGGTCCGACACCAGCAGCTTGTTCTTTAGGCTGCGACGGCCGACCCCCTGCGCACCGATCAGAACCAGCGTCTTCCTCCTGAAGGGCGGGACTTTGGCAACCTCCTCGTATATCCGCAGCTCGTGGCGATCGAACTCTAGTCAGAAACTTGGTGGTTGGGGAGCCGCACGCAATAGAAAACGAGGCTGTGACATTGGACTTTGTGAGGTGACCTACCGGCATTCTTGGTCGTCAAATACATCATTTTTTTCTTCTTCTTACTGCCCATCCCGGCGCACAGAGGACCTGAGACGAACGGCAACAAAGCACACATTCAAAGTCTGTCAGTGCACCGCGGGGTGATTCGGGGACGGCGTTCAGGGAACAGAACCACTAGGTGGCACTGTGACACCTGTGACAAGGCGATCTGCTCGCTGGCTGATCAATATGGCGGCTTGTGTAGCCTGTCAGGCAGCATGTTGCATGAGCGGAGACGAGAAGAGGAGCAAACATGACATCATGTCTGAATCCAACCCATCAAGCTGTGACTCACAGCCACAGGAATAAATACACACATTTGACTAAATGTATGAATTGGACCAGGTGAATTGCACCCGATGATTCAAATCACGCTCTCAGTTGATGTGATATGTGAAGCGCGTGCCGGCGAACAGATGTGTCCTTCCCAGGCTCCAAGGGCAGTACGGTGGGGCGGTCGCCTCCCTCCCCAGTAAAGGGCATCCTGCTAGCTGTGACTCACCACCTGTTTCTGCACAGCCTCCTTCCACCCCACACCTCATGAGAGAGCCGCCGATCGGGTTTTGATTCGCGGGGCTCTTAACGCCCCGCTTCAATAAACTCAGGAGGGCTGTTTGTGAAGGTTAGACCCTGCGGCTAAATCGCAAGCAGATTGGAAGCCGGCGGCGTGCGTCACGGCGATGCTCGACACCAGTTCTCCTGCGCTCACTGACGCGGTAACGGAGCGGAGAGCGGGGAGGACGACAGGAAGTGTTTGCGCGATGTTGGAGAGGACAACAGACGTTGTCTTTGTCGCCGGCGTGTTTGAGTACCTGCGGTCGCCAGCTCCGAGTCCTTCTTCACAAACGCTTTCCGCTTCTCCTCAAGCAGCTGGCTCGGGATCAGACCTGCGCTGCCTCCCTCTATGTGACAGGCCTGTGGGGCCACACAAAGAATAACATGCAGGTGAATAAAAGCGGAATTGATGCACAGAAACGTTGCACATCTCGGGAAACACCAACCTGCCACCAATTGAGGTCCTCCTGGTTGAAAATCTGCAGAATGTCTCCGCTGTTGAAGCTCAGCCCGGCTTCTTTGCAGGGAATCAGATTATCGTGGGATGGGTCGTAGTCAAAGTGACACTTGACAAAGGCCTGAACGGCGAAAGACGCAATGGATGTCACAACCGATTGATTGAAAAAAGACACATTCGACTGAATAAACAAGCTGGGACTGAATGTGTACGCTGCCTCCGGTGTGGAGGATGAACAGTACACGACGTAGTGCAGATGGATTGGATGAGTAAGTGCCCGGCACTGTCAAGCAGCCTCGAGCACTTAAAGTCTACTCCATCTCTCCGCTCGCTTTCCCCCGACATCTCAAGGCTGCACGGCTGAGCTCATAAACCACACCGGTGTACCGACCCCCACTGACGGGACAGACAGATGGACAGCGAGACAGACAGAGAAATAAAGAGACAGCGAGCCAAAATCTGTAGTCATGACAACCATCCCACCCTCTCCCCCCTCCCCTCCCCCCCCCATACACTTGCTGAGCTGATGCACGAAGAGGCTGCCAGCCTCGACTGCTCCGCCGCAGTGACACTCGGCCCCTAACGGCCAACGGGAGCTGTCGGTTCGAGTTTAGTCGCCGCGCGGCGGCAAAGCTGGAGGCGGCTGGATTACACCCAGAGAACTTTTACCAACAACTCCTCACACCGTACGCCGCTCACCCACGCGTGAGCGCAGCCAAATCCCTGTTTGATATCTCCAACTGGTGGTGGCAAGTGTTCAAGTGGGCTCTCTGAAGACTCTGCGGTAAACAATGCAAAGGTCCTTTAATGATGCACTCTGGAAATGTCTTCTGACAAAGAAGTCTGCACTGACCAAACAACCACTGAATATCCATATGTCAATCTGCAGATGAATACTCAAAGACGACAAGGTTCCTCTACACGCTGAGGGAATTATCTTGGCTAATGCGGAGCCAAGAGAATGATGTAACAAGACGATGCCGCTGGTGATCGGAGTGATGTTTCACCCCGATGTTTCACCCCGATCACTAGCAGAGATGTCAAGGGGACGTCCTCTGGGCACGAAGAACGTCAGAATAATAAATCCAACAGTAGTTGAGCTATTTTAGTCTTGGGCTAGTTGACTGACCCTCACTGACCACACGCAGCCATTGCTCTGATGTCCTGTGTCCCCCCCCCCAGCTGACCTGTCTCGGTGTGTGTGGCTCCTGGTAGCTGGGCAGGATCTTCAGCACCACACTGCCGCTGGCCTCTTTCAGCATCTCCTGGAGCACTTTGGGGTCGTTGCCCACCTCCTTGGCGTTCACCTCCTTGATGATGTCCCCCACGTGGAGCAGACCTTGCTGGTCAATCATGCCGCCGTGAAGGATCCTGGCTATCACCAGCTCGCCGTTCTCCACTCGAAACGTCACTCCCTGCACACATGCATCAAAACACAAAAATCTGTTGTTAAGTGGGTGAACAATAACATCAATTATTTAATTAGTTATTAATTTTAAAACCAAATATATTTTGACATTTTTTTGGGCAGTTTTTTTAAATAAATTTTTTGACCTTGTATATTTAAACTTTACTTAGATTACTTTGTTTGACTCAATATATTTTTTGTGACATTTTTGCTAAAATATTTTTTGACCAAATTATTTTTTTCATTTTTCCTCAAATATTTAGTTATTTTTTTCTGTGACTTTTTTTTGCCAAAATATTTTTTAAGATGACATTTTGACATTTTTTAAAACATATTTTTTGATAATAGTTCTAGACCAATTTTTTTTTTTACTTTTATTTTGATGACTTTTTTCGACCAAATAAATTGTGACTTTTTCCACAACTATTATTTTAAATAACCCCATTATCCTGGGTGGAAGTGTTGCTTCCAAACCCCAAATCCTATTTATTAAGGTGCTTTATGAGCTGTCTACCCTGCTTCACTGACTAGAACCGGATGCTCATTAACAGGGAAGACTTACGAGGTGCTCGCCAGACACCTTCCGGATGCCCACCATCCTGACCGCGTCTGGGGGGACAGGCTGGTTGTTGAGGGCTGCGTCCATGAAGGAACACGGGCTGGGGGGAGGGGTCTCGTAGTTTTTGGACGCCACCGAATCATGAGTCTCCAGGAGGGACTGTGAGCAGAGCGGGTGACACAAACATTGATGACGGCATCAACAATCAGGGTGTATTCTTCTTCTACAACGATAGCGGGATCGTGCTATACTGTCGAACCCCGTGTCCTCGACCAAATAGTAGAACAAATAGTTTAGCGCCACATGCATCCAACAATCCATGTCAGCAAAACATGCATCATAATCATCAAAAAGCTTTGGTTTGCTGTGAGATGGAGGACCTGGAAGTGAGGCTCCTTCAGGATGCGGACCAGCTCGTCCACTGCCCGGCTCCTGGCAGCGAGCGGGTTGAGCTCCTTGAGGATGTCCTGGACCAGCTCCACGTTGTTCTCCCTCACTGCCTCCAGCTTGGGCTCCTCAAACTGCTCATGGGCCTGGGATTTAGTGAAGACAAAACACATGTGACCTCGGGGTCGCTCTCCATAAGCTCGAGGGGCCTGGGTCTCCTGATTTGCTGCTACCAGTCTCTCAGAAAAGGGATCTGCGTCTCTCCTCCTGGTCACCTTCTCAGTGTTGATGCACCTTGCTGAACTATATCACGTGTCTTCTGCCTTCTGCAGGACGGTTGAATTTCTATTGACGGCACGATAACAAACAAACAAAAAGCAACCTGAAGCCAAATCCCTGCTGGGAGCAACACACACACTGAACTCATAAACCCGAATGAAATAAAACAGAAAACAAACAAAACCAACACAAACTCGGGTCAAATCCCTCACTCGCCAGGTGTTTTTCGGTTTGCTGCTGTGAAACATCAATATTTCAGGGAACATTCATTCTTCACTTTCTCCCTCTCTGCCTCCACGGACGCAGAGGTTGTTTGACGTGACTTCACATCTCTGGTAGCAGGTGAAAGACACAGAATGAACCAGAAGGGAAAGGATAAAGTCATATATATATATATATATATATATATATATATACACACACACACGTATACATAACCATAGATTGGGTTTAAATCCTTAAGATACACGTTGAGGGACTTTTATTAGTTCTAACATGAATAATAATCTCAACAATGTGTTTTCATAATGTCAAAACAGTGCAGGGTTGTTGATAGAAACTATCTGCCGAGCACTGTCAGCTGAGGCTTTATTTCATTATAGTTGCAGGACATTACTCTTCTTATTTGTCCCCACATGGACATCTCAGCCACGAGGGCTAATGGGGACTTCTGTGATAATAGAGAATGACAAAGCATTGTCATGATTGTATTCTGAATCTCCAGTAAATAGTACATATGGATTTCTGATTTAATTCTAGTATTTTCCAGCGTATCACGTTTCAGCTCTAAAGCTCAGTGGCTGCTGCAGTAAATACACCTTGTTTCTGACGGTGGCTGCTGGAAGGTAATGTTACTTAAACTTACTACTTACTTACAGGACGCTTCTTTGTGGTCAGCGCCATGTGCACGAAATAAAGCGCACAGGCTTTTGTGCATGATTTCTGATTTTCACCACTCCAACATCACACAACAACAAATATGTTTCGCACAAACTGGTTTGTATGAAAGCAGAATTGATCATTTGGGAATCTGCAGCTCATCTCCAGCCTGAAATTAGGGTCAAATGAAGTGTTCCACACTAAATGTCTGAAGGCTGAAGGTATCAAGAGTCTCCGTCAGAGACTCCCCAGCATTAGCGGCTGACAACGCAGCGCTGCTGGGGCCCTCGTGCGTGATGATGGCGGGCGCCTGTTCATCCTTCACAGTCATCAGTCAGGTCGGGCTGATTGCATCGTTCTGCAGCGAGTGTGGTGCAATCAGGACAATTCACTGAAGTGGCCGTGCCGCATGCACACACTGCGTCCCCCTGTTATGACTTTATTTATACTCGCAGCGCATTAAGTGAGCATTTATAGACCCACCAGGGGGTCAAGCTGGAAATCACAGCAAACCCTTGATGAAGGCGCGTTGACGCGTAGCTCGCGTCAGCAGACTAATCTTCTATGGTGATGCTGGCCGACGTCCATTGCATGGACACGCACATAGCTCTTCATTAAAAACCAATTGACAGGTAGGGACGCGTGTAGCAGGTTCTGCATTAAGCAGCGTGCTCCTCGCTGCTCCCCGTGGACTTTTCCATCTTCAGAGGTCCTGATCAGAAAGGCCTCTGGATCACCGGAGGAGAACGCCCACGTTTCACCTCTGAGTCTCTGAGACGTTGCCCGGAGGAGCGATTCATCTCCGCGGGAGAGACGAATGCGATACCCGAACGGATGATTCATGCACGAACCACGAAGGAAAAGGCACAGAATGCATCGAGCACACGTGGTCAGCGGCGTGTTGTGAAATTGTGCCTTTGGGAAGAAGCGGGGAGATGACGTCATCCACTCTCCTCCCTCCCGACTGTGGCTCAGATGTGGTTTGAAAGGTCAGAATAGTGTGGAAGTATTATCCTCATATTCGGCTTTACTGTTTTACCCGTGGTTATTCTTCTTCTATACAAACAGACAACGTCTGAGTGCTCTTGGAATAACTTCCCTGATGTGCTGAATGAAAGCACATCACAAGCTTTCTGCTTCACTGACACCTTCAACAGCCCCTCAGACAGGCAGATGTCTTCTATTATTATTATTATATTACAGGTAATTGCCAAGAAATATCTTTGCCTGTTTTATCCCCTTTGAGTTTGAGCTTCAGAATTAGATTCTTCTCAAGCTTCTGACATGAAACCGCAGAGGAGAGTTATGAAATGAGTCAAAGCCGCGGGAATCGGTGTTGGGAATCGGGCCACTGACTAAGAGGGGAGTTGCTAATTGGATATTTGCATTCGGGTTTTCATCTGAATTCTGCTGTGAAGCAACATCATTAATATGGCGAGGACAGTTTCCTTATTTTGTTTAATTTCCCTTTTAAGGGTTCTTGTTAGAAGCAGAAATTAAATCCGATTCATATGTAAAGTGAGGATATTCTTTCTCTGTGAAAACATGAACAATGACTTGTTAGAAGTTACGGGTCGGCGTGAAGGCGGGAAAAGGAAACATGCAAATGATGATTCAGACAAAAATGCACTTAAGTTGTAAATTTGCATGCGTAAAACATCCTTATTTCTGCAGCTTATATTCTGTATTCCAATCTGAATGTGACCAGCCCGTTCTGTTGGGTTGTTGGTACTTGTTGTTACAGCTACAAGCTCTGGATGTCTGTACGCTCACACGGACTGGTGCTGTTCTCACCACCGGGCTCTCCATGATGCCCTTGAGGAAGATGAGGTCCAGGTCGTTGGCAGTGGTGGAGCTTGTGCTGTCACTTAGTGTGTCCAGGGCCTGGTGCATGGCTACACACACACACACACACACACACACACACACAGGGAAAGCAGATATTCAAGTTAGCCGTCGGATAATCACTGAATAGAAGAGAGAGTGAGCAGCACATTTACAGTAGTTTATACTACGTGACCAAACGATTAGACGGAGCCCCCCCTCGCCCCCCCCTCGCCCCTTATTTCTGTCAGAAATGACAGTATATTTCATCCATGACTCCCAACCCCCTCCCTCATGTGCACACGTCCTCACACACAAACACACACATGTGCTCCGGGAGCCACAAGCAGTTCGTGGTCTGAACAGACGTTCCTGGCGATCCACCACACAGGCCTCTGGCCTCCATTTGGGACAATTTGTGTGTCATGACTATGTCTCTGTAGCCCAGAAGGTTTCATTCAGCCTGCTCTATTGACAATATAAATAAACAGAATTACATTTTTGGACTCCAACACTATCAACTCAAACCGGAAATGTTCTCTAATCCACTCATAATTATCCTTTTTATGATCAAACTCTTGTTTCAAGTTGATATTCTGTGCAGCGCGGTGTGTCCTCCTCATTAAAAGAAAGCCGGAGGAAATACATTAAGCTAATTAGACTAATACGCCTTACGTTTCTTCTATTTTCCAGATTTGCGCCTGCCAGACAAATAATTAACTTTTCCCGTTGTTAGTAGACGTGTGGGGAATGCGCTCATATTTCCTCATTGTTCTCCTCTCCACTTCGACTCAAGCCCCAAGCAGACGTTCAAATCGTTCCCCGGCTCCCTGCTGTGCGTCAAGGATATCGATGGTTTCACAGGACTCACCCGAAGGTGCTAAAGGCACCGCAGAATAAAACACGGCATCGTTCTATTATTCATAGAGATCATTAAGAATCCAACACGTCCTCCTTTTGTGCTCTTTGTCTTTCTCCTTCCTGTACAGATATATAATTAATATATATATTACATATAATGAATATATTCACTGGATGCATCAGCAAAAGACAACATGGGGTCAATCGTTCAGACAGGAAGATACTTTGCGTGATAAAATACTCAATTAGACTTTTCTATCCTCTGAGCCTCTAGAGGTGAGAGCTTCAGGCGAAGTCACGTTTCGCTCCAGTGACCCTGCCGTAAACCCCCGATACTCCACGCGGTAACGTGATACCATCAGGAACGCCGTGGAGCGGAGGGGCGGGGCTTATGAGAGCTAAATGAGAGCCAGAGTGCAGACGAGCGTAAAGTGAGTACATCGTACAGGGTTAACTCCATATGTTCATGAGAATGACTAGTTTCATACATCTCGTTCTTTAGCGTAATGAAAGATCCCAGAGAGACCAGACGGGTCGCAGTCAACAGTATTAATAAGAGAAAACTGCCATTCAAGCTTTAGGGAAAAGGATTGAAAAGAGGAAATACTACTTTTTCTCTTGCATCCACTACTAAAGAATGGAAGAATTCATCTCCAAGGTGAGCGTGAAGCACATGTAAACACATGAGACTCCCGTTAAAAAGGAGCAGGTGTAAACACATGAGACTCCCGTTAAAAAGGAGCAGGTGTAAACACATGAGACTCCCGTTAAAAAGGAGCAGGTGTAAACACATGAGCCTCCCGTTAAAAAGGAGCACGTGTGAACACATGAGCCTCCCGTTAAAAAGGAGCACGTGTGAACACATGAGACTCCCGTTAAAAAGGAGCACGTGTGAACACATGAGACTCCCGTTAAAAAGGAGCACGTGTGAACACATGAGCCTCCCGTTAAAAAGGAGCACGTGTGAACACAAGAGACTCCCGTTAAAAAGGAGCACGTGTGAACACATGAGACTCCCGTTAAAAAGGAGCAGATGTAAACACATGAGACTCCCGTTAAAAAGGAGCACATGTAAACACATGAGACTCCCGTTAAAAAGGAGCACATGTAAACACATGAGACTCCCGTTAAAAAGGAGCACATGTAAACACATGAGACTCCCGTTAAAAAGGAGCACATGTAAACACATGAGACTCCCGTTAAAAAGGAGCACGTGTAAACACATGAGACTCCCGTTAAAAAGGAGCACATGTAAACACATGAGACTCCCGTTAAAAAGGAGCACGTGTGAACACATGAGACTCCCGTTAAAAAGGAGCACATGTAAACACATGAGACTCCCGTTAAAAAGGAGCACGTGTGAACACATGAGACTCCCGTTAAAAAGGAGCACGTGTAAACACATGAGACTCCCGTTAAAAAGGAGCACGTGTGAACACATGAGACTCCCGTTAAAAAGGAGCACGTGTAAACACATGAGACTCCCGTTAAAAAGGAGCAGATGTAAACACATTAAAAAGAGTCTCATCCGAGCGAACTTGAGCTTTACACTCAACTCAACGTGGAACCTTCTGGGCTGTTGTTGTTTGTGGACGGAGCGCAGCGGGGAACACGGACCTCTCAGCCGGCACTTAGAGAAGGTTGTCCTGTTGCTATGGACCGGAGGATGGGGAAACGCGGAGGGGAGGGAAAGGGGGAGGGATCCTCTCGGGACGTGAACACAGGGGACAGCAGCTGACTCTACTTTCTGCCAATAAAAACAATCTGGTCTGGTGAAGGTCATGAGATGAACTCCTTCAATGCAAATATAGCAAACGCTTTGCGTAAATGCGCATCGCAGAGATATTTGACGAGCATGACGGGAGTGTTGCTGAAGGTACATTCGGTATCTTCATGTTGTCATTTGATGCCACATATTGATTAAAACCACTTTAATATCAAACGCAGAGTATTTTCACGCACGTGGAAGCAAAAGAACCCGTGAGGGAGTAAACTAAACTAAGTGTTTGCAATATTGGTGATTTAACTTCTTTCTATGATTCTCAAACACAAAACTCTCTCTATTACTCCATAATGATCTCAAAGCAGCAGGTGGTGTCGTCGTGTTTTCTGAAACACACTTCAGTCAGTCTGGAAAATGTACTTTAAATTCATTGTGAAGCCAGACCCCCCCGAGGGGGAAATTGACAGTCGGTGGCGCCGTGACCGGCTCGTCGTTAATCAGGTGTTTTCAGATGCTGCGGTCAACGTTAAGCTCCTCAGCGTGCAGCAATCACACCGGCTTTTACCTCTGGATACACCGAAGGATTTCTAAGCAGCGTCTCTTGAAAAACTCATTGATATTCCTGTTTTTCCATCGAAGTTACTGCAGTTTTATTTCTCCATTAAAATGACAGAAAAGACTTGTTGCTGACACTGAAACTATTTAAAAATGCCAAAAGCATGTCATAAAATACTCTCGGGCCCTGACAGACACTATTAAATACTTCATGCTCACTGCTCTCCAGCTCCATATAATTACTACCAGTCCCTCAGGTGGAGACAGACCATCCTTAGATCGGGGTGGAGCAGTTTCTGAGACCGGAGTAGATGTTATATGCGATTATAATCGTTTGTGACTGAAGCATCGAGCTCTTCAGAAGCACCAAATATAAATATAATATAAATAAAACAGCACGTCATCAAACAACGTAATTAAAACCCTGTTCTGTGAAGGCTGAGGCCCTTTGTATCATCAAGGAAACGGGAAAGAAAGCAGCAACTCTCATCTTCGCAAACTGTAACTGACCTCCTCCCAAACGGCACGACGAGGGACTCAGTTGGTCTGAGCCGTCCCGTCGCCATAGCGACGCTTGTCTCAGCAGGTCCCATCACACCTCTGTCCGCGGAGAGTCGGGGCGAGTGATCGTTTTTGGGGGGGGGGGGGGACGGGGGGGCTGACACAAACAGGTTGATGGACTGAACTCGCCGCTAGCACAGTTAGCACAGTTTGTTTGTTTCCCCGGCAGCAGGTAGTGAAGAAGCAAACAGAGATTGCCGGGTCACGATACGGATGAAGTAATTGCCGGTGTCACCGCGTTATACCCCCCCCCCCCCCCCAGCCGGCACTGAATTAAACTGCCCCGTTCTCTGGAAACCAGGCAATTATCTTTGACGGCTTAATCCCACCAGCGCATCGCACTCAATGATCCATCATGTGTGTTTGAACACGGCTTCATTAGTCCAGCAGGAACACACAACATTCCTCTCATAGTGTGAGGAAGAGAGTGTGTGTGTGTGTATGTGTGTGTAGAGGGGGGTGAAAGTGATATTTGAAGGTTGTGAGTCTGACGCTTTCGAGCGTGCTCGCTGTGATCAGAACGCTGCTGCATATGAATGACCTCCCACCTACCCGCCCTGAATGTACAACGCAGAGGTCCTCCTCCATGTTCCCCTCGGCGTCTCTTTCTCTCTCACACACACACACACACACACACACTGAACTGATAGACGGGAGGCAAATGCTTTGACGGAAGTTGTGATTCATCACGGCTGTCGCCGCTGTCTTGTCGAGCCTCGTCGCGGAGCCGAGGATGTCCTGCAACGTGATCTACTGTGTGACAAGCTGCCGACCGGGCGACGAAGTAATGATGCTTCTGATCCGAGCTAATGCGACGTGACAACAAGTAGATGTAAGCGCTAAAGCGACCACAAATAGATACGGACCATATTACCGCGTAGAATAGCATGAAGGATTTATGAACTCCATCAATAATGGATGCAATGTAGTTTCTACCCCATGCAGGGAGAGCTCACGTTATCACCCAACGCAACAACATGTACTTGCTCATCTTTTAAGGACTTCTTATCTTCACTTATCAAAGTGCATTCCAGCGTCTCCTCCTGCGTCCTCTTGCTGTAACTTATATAGGAGAATATGTGGCGTGTTGTCAGTCTCTTCTTGTCTCTTGTAGTCTGCCGCCTCAGATTCCTGCACACCACATGCTCCCCTGGGTCCTGATCTGTCTCTGCTCATCTTCATCACATCGGGAGCAGGTGCGATCCAAATTTAAAAACACCAAATAGCCGCCAAACCTCCCCCCTTGTTCCCATCAGCACGTTGCGCCGCTGCGTTTAAACAGGGATTCGCCTTTCTCTTTGCTTCCACGCGGCTTCCGTAGAGCGCGTCCTTCCCTAACCCGGCGGGCGGACGAGTAGGCTGCAGAGGTCCTGGCGTCGGGAAGCGGGCGGGGGGCCCGTGTTCTTACCTTCTCTGATATCCAGGCCCTCCAGGGAGTTGGCCGAGTCCTCTTCCTCCAGGGAGAGCCTCCCGAACAGGCTGCCAGCCATGGCGAACAACACGCGCACTCACAGCAACACCGCCAAACACCCAGGTCTCCTCCTCTCTCTGCACCTGATCCTCTCCTCGTTCTGGTGGAGCAGCTCCTCGCTCTCTCCTCCCTCTCCACCTGCTCTCGTGTAGAAGCTACGCCTGGCTGAGCGTCTTCGCCTCCACATGAATGAATGGAGACGGCAGAGTGTTGTGTGCATGAGAAAATGGGTGTGTGTGCTGGGGGGGGGGGGGGAGGAGGGGGGTGTTAGGAAAGAAAGAGGGAGGAAAGTATGATGCTTTCCCTACGAGGAGGAGGAAGGAGGCGGGGCGGTTTTCCTCCCCGTGGGGGAAAGAGCAGCGAAGGGCCGGCTGGTAGGAGGAGGCTCGGTTCTCCACGTTCTCTACTGAGATACTTTAAGCTCCTCCCTCTTTCTCTTCTCCCGTCATCTGCAAAAATAGCCTTTCTGAAAACGCCGCGTTTGAAGTAAATTCACGCGTCCGTTCGTAGGAACAAATTTACTGTGAGTCACTAAAAATGGCCTCCAGACTCCAGACTCGGCTGGTGTACAAATCCTGACGGAGCGACAGCCCGTTAAAAGAAGAAACCACCCGTCAGAACGCCACGGAGCTTTGTTGGACGCCTGGTTTCTCAGGCTGTGTCTTTTCAATCTTTGACGTGAGGAGGACACGCGTGGCCGCATGGCTCCGCGCCAGTTTACTTTTGGCAACGCGAGGTGCGCCGCGTCTCAGTTCCTGTCTTCATGGCGTATTTAAATGATATTAAATGAGATCTTTTCTTTAACTGAGACCGACAGAAGAGGCTCGATGTGACGCTGTGGGCTTCACGACGTCGTCGTTGATCGGAGACGTTTGTGTGCATGTCAGTGCACACGTGCACAGCGGATCCTTGGAGGCACGACGGGTCTCCGGCTGGAGGTTCAGCGCTGCATCGGCCGGCTCACTGAGTCACATTGGATTCATGTCCCGAGTGCTGCGATGCCCGCGGACCAACGTCTCCCCCCCTCCCGTCTCTCTCTCTCACACACACACACACACTTTTATACCACACAGCGAGGGCACTTACTGGAGTCAGAGCCGGAAGTCGCCACGGGCATTTTAAGAATCGGTTCCTCGCCGTATCCTCCAGTGAACTTGTTGGGTCGCTGCAATGAAAGAGAGCGCAGTGAAAAGTCTGATGAAGTTCTGATTGTTAATATGAGCAAAACCCCCTCGAGGGCAGAGTCCAGGTTCAAACGAGGGACGGAGGGTCGGAGCTCTGAGAAGTTCCATAAACAGGACCAACTTGTTTCTAAATCCACGTTGGATAAACTGCGTTTCTGCGTAAAGGCCCTTTAAGCGCATCCGTTAACGCGGGAGTCCAGTCACAATCGCCGCGGACCGGCAGCGCGTGCACCGCCCACTCTTAATCTACGAGCTCGCGCAAACGGCAATTGGCAATCTAACTTGATCAATAGCTATGAATAGAAGAGCCGGTTGCTGAGGAAACATCCAAACAGTCTCCGGCGCCGTGACCACAGGGAGACAGCCGCCGGCAACCATTGGGAGGAGCGAGTGAGCTCTGGTGGACGCGTGGACCAGCCAGGAGCTCCGGGTGCCTCCAACTGATCCATTTGACGCCAGGAGGACAGAAGAACGTTAAAGACCAAGCGTCTGTGCTGAGATTCTAAATCGGGTGGAAGTTTGTAACACACACAGTGAATAGATATTAAGGGGTGAGGAGGAGGGAGGAGGAGGGAGGGTACCAGAGACAGACAGTTGGGAGGAAGATGAAAAGATGGGAGGAGGCCGGCAGGAGGAGAGAGAGAGAGAGGGAGAGAGAGAGAGGCAAAGAGTGGGGGAGGGAGAGCTCAAACAAGAACAATGGCGAGGAGGAGAGGAGTGCATCTGATGAGGGAGGCAGGAGGTATCCGGCGATGCTAATTCCTGGTTGCCATGACAATAGCCATCACTCGAGGCACCGGCGGTGCGATGGGCAAAACCCAGTAGCACCACCACAGCGTGCTCGTGGTTTATATTTACCTCGCCCTCTTCAGCTTATGTAACACATCTATGTCTCTTAACCCACATGTCCTCATGTTTGGAATAGTCCGACCTGGACTTTTGGTCGGGTGTGGGCCACTTCATCAGTTTAGTAACCCGGGGGGGGGGGGCCGAGCTCTGCTGCAGGACTCTGCAGATCAATGCGGATCAGGTCCCTAATTCCCCCCGCCGGGTTTATCCGTGGCACGCCGTGTTTGCGCCGTGGAATGACAGGGAAAACGCGGCCGCTGAGCGGTCAAAGCCGATTGCAGGGGGGGGGGGGGGGGCTGTCGTGAGGCTGGTGTGCTGCTGTATTAAAAGACCAGAGACGCAACGTGTAGGTAAGTGATGGCAGTTGGCAGTTGGCAGTTGGGTCGGTCTGTCTACAGTAACATCGTAATATAGAGGAAAGCACACACACACACACACACACACACACACACACACACACACACACACACACTTCATCTCCACACTGCCAATTAAAACACGAGGCAGCTGGCTGTGTTGTGCGTGTGTGTTTTTGTGCATCCATGCAGCTCTATAATTGTATTTCTAGATATGTTTTTTTTCCGTTTCTAGCCTCAACAAACTGACGAGTGACGGAAGTAAAGGTCAAAGTTGAGCTCTTAGAAACGTCCCTAAATCTCCAGGGAATAAGTGACGCAGTGTACAGACGGAGGCCCGTGAGTTATTGGCTTCGTGCTGCGCTGCACACGAAACCCATGTGGCTGCTCTGCAGAAGGATTTGATCACCAAGGATCCTCGTTGGTTAATTGAGGGAAGATGCTCGTTTGTTTCCCTTTCAAATCGCGTCTCAGCCCGTCTGGACCAATGACAGCGGAGGTGGACCAGGTGTTTGTACGTGAGGAGCCGACCGCTCGTCCCAAAGTCGCTCTGCATTAAAGCCAGTTAACGTGCGCGCACACGCGGCCAAACGCGTCTTAATCCACCAATGCAAGCTGGTCGTGTGGCCTAAAAATAACCCGGCGCTCCCACAGGTTCAGCTCCTCTCGTTACTTTACGAGGGAAAACTGTGGTATCCAAGACAACCGCGAGCGGCGCTCCGTCTTTTTCCCCCGGTGCCTCGCCATGGCAACAAGGGAAAATGCGTAAAATAATAATAAGTTGGAGCTGGAATTGGGTCTATTAATAGAGCTTCAATACAGATTTGCTCTTTTTCAGGGGGGGGGAGGAATTCCTTTCAGGGTCATTGCTGGAGAAAAGGAGAGAAGAGAAGGAAACAGATTGCAGCGTTCACACAACAATGAGCTCTGCAGCCCGACCAGCTCCTACGAACCGGCTATTATTTCGGCTGCTGTTGCCTGGAAGCAGCTCGTGGCTCATCTCTCTGCACGGCGGCTCCTCGCAGAGGAATCAGTTCAATAAGAGTTTTTATACCAAAATGTCGGGAATATCTCAGGCATCAAGTATCTCGAGTAAACAGCCTGTTTATGCGCCTCTGTGGTCAAACCAACATACTGCACTGAAGTCCTTCTCAAAAGATAAAACGATTGACTGAGTCTCTCCTCACATCAGCAGCCAGGCCGCTGCACACGCGTGTGGGAAACACAGACCACGAAGTGCGGAGGTCTTTAAAGCGCCGCCCGGCCCGACTGTTGTCACCAATAAAAAGGTGTTTTAGATTCCCTGCATGCGGATGAAAACACGCGACGGGCGGTTCTGAGAACATGGGTGGAAAGGAGCGCGTCACGTATGTTCCCCGTGTGCAGAATGAGCTCAGATGGTGAATGATTAACCGTCAGCTCCCCGGAGACTCTCAGCGAGAGTCGAGTTCTTCGTCCTCTGTGTCCTGTTGCTCTCTGCGCTTAAAAACAGTCCTTTTTCTTCACAAACGGCGTGATGACAAACGAGTCAGTCACTCGACGCCCGGCGTCTAATCACACGGCCTCGCCGCCGCCGCCGCCGCCGCCGCCGCCTTCCCTCCGCTGTAATGAATGAAACGTCACGTATACGTACCACCTAGAGGGTACACAGCCCCCCCCCCCGTGGGGAGCGTTTATTTACCCCGCCCGCCCCCAACGCTCCCCTTGTCCCTCTTCTTCAGAGGAAGCGGCCGTGGTGAAAACAAACGTCCCCGATTCAATGTCACTCAAATCTCTGGAGGAACAAGTCTGAGCTTCACAGAGCGAATCACTTCCTGTGGGCCAACGGGGACGCGGGGGCCCTGACATGTGATGGTTGGGGGGGGGGGAGAAGAAGAGTCCCAGAACGTGACACGAAACACGAAACAAATGGGAATCAGACGCTGCTGTTTGACCATTGTCACGATCAAAGTGATGGATCCTAGGTCACATGACCAGGCGCTTTACAGAGGTGAGGACGCAGTTACGCATATCGACCTCACGGGGAATCAGACAGAAGTTACACCAGATGCCGGAACGTCAAATCATCTTCGTCCTGCGTGAATCGCACAGCAGAGAGTTTGAGGTCTAAATGGGGCCGATATCAAAATCCTCCCTGCTGGTGGCGCTAGAGTCAAGGTCGTCGGTCTCTCTGAGGCCCGTTATCGCCTCACCGCGCTGATCATTGATGCTCCGGGTTCATTCAAACTGCGGTTGAATATTCACTGAAAGAGGTTCGAGCGAAGGAGGAAGCTGGAAGCAGCTCGTGGCTCATCTCTCTGCACGGCGGCTCCTCGCAGAGGAATCAGTTCAATACGAGTTTTTATACCAAAATGTCGGGAATATCTCAGGCATCAAGTATCTCGAGTAAACAGCCTGTTTATGCGCCTCTGTGGTCAAACCAACATACTGCACTGAAGTCCTTCTCAAAAGATAAAACGATTGACTGAGTCTCTCCTCACAATCAGACGCTGCTGTTTGACCATTGTCACGATCAAAGTGATGGATCCTAGGTCACATGACCAGGCGCTTTACAGACGTGAGGACGCAGTTACGCATATCGACCTCACGGGGAATCAGACAGAAGTTACACCAGATGCCGGAACGTCAAATCATCTTCGTCCTGCGTGAATCGCACAGCAGAGAGTTTGAGGTCTAAATGGGGCCGATATCAAAATCCTCCCTGCTGGTGGCGCTAGAGTCAAGGTCGTCGGTCTCTCTGAGGCCCGTTATCGCCTCACCGCGCTGATCATTGATGCTCCGGGTTCATTCAAACTGCGGTTGAATATTCACTGAAAGAGGTTCGAGCGAAGGAGGACATGAAGTTGAGAGCTTGACGCGTTCACATTTGGCAAAGATGCTGCTGCTGCTGCTGCTCGTCCCCAAAGCTGAAATTGATGGAAAACCTCCCACTAATAAAAGAACCGATAAGAAGGCCGGCGTTATAATTGAGACCTGCTTGTGCTTTGATATGCAAATGTCATTTCACTTCTGCGAGAAGTGACTATAAACCAACTGAGAATTCACATTTACATCCAGCGCGACGCTGAATACGTGTCAGTGTGCTACGAGGTCACCGTCTGAGGGAGCGGGTTAGAGACACGCCACGATCCATCCAGTCTCCCACCGAGGAGACGGTTAAACAAGGCGCACCAGTTGTTGTTTAAAGGAATCGGCACAAATGAATGTCTTTTCTTTCCTTTGTTTAAAATGCAAATCGCACACTGGCTGGTTTTGGTAACTGCCTCTAAAAACCATTTTAAGGTGATGATGTGACCCGGGCGTCAGAAGGCTTTGAGATGATCCCATGCCCCAGTTTCTAAGATACAGAAATGAAGAACCGCGTCGTGCTGAAATAGAAATGTAACTCGCCGGGTGTGAAAGCGTTCACACCTTGTGTGGAGTTTGTTGGATTGTCATTTGCTCGTCAGTAGCTGTCGCCGTGGAGACGTGTGTGTCATACGTGTGCCAGGAGACACGACTACAGGAGATGAAGGGACCGGAGGAGCTTTGTGGAGCTCAGGGATCGAGGAGGTCACGATATTTACGTTGCAATATAAACATTTATAGAAGAAAAATGAAAAGGCGATTACAAATAAACCCACATTTAATGTAATATTACAAGAAACGTAGTTTGAATTCTCTTAATTCGGGTTTAAACCATTTGGGATTAACTGACATTCATCGTTCAAGTTCCTGCTCCCACGCATCCGTGCACGCGCAACGGAACCGAACAGGCACACGACGCCCGTCGCGTCACGAGCACGAGCTCATTCTTTGAATGGGTTTCAAAGCGCGTCGCGGGGCCGCTGATTGCTTCCACCTGTGTGTAAAGGTGCAATCAGCCCGCGGCCAAACGGGCCAATTAAACCGCCGTCAACAGAAAACGTCACGCAGGTACGGCGCGCGTGCTGGAGGACGGAGTCGCCGTCTGGGGACGTTTCCGGCTGCGCGCGCGCGCGCCAGAACGACGCCACGCGGCGTTCGGAGCTCACCTGTCTCCGCGGTGTGTCCGCCGGTCCGTCCGCTCGGGGAGGCTGAAGCTCGGCGGGTGAATTCAATCCACGCGGCCACTGTCACGGCGCCGAGTCGCGCGCGCACTGCGGTCCGTACCGCGACCTCCGCGCGCCCTCCCGCGCGCCCCCTCTCCGCGTTCAGGCGGCTCCTCTTCCCAAGAAGCGCGTCCGCGCTGCGTTCCCGGCTCTCTGGCGTCCGATGGCGCGGCACCCCGGGGGAGACGTGGAAGCCCGTCCGCTGCACGTCGACGCAAAGCCGCACGAGAGGAGCGAAAAAGAGCCGCCGAGTGCGAGACGCGCGTTTCCCGGTGACACAGCGGCCTCTAGCGGCACGGCCGGTAACTACAGCTGTAAAGGAAAACCACTCCAGAGCGTCTGTCGGTTTTAATACTTTTATTCCCTTAAACTCTTTTATTGTAAAGTGATTTTGATACAAATTATTTACATTTACGGCCAAATAAGAAATAGATGAATAGAGATTCACATGCACATTAAACAATTAAGGGTCACAACGTGCAGTGCAGGTTGAGGAGGTTTTGGGATCGTTGGTTAATCGAAGGGTCCAAGTATGGCTGAGGGTCCACGGGCTCGGTTACCACTGATCGCTGTAGTCGGGGCTGGGAGGAAGGAGAAAGTGCAGGTTGTGGTTAAGTGAACTTCACACCCGCGGACACATCACGACCAGCAATAAAGGCTGTAAATCCACAGTGAGACGAAATGCTTTCCAGTATCACCTGAAGGGCACATTGTAAACCACAGCAATGTGATGGAGGCTAATATCGGCATTTTCTATTGCTTAGAACCAGGGTGGACGACATGCACTGTGTAACAGCCCAAAATGATTTCATGTCAAATCCTCCTCGTGATTCCCTCACCGGGGCTCAGCGTCTTGGCTCGAGTCGGCACCGAACAGCATCCACTTCACCGCCTGCTCGGGGGTCGACCTCTTTCCGTACCTGAAGACAAATAAAAAATAAAAAAAAACACTTAACTCTGAATATTCTTTGGGAGATTGTCACAGACGCGAGCCTCCCGGTAGCAGCGGCCCGGTGACCCCAAAGCCTTTTGCAGTGAATTTTAACAATAGTTGTTTTTCAAGAACCATTGAGTTGTCGTTTCCCCCCCCCCCCCCCCCCCACATCCCCTACCCCCCTGCCTGCATTGTCTCTCTACTCAACCTCTATGGTCACAATCACAAATCAATTTGGCAATTATCAGAAAGAAAATGAGAATTGTCAAGTTCACAGCGGGAACAACAAGCTTTGGCTTTTGAAGTGTCTTCACTCAACTTCCATCACAGGGGAAGTGGACCCCCGCGATGCAGAAGCACCAGAGACAATTCATGATACCAAGCGCTCTTTTTCTAAGATGAGCCACTCAGCTACTCAGCAGGGGCATTCTGCTTAATAACAGTTATCACATATAGCAGAGGATGTGAAAGAACTGAAACATTTAAAGAACCATAAAATATAAAATATCCTGCCACGAGAAGTCTTGATTGTTACCTTTTAGGAAAATAAATGGGACGTTCCAGTTTCCTCCTCCTCAGGTATGAACCCTATAAACTCCTCTTCCTCTGCCTCATCATATCTCATAACAAGCACAGCAGTGATCCGTTGATCCGTGGTGGGAAACGGGCCTCTAAGGCTCCACCCCCCCCCACACGGGAGGAGGCGGAGGACGACCCGTCCGACCCGATGGCTTCTCACCTCTGCCTGGTGATGAGGTTGACGTAGTGCCGGACGGCCGCGTGGTATTTGGCCCAGTCCTCCGGCGAGGCGTGGCTCCCCGGGTTCTCCGGCTGGGGAGGGTAGGCGTCCGCGAAGCCGCTCCAGCACACCAGCAGGCAGACGGCGAGCGCCGCGAGCGTCATCCAGGGTCTCATGTTGGCCATCTGAGGAGACGAGTTTACTTGCAGCTCGGCGACGTGCAAAATGTCTTTAAAGTGTTCAAGATATAATATGAAAATACATGAAGTGAATCGAAACGCTCTGAAATCTTTCTAGGATGCTGTTAGAAAATCAAGATGCATAAAAGTCTGAGAAGAGGAGCTCACACTTTGGGTCGTCTTCTGATGTGGCGTCCCCGGTGTCGTCCTGGTCTTGCCGTCTCCTCTCAGTCCTCAGGGTTTTATAGTGCGGTTTGGTACCTGATGCGCGCTGAGGAACACTTAACCACACCCCTCTCCCCCCGGCAGCTGGTCTACAGCGGAAAGTTCTCTCCGCACGATACTGCACAGGGTCACGCTCGTTTAGAATATTTGGATTTTGGGGGAATTCTGAAGTTTATTCTGACGACTTTTTCCCCAGACGCCTTCTCTCTGTTTTTCAATGTGAGATTTGTGGGTAGTTAATGTCTCTGGTGACAACTTCCCCAATTCCATCCCCTTAAAGAAGAAGATGCCATTTGAAACAAATTGACTATGAAACAAACATGGTCTCTCCTGCACCACCAACAACACGAACCCCTGAGCGGATGGAACGTTTGAGTCGCTGCTCCAAACCCTGCAGGCGTCATGCAAGTCAACTCGCGCCATTAAAGTGAAGACCGTCGGGAGTCGCGCAGGAGGTCAGAACCCTGAAGGCCAAACAGACTCGACCCCCGAACTGTGAGATGCAGTAACACACAACACTTCGACGTCCAGCCGTTGTGTAGTTATCAGGGCCTCACAAGGTCAACCAGCGTTCTATGCTTTTATATTCCACCACGAGAAATAAGCCAATGTTTAATTCCTCCTGTCAATCAGGTTGAATTGGTCGCGGTGCACGAGGGCCGTAATCGTTCCAGTAGTTAAACACACCCCAAAAACGATGTATGTACGACACAGACACGTGTTCATGTACAACTAAGCGTGCGTTAATTGGGGTTAGTGCGTTTATGTGCAATGCGTCTTGTACGTGGGGATCAGGCAGCACTCGTACCGCCTCACGCGCCGCCGACCGGACGGACCGGCACATTTAACACACAAATACCTTTCAGGTCTCTGGAGTGTAATCGGCCCCATTTATGGCCGCCTGTTGATCTTGGATCTCCTCACGGTCCGCTGTGCGCCGCCGCAAAGTCGCCCCCGCGTCCGACAGACAGCGAGGCCGCCTTAGCGTGCGCGCGGCGAGGCGGGTTCCGGCCCGTTTGCACACACACACACACACACTTTTATGCCAGAAGTGAGCCGTGAAGGAGTGCTTCGTTTACAGTCCCGCTGACAAAGATCCGCCGCGTGTTCGATCATTTGAATCAAAGGGACGGATCCGCCGGAGGCAGCAGGCCTCTCGGGGGCCGGCGTTGTTTATGGGCCTCCTTTGTCGGCCCCTGAACCCTTGTCAAAAACAAAACTTGATTTAGGCGTCAATCCCCGCTGGCGGCCCGGAGCTGCTGCCGTGGACCATAAACGTCTAAAGTGTATATGACCCGGTCATAAAGAGGATGGCGGTGCTGCACGTCGGCGGTGCCGAGACATTATTGGACCATAATTCAAACTGATATTGAAGGGACAATTATTGTGCTGCTGTTTTTACACCAAATTGCTCAGTTTTAATCTGGCGAGTTTGGAAAAGAAGGATAAGAACCGATAGCGACTAAGTAATGACGACATCATCTCCCGTTCTAGAGAACTGATGTTTCCTCGGTCGTAATCGTTTCCAGCAGCTACCTGCGGCCATCAAGACCATTTAGCTCATTCTGCTCCGGTAATCGGCCTCCGCGGGCCGTAAAAGTCAATGACAAGCACAAGTTTGCACAAGACAAACTCATCGGCTTCCTCCGGCGCGTCGGCAAACACCGAGGACGATAAGGGAGAGACGGCGCTTTCAGTCCGATGAGCTCCTGCAGAGCCGCTCGGGCCCCGACGCGATCCGAACTTCTTGTACCGTCTGAGACGAGAGCAGGAACACGCGAGGCCTCCGCGGCGCTCAAGTGGCTTCACGCGTGCCGCTCGGTCCAAATACAAAGCAGACAGACACACGAGTCCAGTCGGACTCCATCCCGACCCAACGGGGGGGAAACGATGATGGGTTTTTTATTTATTTGGCCTTATCTTCAGACTCGGGGAGCCGCTGATATGAGCAGAGTGCTTTTCAGGCACGTCTGTTTGCACAGATCGGGACACAGGGGGGGGGGTGAATGGGGCAAATGGGCTGCCCGCTACCACAGTGCTGTAATTCAGGCTCTGAAAGGGGTCGGCAAACAACGTCACACTGCTCCTGGAGATCAAAACCGTCTCTGGACGATGGCGACGCGGGTCAGAGGTCACCGGGCGAAGGAGCGGTGGCTCGTTCTCATCACTAACCACCCATCATCGTTACCGAAGAGAACCGCATGATGAAGGAAAAGGTTTGTTGGGGCCGGCAGCAAAGAAACGTCCCTCAATGTGTGTGCGTGTGTGGGGGGGGGATCCATCCTCTGGGGACCATGACAACTACACGGGCAACAGCAACACATCAAAGAGGGAATGAGAGATGTGAAGAGCAGAGCCGTCGGCGGCCCTGAAGGAGCATCAGCAGACGAAGGGGCAAAAGACGACGCAGCGTTTTGATGATTCCTGATGCGATCGGCTTCTTTGAGTCGGTGATAAACTTGAGCTCAACGACAGATTTACTGGGGAGTACCAGGGAGGCGAGTCCTCGTCCTCAGTCACGCTGCTTTTCATCTCCCGGCCGCACGGACGCCAGTAAAAATAAACCAGATTAAAGTGCGGTTGAGACAAAAGGTCTTCATCTCCGGAGCTCCGGCTGCATTTCCCTTCACAAGTGAGATGAATGATGTTAATCAGCCCGCGGGGCTCTGTGCCCCCCCCACCACAACCCCCCAGCTGCCGCTATAATAAAGCTTTCTGCCTCTCACCTGTCTCAAGCACACGACGGGATAAAAGCTGCACTACGATTAACGATCCTTCTCGGAATAAAGAAGCATAACGAGTGTATAGAGAACGAGCCGGAGCTCTGAAGACGTTCTTTTAATTCGCCGTGTGCATCAGACGCCATTTAAAGTTGCATCATTTAAGAACATTATGTTACGGTTTAGTAGTAAAACTGAGCCACATCAAACACAACAACAGGGCTTATTAATAACATTCTGAAACTAAAATATTAAAAGTATTCACGTAAACGTTACAACGGTCAGATTTTGTCAAAGCCCACAAACGTAATCAACATAAAGCCACATTAATGCTCGTTCCTGTGCCACTTTAAACGGTCGATACAAGTCGCCGTTGCAAAGAAACGTTCACAGATCTGAAGCGTCTTTCTCCAGAAACGTCTCCACCATCTTGGGCAAGAAAGCTTCCAGGAAATGAAAGAAGTCGTGAAAGACGCCCGCCTCGTCGCTGATGGGCTCCAACGTGAGCACCGCCTTCGTGCTCTCCGTGCCCCCAATCACCTGGGGCTGAACCTTGACCTCCAGCGGCCCCCCGAGCTCCGGCTCCTTCTCCGCGATGCGAGCGGTGACCTTCGTCTCCAGCGCCACGCAGCTGCCCTCCGGCCTCGAGTCAGAGTCCTTGACCAGCTCCCTCCTCACCCTCCGCCGGCCGGCCCACACCGCGTGCTTCTGCACGCAGATCCAGTGAGGCGGTTCTGGCTTGCGGCGTTTTGACAGCCGGGGCTTTTTGCCTTCAGGCGACTCGCCGGCGTCGCTGCTGGACGACAGCGGCCTCTTGGCGCCGGCCACGGCCGCCCCGGCGCCCTCGCCCTGGGATCCGACGCTGTCGCAGCTGTCGTTCATCGACGCGTTGAGCGACCCGGGGGAGGTTTCCGCGTCGACGAACGACTCCGCGCCCCAGGCGGCGTCCGCGGAGGGAGCGAGGTGACACCCGAGGACCCCCTTGAGGACGCCCTCCACGGCGCAGCAGACCTCCTGAAACCACGGCAGCCGGAAGCCGCCTCCCGCCGCGCGCAGCCGATCCCGCAGCGCCTCGGGGAGCGACGCCGGCTTGAAGGGGATGCTGATGGTCAGCCGCTCCGCCGGGGACTGCGGGACGTCCCCGCGGGGGGTGAACAAGCGCACCAGCCCCCACGATTTCCCCTTGGTGGACTTGCGCTGGTACTGCAGGCTGCGGCAGTACTTGTCGGCCTCCTGGCACTCCCGCTGGAAGCCGCGCTGCGAGCGCTCGTTCAGGTTCCCCGCCACGTTGTGGGAGAGATCGAACGGGTCCAACAGACTTAGGGGGCCCAGTTTGGGCCCGTGGAGCTTGGTGGGTTTTTCCCCCTCCGGTTGCTCCTGGCTGAGGAAGTCGGTGATGGGGAGGGCGCGCCCCTGCCGGAGGGATATGACACTACCGGCGAAATCGAACTTTGCGTAGAAGGTGAAGAAGCCGAAGAGCAGCGTGCCTGGGGAGGGAGCAGAGCGACGTCAGCAAAGAGTTACGCCCCCGCGGTCGCATTGAGGGTGAACGTTCCCCGCTTAGTTACGCGGACTTACTGAGGTCCTGCGTGTTCCTGCTGGGCGGCACGGCGATCGGCTGACTCGGGAAGGTGCAGTTCCAGCCGTCGATCACACACTCCTCCTCCTCACCTTCACAGGTCAACACAACGGTTAGCAAGCAGGTTCACGGCTCGTGGTGAAGAAAAGCCTCCATGATTCCCTCTTGATCCTCACAGGGTGAAAACGACTTTGTTTCCAAAATTGCAGTTTAAAAAAACCCAACAACCCCAAAAAAGGAAAACCGATGACGACTCTGTGAGCGAGCAGCTTACGGCGGCGCTGTGTGCGGGTTCGGGAGTTTGGTACCGAGCGTCCGTGCTGCACTTACAGGCCATGTCTCTGAGCCGGTCCACCGTGGGGAGCACCGGGGGCTCACAGCGCTGCAGGAAGAAGACGACCAGCAGCGTCAGGGCGTAGTTGTTGAGCAGGGGGCCGGCACCGCTGGGATTTCCTACACGTCAACATTCAAAAGTGTCACTGTGTTGTTAACAGTCGATCAGCGCATTAACGGCATTAACACGGTGTAACGGAGTGGAGGGCTTTGTTGTTGCTTTACATCAGCGAAGTTAAGTCAATCGTGCAATAATTCAGCCCTCAGGTCAAACAATGAAAATCATGAAACCCAGCAAACAGAACCTACTTCTGATCAGATTATTTGCTTTTTAATTACTGCTAATCACTCCCCACACTCGCCTGGCTGTGGCTCATTAACGGGAATAAAAGAAGTGCCGGGAGAGTAAAAGGTCATTAGTGCGTGAACACTCTTGTACATCAGGGGACTCTTCTGTTCTATTACGACACAGAGACGCGATTGAGCCAATTGTTAAACCACAGCTTCCTTTAACGACTAGATCTGAGAGCGCTGCAGAGCCGCGTGTTCGGATCGTGAGTAGAGTTCCACTGACCTCTGCTGACCAGAACTATAAATGTCACGATGTGCGGATTGGAGCCCTTACCAGCCAGCTGCTTCTGCTTGGCCCAGTGGCGGATGGTGAACACGAGGGGTCTCAGCCTCTCGTCCATCCCCGAACACAGCTGCAGGAAGCGCGTGTTTCTGACAGCCAGTCTAGAGATGCAGACGGGACGAAAGCAAAATCCAGATCACACACACACACATTTTTTTTTGTAGAGCTCTTTAAAATGAAAAGGTTACTCGAGTCGCTGAAAGAAAATAAATGCAATAAACAGAAAACATCACGGGTTGACAGCAGATGAAGCGTCGGGGCAGTGGGGCTGCGGGTCGGCGGTGTGGGGGGGGGCATCAAGGGGGCATGGTTGAAGGACCTGTTGTTAATGGTGATGTCCCCCTGCAGGTTGAGCTGGTGGTGATGGAACTTGACCACGGGGAGGCGAGCGCCGCCGACCACGGTGACTTTGTGCGCGCTGGGGACACAGCGTCGAAGGATCGCCGCCACGAGGTCCAGGACCTCGGCCGCGGAGGCGGAGGTCAGGTCGATGTCCGACAGGATGGAGTCCTCGGAGCGGCCATCGTCCGACGTGCCCTCCCCTGCCTGGAGCAGAAAGGATGATTTCACGCGTACAGGCGCTCTGTGAAGTCACATCCTTCACTGCTGCGCGTGTAAAAAAGGCCAGACCTGTTCTGCAGTGGACTTGGCTTGGGCCTGGAACACCTTGGTGTTGTCCAGGTCCAGGAAGAGGTCCAAGTCGCAGGAGTGCACGCCGAACGTGTTCACAGACGAACCGAACGGCTGAATCTGGCTGTCTGTCGAAAGCGCGAGAAAGAATAAATATTTCACTCAAGTGTCACCGTGTTCCCAAACGGACTCCCCCGAGTGCACGTTTACAAGAGATCACCTGGAAAGAACTCCACAAAAACCTCCTGCAGGAGTTGAACCAGCAGGCCTCGGGCCTTCTTTTCGTTTTCTCCCAGCTGGAACCGCTCCACCACGTACTGCATCTGTGCATTCACCTGGAGCAGAACCAAGGACGACAGCTACAGCGAATGCAAAGGAAAATATGCATATTATAAAATACTTTGCATTTCAACAAGACATGTTCTCACAGTTCAGTCCCCCAAATCAAACCACACACACACACACACACACACACACACACACAGGGTTTTACGTCGATGCTTACAGACACCAGCTGGCACAGCGGCGGTTTGAGGCGCTCCAGAGCTTGCTGCAGGTTCTGAGACGCGTTCTTCTTGGGGATCAACTTGAAATCCTTCTTTTCTCGGGGTTTGACGCGTAGCTTCAGGCCTCCCATCTGATGCTCCACGCGGGACAGCGTGGCCTGCAAGCTCTCCGTCTCCGCAAACTGCACGATGGCGTACACACCCTGAGAGAGAGATGGGGGGGGGGTCGTCAGTCACCTTCCATATGCTGCAGGCCTGCACCTCCACCCCGCCCCCCGGTGCCTGACGGACCTTGTCTTTGTCCATGACGACGTCTGAGACGGGCCCAAACTGCGTGAAGTACTCGGTGACGTCGCTCTGGGAGACGAGGGGCGTGATGCCGCTGACGAACACGCTGTGCCGCTCCTGCGTCTTCCGGGTGGATCGCACGGTGCGCAGCGTCTGGTGTTTGCGTCCCTTGACATGCTGATCCACGCTCGACTCTGCGGGGGGGGGTCCAAATACAATACGCGTCAAGTAAATAACGTTACGTTCACTTTATTATTGTTTTAACATGAGCCAAGTGCTGCATCGCGACGTTACGGTGACGGTATCGTTGTATTCCGTCACAGTTCTCGTTAAAAGTGGTGGAAACGTGCCGGTTGCTCGCGAACGATGGGGCGCGTGGAGCCACAAAGTAGCGTTGGAAGGTGACGTCATGTGGGGGCCGACGTTAGCTGCCCGGTACTTACGGTTCGGCAGGTTGACGTTGCACAGGCCGCACTGGAACCCTCTCGGGGTCGTTTTTATGTCGCTGTCTGCTTCCATAATGTCGGAAGAAGCAATGAATCAGCCGCTAAAGCCGTCGGGTCTTCATGCGCCTCACAGTCAAATCTCCCTCCAACGGACACCGCGCGTTGGTTCCGAGTCCGTCTCCATAAGCGGTCCGGGTGGAACATAGTTTTTATCACCAAGTTCCGTTAGACGTTATTTATTCTCATATTCATAAAGAATATCTAACCAAGTATTTATTGGTGCGGATATTTCATATCCTAACGTTGACTTATGTTTAGATTTAAAGAAAGATGTCTCAAGAGCTTTATTTTGAAATCAAAAGACTTTCACCTCAGGTGGTTTAAACTACACTAAAATAACAGTTCTATGAAGGCTGAGAATCCAAACTTTTAATTTATAAAAAGGAGATTTGCATCTTGATTAAATACATTTGTTAAAGCAGTCCAGTCACTATACGCCTCACTCCGTCAGCTACCCATCTTGTAACATGTGTTTTGTACTGTGAGTGAAACCCCACTAGTCCTCTTTCTGTAAGACTTCAGACCCAAAACACCACAAAAAGCAAATGTGACGCCGTCTCCCCCGTCGGTGTCATCTTCCAGAGCGGACTTCCAAAAGGAAACTAACAAGGTCCTAGTCAGCAGCTCGGGGTCTGTAGCAGTAACATGTCAGCACATTAACGTCTTTAAATCCATCCCGTCAATTACTAGTTAAAATTTGTCATTTTCACCACAAAGAAAGCTGCACAGCCAAGAACACCAAAATAGTTGAAAAGAAAGACATTAGTCAAATTGTCGTATTGTACAAAAGATTTAATTTGTTTTTTTCCACCATTAAAACATTTCTAAAACCGCCCAATAAACAACTTCACACAGAAACAAGATTCCCTGCTGTATTAAAGAAGAAGAAAAAGCAGTGCTTCATTTTCAGTCTTTGAAACTTTTTCTAAAATGGAGTAAAAACAGGTTGAAAACTGGGGGAAACATTGTTACAATGAAGAACATCTAAATACAAACGCTTCATTTCTTGGCTGCTCTTCCTCTTCGGGTTTTGCTTTCCCCAGTGCCAGCGGACTCTGCTTCGTCAGCGGTTACCACGGCGACCATGGGCGCCCTCCTGCTCTTCTTGGCGGGCTGAGCTTCAGCAGCTTTCCCTGAGAGATCCTTCTCTTCAGTCGGGTCGGCGTCCTTCGCAAGGTTCTTGCTCTCGGCGTCGACTTGGCCTCCAAGTTTGGACTTTCTACCTCGAGCCGCCTTGACCGGCGTTGCTTTCGGAATTTCGACAACTTCCAGCTCCGCCTTCCACTTGACGGATCTTTTGGACGTCTTCGTGTCTTCGGCGGCAGCCTCGCTGGGATCTTTGGCGGCTGCCGCGGGTTTCGCTGCGGCCCGTCGGCCCCGTTTGGCCGGCGCCACCGAAGCCGCCGCAGGCTCTGGAACCGGGACCGCGGCTTCTGCGAGAGGCTCCTGCGCGAGAGGGGCGGCGCCCCGGCGCGCTCTCTTGGCCGGAACGGCTTCTGGAGCCGCCGGTTTCGCCCCCCTGGCCCGGCTTGGTTTCATCACTGGAGCTTCTGGCTCAGGTTGATTCTTCTCTTGGTGGTCAGACTTTTCCTCTGCTCCTACAGAAGTGGCTCCACCCTCTTCAGGAGCTTGTTTCCCTCTCTTCCCGCGCTTCAGTGGGACCTCTTTGACCTCAGCCGCTCGACGCCCTCCTCTCTTGGGTTTGGCTTGTTCGGTCACCTGCACTTCAGCCTCCTCTGGGGCATCCATGTCAACGACTTGGACTTCTACGTGCTCCTGTTCTGCCTTCCTGGTCCTCTTTAATTTTTTAGCCGGCTCCTGGTGTTTAGTGGCCTCAACTGATGAAGACTCTGGTTTTTCCTCCTCTTCCTGTTTAGCAGTTCTTCCCCTCTTGGCCCTGGCTGGAGGCTGAGGCTGCTCCTTGGTTTCCATAGCGACATCCTCTGCCTCCTCGCTTTGTTCAACAGCATCGGCTTTGGGCTTTCTGCCCCTCGTGGGTTTCTCCGTGGACTTCTGAGGTGGAGCGGCTGCAGCGAGCGACTCGTCTTCCGCGGCGTCACTTGGCTTCACCGTGGCTGGTTTGGACTTCCTCCCTCTGGGGGTCTTCACCACAGCCTCCTCCTGGGGGGGTGCGGACTCCTCTTCTTCCACTGGAGCCGTCTGGTGACTCACAGCTCGGGCGGAGGTCTCCGTCACCTGTTCAGGTTGATCATCAGCGGCGCTCTCCTGAGGCTTCGCTTTTCGGCCTCTCGTTGCCTGTCGGACAGCGGGGGGGGCGGCGGCGTCGGATTTCTTGCCTCTTCTGGCTCTGACTGGAGCGAGGACCGCCGCTTCGTCACAGGCTACTGCTGCCTCTTGTTTATCCTCCAGTTTGGCTTTTCTTCCTCGAGCAGATTTCTTCTGAACGGGTGCATCCGTTTCTGGGATTTTGCCAGTTGCCGTTTCCACGTTAGACGCCTGAGGAGCAGCTTCCACAGCATCTGATGATTGATCTTCATCACTTCCACTGTGCGCCGCACTGCAGGCGTCAGCTGCTTCTAAAACAGGAGAGGAGAAGAAAAGGGGAAATGTTATCTCTGCATCTATAGCAGTTCAACAACAACAACTGATCAGATGGGAAAGAAAGAAATCTGAGTTTACAAATTAAAATCTATGACATGGAACATAAATACTGTAAAATCAAAGAGGGTCACGTGCTGTAAAAGCACATTTTAAAGTGAGCACTTCTTCATGAATCGATAACTCAAATGTCCTGCTTTGGTTAATGGGACACTAAAGTTAACCTGAGATGGAAAACACATTCCCTCACTTTTACACAAAGACCCAAACAATGTTTTAGGTCATTTAATCGAAACCAGTAACAGGACGGCAGAAAAACAAACAGAAAAGCAAAGCTACCTTCTGCTGCGTCCTCGCGGTGGGAACCGGGAGCATCTTGCTGCTTCGCTTCTGCTTCCTCGGCCGGTTTGGTTCTTCTCCCTCGTTTGGGCTTCAGCGCGGCCTTCTTCAGATCGCCGGCTTCATGGTGAACATCCACTGGGAGACTCGGTTCACTCTCGGGTTCTGGCTCCCCGTGGACCGTTCCAGCGTGCTCCTGTTCTGCCTTCCTGGTCCTCTTTAATTTTTTAGCCGGCTCCTGATGTTTAGTGGCCTCAACTGATGAAGACTCTGGCTTTTCCTCCTCTTCCTGTTTAGCAGTTCTTCCCCTCTTGGCCCTGGCTGGAGGCTGAGGCTGCTGCTGCTTGGTTTCCATAGCGACATCCTCCGCCTCCTCGCTTTGTCCAACAGCATCGGCTTTGGGCTTTCTGCCCCTCGTGGGTTTCTCCGTGGACTCCTGAGGTGGAGCGGCTGCAGCGAGCGACGCGTCTTCCGCGGCGTCACTTTGCTTCACGGCGGCTGGTTTGGACTTCCTCCCTCTGGGGGTCTTCACCACAGCCTCCTCCTGGGGGGGTGCGGACTCCTCTTCTTCCACTGGAGACGTCTGGTGACTCACAGCTCGGGCGGAGGTCTCCGTCACCTGTTCAGGTTGATCATCAGCGGCGCTCTCCTGAGGCTTCGCTTTTCGGCCTCTCGTTGCCTGTCGGACAGCGGGGGGGGCGGCGTCGGCGTCGGATTTCTTGCCTCTTCTGGCTCTGACTGGAGCGAGGACCACCGCTTCATCACAGGCTTCTGCTGCCTCGGCTGCAGGAGATGCGACGGTTTTAAGCGATTCCTTGTGGTCGGGTTCGCTGGCAGTCGTTTCCACTTCTGGGACTTCGACAGCAGCCGCGTCCTCTTCAGGACGTTCCTCAGATAACTTCTCATATACTGCTTCCACACTGGAGTTCTGCTCTGCAGCCGCTCCACACTTCTCCAAGTGGTCATCAACGACGACTTCATCTAGATTAAGACAAACAAATAAATGCAGATAAACAAAAGACTAGAAGGACAAATAGCTGTGGCAGTTTTTAATTGTGTGAGAAATGTTTAAACAATTTTTTTTTTCTTTACCGCAACGCTTTCGTTGTGAAAGATGACGTTAGTGTTTCTAAAGCAGAATCTGGATTCATGTCAATAAATCCAAACTTCCATCCAAACTAATAAGTAGCATTTAGCAAAACCCAATGAAGAGATGATTAGTCAACGTACCCTCTTTGTCAGCTTGAGGAACATCTGCCACATCTGACGGGACGTCGTCTCGTGGCCCCTCGAGGGCAAAGACCAGTTCTTTAAAAACAGAAGCAAAGACAAAATCCCCCATCAGCTCCTCCACTTAACGCAGTTTACACCCTCGCTCAGAGTGACCTCATCATTACTGCAGCAGACCCCAGATCAGACTGACCTCTAGCAACGTCCTCCTCGCAATCCCGGGCCGCTTCCTCTACAACCTAAAACACGAGGAAGAAAAACAGATGAAGAAATATTTAGACCATCAGCCAGTATCACATCTCGCAATAGTTAGTGGAATAAAACCAGCATCTGTCACAACGGAACGAGTTCCTGTCCAGTAGCAGCGTTTCCCACCGACCCGCGTTGGCTTCATTACCTCGCTGGCCTCTGCGTGGGCCGATGGTTCGGTCCGCAGCTCTCCGGGTCCCTCAGAGTCTTCCAGCGGAGCGCCGGGAGTCTTCACGAGTCTCTCGATACCGAAGTCCTCCTCCACGGCGTCGCCCTTTTCCCTGGGAGTCTTCATGAGCCTCTTCAGGCCGACCATGTCTTCAACCGGCGCGCTCTTCTCCTTGGGGGTCTTTGCCATCCTCTTGCCGGCCGGGGGGCTCTTCACGGGTTCGTCCGGTATTTCAGGAGAGTCTTCCGGTTCCGGCACGTGCGCCGGCGTCTTCGCGAGCACGTCGGCGGCCTCCGGCGCTTCGACTTCGGCGAGGCCCCCGGGGTGTCCCCCTCTGGTGTCCTCCGCGGGTCCGGCTTCCTGTCGGGGAGTCTCCATCATCCTCTTCACTCCGCTGAGACGCTCCTGCTGTTCGGCCTTCTGCTTGGGCGTCTTCAAAATCTTCCCCCGCAGGTCCTCAACGGGCTCCGCTCTCTGTCTCGGCGTCCTCATCATCCTCTTCACTCCGGTGAGACATTCCGGTAGTTCTGGCTTCTGTTTGGGAGTCGCCGCCGCCACCGCCGTCGTCGTATTCTTCAACTGCTCGCTGGATTCCTCCGCGGCGTCTCCAACCAGGCCGGGTTCTTGGTCGGTATCGAAGAGGCGCTGGACCGCGTCGCTGCTGTAGCTCCGGTCTTTTACTGCGGAGGAAAGGGTGAGCGGGGACACCATCATCTCCCCTGTAAAGCAACGAGAGACATCATTAGCTTAAATCTGACAAGCCCTTTGGCCGTAACACACCACCAGCTCCACCACCGTACCCGGCTCCTCCGGCGTGTTCAACACCGACGGCTCCACCACAGACGTGCACAGACTTCCTGCCAGCGTCTTCAGGCCGGCGCTCTCCCCGATTGCACAAGTCTTCCTCCTCTCGTTCGCAGGGGTTTTCAACATTTCAGAAATCCCTGAAAACACGACAATTATAATAGAATTAGTTACATGTAAAGTGCAGATGACTTTACGAGAGGATCTGTCCGTTTGTCGGGTTGCAAACAGTCAATTACCCGTCAGGTCCTCGTCCATTTTCAGTAAAGCGATATTGGGGACCAGTTTTGGTGCAGCGGCAGCAGGCGGTGGGACTTTTTGTCTATGAGCCCGTCCCACCATGATGGTAACGGGGGAATCGGCGTGCCCGGTGCTGACGTGCACGCACAGTTTCCTCGCAGGCGTCTGAGGGGATTAAGAGAGAAAATGGTGACCACGCAGACGTCGCCACGACACGCAGACATCACAGCAACAGCCGAGATGAGATGGTGTTTGTCTTTACGATAAAAGTAAATGTACCCCGTTGGCGGCGTCCTTCGCCTGTGGCTTGGCGACCGCCTTCTTCGCCGTCTTCTTGGCGACCGTTTTTTTCGCGGGAGCAGCCGGTTTGACCTTCGTTTGTCCAAATCGCACAATCTCGGCCCAGGAATTTTTGACTGGAAAAACAGATAAACATCACGAATGGCCAATGATGTGAAGACGACCTCCTACGTGGTCAAACGGGTGGATGCGACAGTCGAATGCTTTCAGCAGCAACACGTCGAGGACAACGTGGACACCCTTTGGGACGGACAAACAGTTTCTACGGTCGAATTCCAACGCGAGAAACACATCACGCATTTCAGGGTCCAACGTACTTTTCATCGAGGCCCGTGAGATGCCACTTCTGCTGCGCGAGAGGCTCCTCCTCCTCGGGGTGACCCTGGGAGCGCCGCGGACACAAGGCCCCCGTTCACCAGCAGCATCTTCAGCAGCCGGGGACGGGGTGCTGATGAGCGACACAGAGAAGCGCCCCTGTACAGTGGGAGACCTTCCTCTGGCCGGAGATGGGCTCTTGGATTTAGGGGACGTCTTTCCAGACGACGGAGACTTCGGAGACGCATTCTTGCTCTGCAAACACCAAGAAGCGATTTAGAACGGGAAGGATTAAAGATGGCGCGCACTAGTCGAGTCACCCGCCTCCCTCCTCCAGGTCACCTGCGGCGGGCCGGTGGCGGACGCTCGTCTGAGGAGGGACTGCCTCTGCTGAGACACGGACAGGCTTCGGCGCGGAGCGGCTCCTTTCTGCAGCGGGGAGTTGGGCGGCAGGCGTTTGTCGAACAACTCGGGACACAGCGAGCCGCCAAAGGAGACGCGCTTCCTCTTCATCTGCGACACGGGCAGGTCGCCTCCCAGCTCGTCACTTTTACGCTTTCTGGTCATCACTTTGACTGCGAAAACCAAAAACACGACTGCGTCAATATCAACACCAGACGCACGCGAGCGCAACACGACTCCCTTCAGCCAGAGAGTCTCTTACCAATCTGCTCTGTCCCGGCACCTTCTGGTGATTCCTTTCCTAGACGATCCACTTTAGGAGAAGTAACTGCCTCCTCCTCCTCCTCCGCAGGTTTGACCTCCTTGCTTCTCCGTCTCACGGGGGACTTGGGCGATGCGACCTCGCACGCGGTGAACCTCTTGGGGGGTGTCCGGCTCCTCTTCGGCGGAGGAGCAGCCTCACACGCGGCAGCGTTTCCGGCCGGGGTCGTCTCCGCGGAAGGAACCGCGAAGGACCTCCTTTGCTTCTTGGCGGACTTTGGCGTCCCGTCACTCGCGATTTCAGCCTCCGCCACGGTTTCGTCGGCGACGGAAGAGACGGCCGCCTCGTCCTTCTCTGCGGTGGATTTGTCCTGCGTGGAGGGGACGGGTTTGCCATCATCCCTCCTGACCGAAGCAGGTCCCGGGGTGCCGAGCCTGGAGGTGGGCGTTTGGGGAACGGTGGCGCAGGACTTGCGAGGGGTCTTGACGTCGAGGGACTGTTTGATCATCTGATACAGGTCGCTGAAGGGGGAGGCCGTCTTGTTTTGTGGCAGCTCGTCGGCCTCGGCGGGGGCCTCCAGCGGTCGCTGGATGTTTTCGTGGTTAGTTCCATCTTTAAGATGAGGGTCTTAGAGTAAAAAAAAAAAAAAAAAAACAGAACGGAACAAACGGTGAATACAGGCACCAAATCCCAGAGCGGGTCGGGACAGGAAGTCAGTACGATTTATTACATCGTCACGTTCGTATTCCACGGTGTTTATGCACACGGACTGTTAATTGGGCAACGTCATCTTCAAATACAAATACAAAGAGTCTCACCCGTGGACACGTCAGAGGTCCTTTTTTCTCCAGTTTCAGTGGTCACTGCCGCCCCCACTTGTTGATTCTGAACCTATGCACGAGAGACTTCCGTTAACGCATTTATAACACAATCAACCGCTCGCTGTCGTAGGCAACGTCGATACATGGAGACGGTCAGACTGCACCAGTGGGAAAAGAGAAGCGTGTTCGTTACTTTGAGGGTTTCAGTCTTGCCTCCGATGGAAGACCTCTTCTTCGGCGTGGGCGCTGGAGGGAACTCAAACCTGAGGTGACAAGCGGCAGATAAGTGTCAGAAGGAACCGTGTTTCGTCGCTGAAGAAAGTGGCAACGTTTTAAATAACGGGTTCCGTCTGAAAACGTCCTGCCTGTACGACGCACAGGAAAATATGAGAATCCATCAAGAAAAACCTAAAAAGGGCGGGTGTTGCCACGCAGGACTTTAAAACTCAGCACGGTGATTATGGAAATGTAAAAATAGTGTTATATTTTTATGCTTAAAGCTTTCAGTTAAGCGAGTAGATGTTGAAACTCAGATGAAGTAATTTGGGCAGAACCTCAGTATACAAACGGCAGCAGCAACAGAGCTCTTTTCTTCTTCTTCAAAAAAAAGATCATAGTGCTGAATGCCGACAGCGACAAACTTATTTGGCGGCTACGGAAGGGGAAGGCAAGTGTTCCGTTTGCACTCACCTGAAAGAACGGTCAATGACAGTTATCACATCTCCGTGCTTCAAGCGCTCGGCTTGCTGCAAAGCCTCTCCGTTGACACGGGTCGGATTCACCGAGCTCAGATTGGTCAAAATGATCTGGGAGAGACAAACACGAGCAGCACCATAAACACTGTTAAAGACGCCCGTCCACGATGAACACGGTTGGGTTTTTTTCCTGGCACACGGTGATGTAGTCATGATGTTCAGAATGTGTAGTTACCTCTTTATTTTCATTAAAGTCGATTCTGCAGTGCTCCTTGGAGACCTGAGGAAGCTGAATACGGATGTCGCAGTCCGGCTTCCTGCAAGACCACGAAAACACGCGTGTGAACGTATGGTGTCACATACTACATGCTGACGTCACCAACAGAAGGCCCGCCCCCTGAACTGAAGGGTTTTTAACCGCAAAAGCTCGTGGACATGAAGACACCTTATAAACGTCGGCTCCGACATAACATGTCGTATTAACATGCACGTAGTGCACGTTTGCGTCTTCAGATTGACATCAACTAAATGCTGCATTTACGTCATAAAGTTCATGATGAATAAATCCAAACCTTCCAAATAAGCACGAGGCCGTGAGAGGAAACTCGGTCCCGTCTCCTCCGCTCCTCTTGATCACGACTATCTTCCCGTGCAGCGGCATTTTACAAACGTTACCTGCAAACAACCGGGAAAAAAACACACACACACACACACACGTCAAGACTGCACGCAGCGGAAAACACAACGTTAACGTTACAACGCGCTTCTCCAGAGTTTTACCTTCCGGAAGAACAACTTCCAAAGATCTCTTTAACGGCGGTGAATAATGTTTCTATCCGACGTATTTTTTACTTTTAAACAACCGGACGTCGTAACGTAACGTGAAAACGTCCACGTTAAAACTCACCGCTGAGCGACCCACGTGCGACGCCGCCACGATGCCCCGGTTGTAAATGAACGCAATCTGATCACAAACGTAATGTCAAACGTGGGACAGAACTGTTAACTAACAACTAACTACACAACGTGCGTGTTTTTCGCCGCTAAACGTGTAACGGAGCGAGCTGCGATTTAACGAACGTTACGCGGCCCCGGATTTAACGAACGTTACGCTCCACGTCGAGGCGCGTTTGCGACGCCTGGGGTTTTAAAGTCTCACCTGGAGGGCCTCTCAAAGAATCGTCAACTTCTGGAGGTCCATAAACATCGACCGGGGTGTGACAGATAGAAGTCCTACTTCGGTATCATAACGGACTAAACGTAGTATTGCTCCCCCGCGATGCCCGACGACGTACCTCGACGGACGGCTAACAGCTACCTAGCGCCGCCTGGACTGCACTCGCCGCTTCCAGACACCCGTTGTATCCCTCCGCCACACCCCGAACACTCAGTAAACCTCAAAACGGTCACGATTAACCGACGCCTTTGGGGTGAAACAAACAATGTACCGATTGCACGTGATGTGTGTTACGCCTCTTCGTTTCAGCGTGCAATTTAACCCAAGTTTACGTGGAAGGGACTATTTTGTTTACATGTTTGGCGGAACAATCTTACCCCGCTAGAGGGAATCTGATTTGAAATTGTTTGAAATTCCGCGCGAAGGCTTGTGATTGGTTGAAACGTCGCCGTCGTCGAGGGGGCGGGGCATACGCTTTCTCCAGGGCGAGGACTGGTCCGATCACTGTGCTAAGCTTTTGGCACTTCCAATGTTCTAAACATGTATATTTGTGTCTATTTATATATATATATTATTTTATTTTTTTTTTTTTCTCAAAAAGGTAAACATACTAATATTGTGTTATGCGTTTAACTTACATTATATCAAAGTATTCAGTAGCAATCATTTATTGTACAAAATCAACAAACCAAGAGTCAATGACCCAAGAGACTACATTACATTACATTACAGGTCATTTAACTGATGCGTTTATCCAAAGCGACTTACATTACATTTTTAACCCATGGCATTTTTTTACATGTTTTTTGGCCCGGGGAGCAGTTAGGGGTCAGGTGTCTTGCTCAGGGACACTTCGACATGGGGCAGCCGGGACTCGAACCTTGCGGTTCCCAGCGCGTCCTCTCTACCCCTGCGCCACGTCGCCACGTTACTTTCACTACTTTCACAAAAGGAAAATTTCAATGCCGAATAAAGCACAGGCGCATTGTCCATTTAAATATGTGTTGTTATTCAATTAAGTGTTCGTGGAACAGAGACATATTTGATGTTATATGTGCACTTCAGAATTTCTGCTATAAGATTTGAACACATTTGAACATCTTTTATAGACATACTAGCAATTCATTCTAATCTCCCGAAACAAGTGTTCATACATGTGTAATGGGGAAATAACTGAATCTTTTCCCTATTCTCTGTGTGCCTTTCATAGTAATCGCCTTTATAGACGCTGGTTGTCAGATCAGGCGTGTCAGCATGTTTTAAAATAATCCATTGCAGGCCTAAAATTCATAAAAGTCCTGATTTGTCTGCCTGCATCTAATCCAAAACATTTGGTAACAATTACTCTGTGCTGATTGTGTTGTATTTGCCTTGCAACAAACTCCAGCAGTGAACACAACACATTTCAGAAACAATAATAATGTTCTGTGCACTATGTATACAGTAAACTAACCCGTATGCAATAATCTGTAAACTCAAGCCTGGTTCTGGATGCAGATTTCTTTTCCCAAATATGTTCTGTTGTATTCTTGTAAAACTGAGGATATGAACATGTTGCTCAATAAATAAAACACAATGGTAACTGCACAAAAATCCCTGAATGTACCGTTTTGATTATCAGTGTGTTGTACTGTAAATAACCTTTTTAGAGGAAACAGTTCTCTCGTTTCACGTTAATGTTGATTGAGGTCACTGTCATGAGGATTCTTGATCTGGTATTTATTCAGTGAGTGATGGAAAATATAAAACATCTGATAATAAATTACAGTGTCCTTGTTGTCCAGCTCTTCATTGTGCTGTTGTTGCTGCACACAAAGGGCTCCAAGCTTCCAGAAGGAGTCACATGTAGTCAGGTCCATAAATATTTAGACATTGACACAATATTCTTAAATTTGGGCTGCGTGCAGAGTAAAATACCTTCAGTCCTTTCAAAAGGGAAGAGACGCCTGATTTGGCTGTAAATACCCTAAAGTTGAAGTTAGTCTCTTGATTTAAAGTGTTGGTTTATTCCCTTTCAAATCCATTGTGGTTGCGTAAAGACACATTTATGCACCTGCTGTATGATAAATTAAAAAATACTGCGGAAACCCCTGTGGGAGGGGAATAAAAAGAATGACACACTGGAACAACACAAAACTCATTTAATATTAAATGTCTTTATTTTTAAATCTTTTTTGTTGTTTTTTTTTCTTTTTTCCAAAGTCGCTTGATAATCTTGACAAATTGCAACATCTTCCATAATTCTCAAACTGACGGTGTGTCTCTTGCTGTTCCAGATTCGCTGTGGAGGGAAACGTTGTGCGCCGTTGCGGACGGGTGAAGTCCTTAACGACGAAAGCAGCTTTGACCGTACAAATAAAACGATGAACAGACCGGCGCCCGGCGTCCCGTGTGGCGGCGCCGCGGGACGCGCGCGTCTCTGCGCAGGTCCTGGTCCGCCAGAACAAACAAGACCGAGTGACCGAAGAAAGAATTCAGGGGCTCAGTAGCAGAAGTGTGTGTGTGTGTGTGTGTGTGTGTGTGTGTGTGGGTGGAGGGTCGGGGGGGTGCAGCACAGGGCGTAGAACAGGCCAAGCACACTAAATGATTCCTTCCTGAGACATTGGTGTGTGTACAGTAACGGTGGTCGACATGAAACGTGTGTGTGTGTGTGTGTGTGTGTGTGTGTGTTGAACGGTGAAGGCGTTTTGGCGTAAAGTGAGTCACAGGCTGCGAGGTCGCTCCGGATCCGGCAAAACGTCACTCATTCGTTTCTACCACAGGTTGCCGGGGGTTAGGGGGGGGGGTGAGGGTGGGGGGCTGTGAGGACTTTGACAAACATCACATTTGGGACATTTGGGACCTTCACGTGAGCAGAGGCATCACTACAATCGAGTCTTTTCCCGTCCACGACAGATTATCGATCTACTCGGAGACCACTACAGTGTGTGTGCGCACGCACACACACACACCATGCTTCACATTTGAACTCTTTGAGGAGGAGCTGCTGTGGCTCCTGGCTCAGCATTTTCAGAAACACCATCTCTTTCTTCTTCGTGGCCAAAAAAAAAGCTCTGCCCCGGCTGGAGTGCTACTTTGTCATTCTACTGTAAAAACACGTTTTCAGAGTGAAGTGGGGGTCCGTGGGTGGTGGGGGGGTCTGTGATAGCCACATTCTGAACAGCCAGTGATTGGTTAAGGGCCTGTCCAGTATTTAATAGGACACAAAACATGAAAGAACCTCCTTCAGTAAAATGTGCTCAAAATATCACAAAGCTATAAACAAAACACGTAAAAGTATTCTTTAAAAAAAAGAAAAATCTGGTGAAGCCTAAAACTCTTCATAGTTTTAAAGAAATGAATAAAGCTTATATACACAAACTCAAAGGCTAACTAAAATACACCGTAATAATGAATCTTCATTAATGTGATTTCTTGAAAGGACCGGTGACCGTATCATACAACCAAGTTCATACAATCAGGGTTTTTTTTTCCATTCTCCTGGAAGCCAAAAAGAAAAGAAAAAAGGAAAACAAATCCAACCTGGAATAGTTCTATTCATCGCGACTTGTTTTCTGTGCACGTTTGTGTGTGTGTGTGTGTGTGTGCGTGTTTGTGTGTGTACATTGGAGAGAAATATCAACGTCTTTTTGCTCCTTGTTAATTGGAATAATGTACAAATGTGATCAAACTGAAAGGTGTCTCTTAATACTCTCGACGGGCGTGAAAAGATTCAAACGGTGGAGGAACAACGATGTGTAATCTCAGAAAACGTCCTCGCTCCGACCTGCCGTTCTGTTCTGCACATGTCAATCACAATAGTTCATTAACTTTCTATATATATTTATATATCTTCTGTACGAAATCTGTTTGTTTTTTTTAAGTTGGAAAAAGAGAAAAGACCCAGAGTCTTTGAGGAGGGGGGGGGGGGTCTTTAGTCCTCGGCTCGCGGTCCGCCTCAGAGCACAACAACAAAACAAAAAAAAAAGTGTCTGGTGTTTGTCGAGTCGTCTGTGTGCGTCGGCCCCGCGAAGCCCCGCCCACTCCGCCCACCACGGCCGCGTCCATTGGTCCTTTGGGGGAAAGGTGGCGAGGGGAGGAGCAGGGTGGGTGGGAGGAGTCATCAGCAGTGTTTACGGTGTGGTCTCCCCCCCCCCCCCCCCCCCCAACCAACCAACCAACCAACCCCTCCAACATGGAGAAGGTGCTCCGGCGTGACGGAAAGCAGATCAGGAGGTGGGTACTTGTGTCCTAGGAGAGGAGGAGGTTGGCTCTGCCCGTCTCCTGTGTTCAGCAGTCAGGTGTAAAAGCCCCCCTCCCTCCACCCTGCCCCCTCCTCCTCTTTAGAACGTGGGGGCGAACCCACAGCGCAGTGAGGGATAATAAAAAAGGTGGGCCGCGACTACGGCGATTGTGTGGCTGGACTGCTTTGGGCGGAGCTGGGGGACAGACTGGGGCTGCAGCTGCCCGGGGGGGCGCCGCTGGGACGGCCGCCGGCGGCGCCGCTTTCCAGACCCTCCGAGTTCTCCAGCATCTCCTGGATGAGAGGGGGCATGGAGCCGGGGATCTCCATCTTCAGCGTGATGACACGCTCAGCTCCTGCAGGGAGGGGGTCGGGGGGAGAACGTAAGCTACCGTAGATCCTACTAAAGACATTTGAGCTACACGTCTGGTCTTTGCACATACCTTTAGCGCTGATGCTTCGCAGGTCGGTGATCTTCATCAGCATCTTGGGGAACATGTGCGGTTTGTGGGGCCTCCTCCTCCTGACGTAGATCTTCAACGCCTCCAGGAGGGGCTCCTGCAGGACGTCCACCTTCTCCGCCTGTTCCAAGTCCTGACGATCTGTGGACAAACAAGTGTGTCAATGAGCCTCTTTGGTTGTTCCATCACGTGGACACTCGGGGGGGGGGGGGGTCCAGGACCAGTAGGGTGACTTGCCTCCACACAGCAAACAGATGGCGCTGAGCAGCCCCGTCTCCGCGTCGTCCATCTCCAGAGGCAGGAGCTGGTTGGCGAAGGCGAACACCAGGTCGGTGAGGGGGCCGAAGCCGGCGTTGTGCATCTGGGTTCGGTTTAGCGTGAGTCCATCTGAGAAGGTCATGGTGTCCTGCTCTGGCGTGTAGCGCGTACAGATCCGGAGTATCTGCAGACACAAACGGGCCAATTGGTTAGAAATTGAAGCCCCGCCCCTAAAATCAGTGAAATTGGGTGAAAAGCAAAGAGGAAGCTCAGCTCCTACCAGGATGTCCAGGCAGGCGGATTTGAGCAGAGTGATCTGGTCGGCGATGGTGAGCGTGGTGAAACCCGGCAGCTGCTTGGCAAACTCCACCGTCTTGATGATGCACTTGGTGGAGAGTTCGCTGAACTTGTCCCACAGGTCGTGGTCCAAAGACACGCGTCGTTCTGAGCTGTTAGTCTGGAAGGGGGGAGGGCAAATTTGAGACATTTCATGGATCCGTTCAGATGAACCACAGCGAACAGAGGCGGCCGAGGGGACTGCCGGCGCCGCGCCGCACCACCCACCGTAGTGTATTTGCCCAGCTGGCAGAGGGAGGGGAACGTCTCCTTGTGGGCCTTGCGCACCCTGTCGATCATCCGCTCGGTCTCGGGACTCAGCACGTAGCTCTCCGTGCACTCCTGCTTCTTCTCGTCCTTTTTCTTCTTATTGCGGTCATTCCTTACTGCTACAGGGAGGAAACGAGAGGGACGGAGAGAAAGGTCACTATATGTGTGTCACTTCAGTGGGTTTCCATCCGGTCGCTTCATTCTGAGAGAATCGCTGCAGTATACAAACAAACTCGTGTGGCCTGCGTGCATATCGTGACCACGCATGTGTCCTTAATAATAATGATAATGATATTTAGCCCGCAGGAGAGTTCGCTCTCTCTGCAGAAAGCAGCAGCGTCCCTCCTCTCGTGCGACGCTGCAAGATAAATGTTGTGAGGGCCTCGGTAATGGAGGGAAGGAGGAAAGAAAACCTCGAAATAATCCCGCGTGCTTTCCCCTCCGGGCGATCTGGCTGAGGACCGCGTGCTCACCCCAAATGACAAAAAACACCGGGCGGGGTGTTTAGCATTGGAATCCCATTACGGGGTCCATCCATTTCTCCTCCCCGGACTCAGTTCAGCTATGACTGGCTGTGTGTGTGTTGGGGGGTGGGGGTGGGGTGCCAGTTGATAAATAGTGGTGTGGGATGGAGCTATCCATAAGGCTGACAAATTGCCACAGCTTTCATTAGGCGTCCCGGCTAATCTAATAACATAATATGACAAATATCCGGCCTCTAATGGCTTCAAAGGGCTCGGCAGCTCCGCCCGCGGCGGATAAAAGGAAAATAAGAAGAATCATCTTCCGGCTTCCTCTGCTGGATATACAGCAGACACTCGGATTCCTCCTCTCATTTCATTCTCCCCACAGCGCCCTCTCTCCCCCTTTACAAAATTGGGTTTTCTCGTGCCTTAAATCACCCCCCCCCCCCCCCCTCTCTCAGCCATCTCTATCAGCCCCCGCAATCTCTCCCTCCCCCCTGCAGGTACCCGAGTTCCCCCCCCGAGCCGCTGACCTCGGATCAGATTTTCCTTGTTTTAATCCTAACCTTGACATTAAGGGGCGAGAGCGCTCGGGCTGATGGGAGATCAGTGTCTGTGACGGAGGGGTATGGCCCGGGGCCCGGGGGGGGGGGTGCACCAGTTGGCGCTGCTGCTCATCCATCAGCCCCCAGGACAGGCCTCCCTGGCTGGGAGAGCATGGAGGGAGGGGGGGGGGGGGAGGGGGGGGGGGGGGAGGGGGGGAGCAGGAGGCCCGATGCTGCACAGTTATTGCTAAGCAGGAAACGACCCCCCCCCCCCCCTCACACGCACAAACAACATGTGGACATGAAGCAAACAACTCTGCACCCCCCCACATGTAATACAGTACATGTGGGGGGTACATATGTGACCTATGACCCAGCAGGGGAAATAAATAAATACAATACCTTCCATTTACTTCAACGAGCCAATCAGGTCTTAGAGAGGAAGCAGCTTTTCAGGCCTGTTACGTAAAACGGTTGCACTGCCAGGCGGACTTGGACCGGCCACAGTGTGTGTGTGTGTGTGTGTGTGTGTGTGTGTGTGTGTGTGTGGGGCAACACAGTCAATGTCCAATTAATCCACGAATGAAAGTGGGGCATTCCTGGCGCCCGGACATTACCCGCGCTGACAAATTGGCAGCACAATCATAAGCCGCACAACACAATTTAATGAAGTCATTAAAGAACTATTAGGCACGACTGACGATCTGTCACGGCGAATTGCCACATGCAATAACACTTGGGCGAGGGGGGGGGGACGAAAACGGAGAAGAAAAACCGCCTTGCTTTGTTTTGCGTGCAGAGCGATGCATCTTTCCAGACGCATCACGAGCGCACGCATGCTAATGGAGGGACTCGCATCCCGGATCGCTCGCGGTTCCGCCTTCATTGCATAAAATTGATTTACAGGAGGCGGCGGGTAACGCGGGGAGAATATTGTGAGCGCACACACACACACACACATCACTCCATCATTTGTTCTCATCGTGGATTCCAGCTGCAGCGTGCAGTTAATGGACAATCTCTGTTAGCGCCTTGGCGTCGGAGTGTGTGCGTGGACGCGCTTGTGTCTCCGTAGGAGACAGAGCGGTGGGCAGGTAATTCGTGTGAGGAAAATTAAAGCGCTGGCAGCTCGTCCATCACACAGATTAAATTCAATGGAAAGATAAAAATGTCAACGTTCCCTCCTGCCGCTCGCAGCGCAGAGCCGCCGTCGACAGTGATGAAACTTACTCGCTCTCCCTGTCCTGCAGCCTCGCTCGCCCCTCCTCTTCCCTCTGAGTTCACCTCCTTCCTCTTCCTCGGCTTTTTCCATCATTCTCAGCTTCTACCGTTATTGCTTTTTTTTTTTTTTTTAAATAACATGCTGTATAACCCCTTCCCCGGGTAACATGCGGGCGATAGCCTTGTGAGGGGGGGATTTAAGGGAGGGGGATTTAAGGGAGGGGGGATTGCTGAGGTTTTCTAAGGCTGGTCCAGTTTTGGAGGATGGCGGCAACTGAACCAGAACACACAAAAAAGATTTGACATGAAGAAGCGTCGGTAGATGGAATAAAGTTACTTTTTTCATCTGCTTGAATAAAAGTTGTTATTTTTTGTAGATACGCCGTTAGCATAGTGAGCGAGCGGGACTTTAATCTTCTGACATATTACGAAGAGGTGAAACTACAAAATGATGTCGGCTCACTGAACTTGCATCAATGCAATGCAGCTGTAATGACAGTGGAATGATTGGCGTGTCCGTTTGTAGCCACACGCTTGCAGGTTCATGATGTGGCGCCGGCCTTAAAGGCGTTTCCCTTGTAACCCTCCTCCTGACACCCCATCTGCCCCCCCGCCCCCTTCAGCCCTGACGCCGTCTCGCTTGGCATCGCCACCTGGCAGCGAGCCTGCCGCTGTCGCCTGGAGCCGCCAGACACAAGGTCACCCGGACGTCCCCCGGTGCCAGCGGGGGGGGGGGGGTCCACCGTCTGTGAGTGCGTGCGTGTGACGGAGCGTGTGCTGCTGTCCGAGTGCGTCTCGGTCCCTTTTATTCATACGTGTTTGTCACCTTGCATGTGCACAAGTTGAACCATGAGCATGCATGTTTTATGTGTGTGTGAGAAAGACTCCCCGCTGGCCCCAGATGGCCGGCCTCCCCTTCCTCACCAGGCCGGACCCCGCTTCCCTCGCCAAAGTCACCGCCGAGGACACGAGGCGAGCGACACCGAAACCACCGCGGCCGACAGAAAAGGTGAGTCGGTTTGGACGACTTCACTACCACTCATTGACCACTAGATGGTTCTGCAGCTCCAGCACGCCGCCGCCGCTGCTGTGTGAGTAAACGCCGCTGCCGCGGTCCTTCCAACCGTGATTAATGGGCCCACTCAAAAAGGTAAGGAGCTCAGAGGATAACTTCTTCTACTGTAAGCCACAGCGCGGCGCTCCCACAGAGACCAGGTAAACGGGGAGGGGGGGGGAGGAAGACGGAGGGCCACACTTTCCTGTCTGGTCACTCGTGACGCGTGTTCCATTACTCGGCATCCGGCAGTATGCGTGACTACAAAAGGGCCCCCGCCACACACGCTGGGCATGTGTGCAATGATAGCAAGAGTGTGTCTCTGTGTATAACAGTGTACCGGCACCCTGCTGGCCTCACAGTCACACCTCTTCCAATTACTCCATCACGTCTGACTGCATGTGCGAATGTGTGTGCGTGTGCGTTCACACGGCTCCCGGGGTGCAGTGATGGGAGCAGACGCCTGCTCTTTCACTCTCGGCAGGTGAGAACACATTCATCACAAGAGTGCTGCCCGGCCCGGCGCCGCCCGGCCGCTCTCGCCAGTCTGCGCGGCGCTCGCTTTAAAACGTTTTAAAAGGAACGCGACACCGTGAGAGGAATTAATCAGGCTGTGATTTCTAGGGGGGGGAAAAGAGAAATAATAAATTGGGTGCGACCGTTTACTCCAGCGACCAACAGCGAGCCCTCGTGCGACGCCGTTGGTCGGACGAGGAGCCGTGCGCTTTTCCCAAGCGAGCCTCCGCGTGGGAGGAGCAGGGGCTCGTGGGTAACCGTCGTCGTAATTAATGCTGTGTTTTTATATGACGTTTTTTTTTTTTTATGAGTATTTTGGAAAAGCGCCGTATAAATGAACCGTATTATTATTGTACTCACACTCCTTGGACATCCCGACTTCCAGGCACTTCTGCAGCCGACAGTACTGGCAGCGGTTGCGGGTGACTTTGTTGATGATGCAGTTCTTCTCCCGGTGACAAGTGTACACCATGTTCTTCTGGATGCTCCTCCGGAAGAAGCCCTGTGGGACAGAAAGACGGCAGCGGTGAGGAGGAGAGCGGGCTGGAGCTCAGGGGGGGGGCGGGATGGCTGCCAAACGGGTGGAGGCGGTGGAGGAAGGGGAGGGTATCGGGGTATCTTAGCAGATTGAGCCGTGAGTAGCTGAAGGCCTTGGCAGGTGGAGCCGAGCTGTTGGCAGCTCTCCGCTTACGTGTCCACATTGCCGCTTTCGTTGGGTTCTTTTGTTGCTCTCCGTCTCCGTCCGGTCCGAGCAACAACACCACCAAAAAAAAAAAAATGAAGGAACCGCTTTAAAAAGAAGCCTTGCAGCTGCAGTTTAAAAAGGCAATAAACTGCCCAGTCCTTGAAGGGCTTATTCTGGACAAACCGTCACGCGCTCATGGCTTCGAGGGCACAAGGTTACTGGGTGGCACATAACCGTGGCCTAGTTTACACAGCCAGAAATAAGCAATTCTAGATCCGGGCCAAGTGTGTATTATTAGAGAGGGCGAACATTAGGCGCAATACAGTGTTGTGCAAGAACAAAGACGAAATCCCCACATTCCTGCATTTGCCTTTTTAATCCAACTAGATCAAAGGAAATACATTCAAATAAATTATAATGAGCTCGTCTTTGGTAACCGAGAGATGTGTGGTGAGCTGCCGGTGTTCAGACATAGAAACGGAGCGTTTCATCTCTCCCTGAGGGGAAAGACAACAAGTCATGCATCTCCCCCCATATTCCTCCCTCACAGTGAAATCCTCTTTGACCTCTGGAACCTGAAACATGGCTCGCGTGTCAAACGGATTTTAAAAAAAAGAAAGCCTGGGAATGCAGATCAGCTGGGGCCAACGCGATAAAGGTCACTGTCGGTATCGATGTGACGCGGTTCATGGTGGGAGGGGCTCGGGCGGGGGGAGGGGGGGGGAGAGAGAGAGAGAGTGGGCTGCAGAGAGGTGGTTTCCAGGGGGGCCCCCCTCCCATGCGGAGGGATTAGCTCCGCTAGCCGACAGATGGCCGGTGGACATGAGCACACAATTTGTCCCTCCCCGACGCCTGAGGAGCTGCAGGCCGGACGGAGGGCACGTGGTGCCTCGGCCCCCGGATGTCGACAACCACGATCGCGCTCGGAAAAAAAGACGTGGATGAACGAATACGCTTTTCACGCTGCACGTCCAGCGCGGAGGGAGAAGGTCTGAAGCTGCAGCAAACCTGCCCCCCTCAGCAAACTGCCACGTGGAGAAAAGGGGGCTTGTAGTTGGACGCTAATCCTCGCTGCTGATGGGGGGGTAGAGGAGGGGGGGGGGGGATAAGTCGGTGGCCTTTGTCTGTGCGTGCATCACGTGCCCTTTGATCCGGCGTTGCCCTGACCCTGACCCCGCTGTCAGAGGGGATTGACCCGCCCCCTCCTCACACCACGAGGCTCAGGTGCCCCCCCCACCCGGCACCTCCCGATTGGTCGCCGCTGGCGGCTCGTGGGTTCGATTGTTCCTGCCGCCCCCCCGCCGCCGCCTACTCTCCCCTCCTTTTAGCAGTCCTTGCTTCCTGCGGCCCTTAAGCCTCTTTTTGTATCGCCGCTTAATCCACTCGGGGACAAGAGCCCTCAGCGGGCCTGTCAGCCGCCCTGCGGCGTTCAGAGGAGATGGGGGAGGGGGCTGGGGGGGGGCGGGCGGCACATGCATGATTACGTGATCGGTCATGTGCTCTTGAATTCTCGGCTGTCTCACCTAGCGTGTTATGAGCCTCACGCACGTCTGAGCGCGTCGCAGCGTTTCTACTTTGCGTGTGCGAGGAAATGCTTTATAAAGGGGGGGGGGGGGGGATGTTCACAGTGAAACACAGGAATCCTCTTTACGGGACTTTCACACCGTGCCTGGATTAAGAGTGCGTTCCCAGACTCCCACTGCGTCCGTGCACGTGTGCGTGTCCCATCCCTGCAGATACCGGGAGGAGAGATCGCCTGCTGCACACCGCCGTGCCGCCAAGACAGAAACGTAAACATAAGGGGGCGCCGCACGCACATTTAATGTTCACGCGTTGTTGTCGCGGGCGGACGCAGTGCAATGGCGGCGAGCGCGTGCCTGCGGCGGAAGTCAGACATCAAACGGCGCCTCCAAGAAGCAGAGCCCAACGTCTCCACGTCTCCTCTGCTCGCCGCGCCCCCCCCGGGAGGAGCCTTTGTAGTCCCGCACGCCGCCGCCGCTGCTGCTCACCCCCAACTTACCCCGTCTGATGAGACGACCGCGTACATTGACACGCCTGCAGCGTTGAATTATTGAGCGCGCGGAGCACAGAACACGCACGATGAACTCCATCCAGCATAAGCTCCGCCCCCTTCTGCAGCACTCCTATGGCTGCACGCACAGAACACGCACAGGCCACAGAACACGCACAGGCCACAGAACACGCACAGGCCACAGAACGGACCGCATGGTCGATAAGTCAAAGGGTCTCGTGGGCGTCAGTCAGCGACAGCACCGCCTTCATCAGACTCCTCCCCTCGCTCTACACTCAGGGGCTACGAGGAAAATGAATCGTGCAAAGAGGATTTACAAACCCCTATTTGGGTTATTTTGTATTTTAACAAAAAAAAAAGCATGATCCCGAGGCAAGAGGAAAACACGTTAGTGAAATGTGGACATGCAGAGGTTTGCACCTGGCGGTGAGATCACATTCGATTGCACAGATCCTTCCGTCTCATCTCGACGCACCTTTGAGCTCGCGCAGCCCCGGCGCCGTGCGCTGGGAGAAGCGAGATAAAAGCGCTGTGCGTGTGTTTGCTGCTCACACCAGCAGGAGAACGTGTCTGCGTGCACGCAGCCACTGCCAGCTGATAACAGAGCAGGTGAGCGCCGCGAGGCCTCTTCGCCACCCGGACAACACGGACGCGTTGATAACACGTCAGCAGGGCCGGTTTCACATAGTGCACCTGATTAGACGCAGGTCCATCATATACGTTATCTTGTTTTACAACGTGCCGGATATAGGTTGAAGTTCTTTAGTGCACATTGTCCAGGTCCTACAGGCGATTAGTCAGTTAATGGTTCCCCTTTAAAACCCACACTGACTCATTTCCCACATTAAAGGGGCAATACGTGGGATTCAGTGGGTTAATATAGCAGCAAAAGCGCTATTTGCTAAGTACAGCGCAGGTGGATTAGTGTCCAGCTCAGCAGAGAATGAGGTAGCTCCTCCTCCGTGTTGACAAAGCCGGCTGGGCAGCGTGTTCTGTTGCCGTGTGTTAGCGTGCTCCACTGGGCCGCCGCCCTGCACCGCTCTCACGACAGCTGGCGACACCACTCATGTGCGACACCACCCATGTGCCTGCCCCAACGCCTCCCGCACCTCCCAGAACCACAGAAGATGGGAAATGCACAAAACGATCCTCGTTTTCCTCCTCTCAGCTCAGCCCGTGAAGCGCCGGGTGCACATGGATCCCTCCCCGGATCCCTACCCAGATCTCTACCCAAATCCCTCCACGGATCCCTACCCAGATCCCTCCACGGATCCCTCCACGGATCTCTACCCAGATCCCTACCCAGATCCCTCCGCGGATCCCTCCGCGGATCCCTACCCAGATCCCTCCGCGGATCCCTCCGCGGATCCCTACCCAGATCCCTCCACGGATCCCTACCCAGATCCCTCCACGGATCCCTACCCAGATCCCTCCGCGGATCCCTACCCAGATCCCTCCGCGGATCCCTACCCAGATCCCTCCGCGGATCCCTACCCAGATCCCTACCCAGATCCCTCCACGGCCACGGGACTTGACGAAGTGTCTCGTCTGCTCGGCGGACGTCTCACCTTGCAGCCCTCGCAGGCGCTGACGCCGTAGTGGTACCCCGAGGACTTGTCCTGGCACACGAAGCAGGGCTTGTAGACGCGGGGCGGCGGGGGAGGCGACGGCGGGCTCGGCACGATCTCCTCCGAGCTGGTGCTCTGGGTCTCTATCGCTGTGGAGGAGGAGGAGGAGCAACAGGAGGCCGGTTAGTGGACACGAGGAGACGACATCACACACACACACACACACACACACAATGTGAATGCAAGTACTTGATCAGACATTTACAGATTTGCCAGCGGAAAGAAAAAATCTTCAAAGAGCAACATTGTTACTCACACACACACACACACACACCAGTGAAACCAGCCTCTGTGGAGGATCGTTGTTTACTGCTGGAGTTTATGTTTATAACAGCAATGGGCTGCTTTGCCGGCAGGGTTGAAAAACAGATTTTCTCCTTTGAAACACAGCGTGGTTCTTTTATTCTGTCCTCAAACGCCGCCGTCTGTTTAAGTACGAATGCGTGAAAACATTAATAAAGCATAAACTGTACAAATCAAGAGAAACAGGAGCTGCAGACGAGGCAGAGAAACACACGTCAATAATCTTTTAACTTGTTTAATTTCTCTCTTATTTGACAGCAGAGTGAAAGGCTTCATCCAATGAGGACTAACAGGACAAACCCGACGGCCCCCGTGTTCCGTGTGCCGCTACATGATAAACAAAGTAACCTGCTGTTGCCTTCATGTAATACGTATCGGACTTTGACCTCAATATCCCGCGTGTTACAAAACACTGCTCTTCAATCAAACATGGATACACGCGTCCACAGCTAAAGGACCGCCGCCGACAGACGTGTTCTACTCGTGACCAGCTCATGACATCCAAACGAATGCTGCCTGGTGGCATCACGTTATGACCTCCGACCCCCCCCACCCTCCGTGCAGGTCTCAACAGCCCCACACGGCATCATCAGCTGGACTCGGTGTGTACATAAGACATCTATATTTAAGCCAGTAGTACAGCTGGGAACACACACACACACACACACACACACCTGTAATCGCACGGCACAGCAGGCAATAGAAAACAAGGAGAAAGTTTTGCTCAATCTCTCTCTGTATTTCTAACAGACACAACACACACTTTCCAATCCTTTTATAGTGAGTGTGTGTGTGTGTGTGTGTCTCAGCCTGCCAATCTCAGAGCGCACGCAGCAGACGGTGGAGGGGAAGATTAGATCCAGAACAACCAAAATAAACCAACCCGATGCCCAGATACGTTCAAGGCTCCCCGTAAAATAGAGAAGTAACAGACAGAAAACACCCGTCTGAGGGGGGAAATCGAGAGTTAAGTCGTTGGGAGTTCATCGGCGTCATTACGGGCCGCATTGGCCCACGCCACTGGGCCACGCCCACCGCGCCCATCGGATTAACGCTAAACGGAGCGGCTCTTACGCAACTCTTTGCTCATTAGCCAAAAAAAACCCTTCACAGTTGGCTGCGCTCCTCCGCCTCGCTCGCTGCGGACTGATTACAGCCGCGCATCATCGGACCGGCGTTATTCATCCGCGTTAAAGTCGTCTTCACCAGAAGCGCCGGGACAAACAGATGTGCCAACCGCCCACACACACACACGGAAATCACACCCGTGCCTGCTTTGACACGCCAAAGGCTTCCCTAGAGCCATTCAAACGGACGGGCACGCAGAATGCGCGCGGCGTTAAGGAGACCCGTGGAAATCTGGGACACGAGGACAAGAGTCCGCGAGGACGCTGGCGACTGTAATTAAACACAACGGCTGGCTTCTGGAGGCCTGCAGCACAACAATGGCGGGCCTGTGGGCCGAGAGGACTGAGCCACTTAGCCCTGCAGCAGGCATTATTCAACATGCCCCCCCCCCGCCGATCAACAACCGTCACACAGGCCCGACTATTGTGTGATCCACAGCACCATCCGCACAGACCCTGGGAGGACTGACTCACTGACGCTGGCACACACTGGGAATGCGTTTCCAGGCCGGAGCCCCCCCCTCTTCCCCCCCCCCCCCCCGGAGGCTGCAACGTCGCCGCGGTAACCGATAGCCGGCACTATGGCTACAATGTCGCCCCCTCGGCCAGGAGAAGCAAACACGGACAGACAATAACACGGCGCTGCGATCAGCGACGCAGGAAAAGGGAACATTGGGAAGTTTGCTGAAATGAAAAACAGTTGGGAGTAAAAGATAAGGAATCGACGAGGTGACACACACACACACACACACGCGGGGGAAACAAAGTGGTCCCCACGCTGCCTTTAAACAGTCCTTCTAAAGGACGGTGTGTCGGACCAAAACCGGTCCTTCTAACTCTAAAGCACGTTGACATGAACGTTGGTTCATCATCGATGTCGTTTCTAACACGCGAGGCAGCAATGAAGTCTCCTGTGAACCCTTCTGACTGATGAATGAGATACTCAAGTATTGTAAACACGCAGAGTTTGCGTGTCTGTGTGCGTGTGTGCAGCCCCCCCATATGCAAATAGCTTTATGTGACGCGGGGGTTCTTCAACTTCAGAGACAAAGCACCGGAGATTTAATTAAGTTCAAGTGCGAGTGGTCCGTAATGTCGCTCTTCAGATTCACTTTTCATGCGTCTTGAACCACAAGTGCACTTAGAGAGCAGCCCCCCCCCCCCCCTCGCCCCCCTCCCTCATTAGCACACAGCCTGCCTGGACTTAAATGGACAAATATGCACGGGACCGAAATGAAATCTATTGTGATGATGAACAAGCCTGAGCTGTAATAGTGACACAAGATAGTCTGGCTAACATCAGCACTTCAAAAGACCACAGACAGAGACACACACACACACACACACACACACACACACACACACACACACGCCCACCGGCTATCATCAAGCCTCCACACTCTCCAAGTTCAGCTCTCGGTTGGTCCTCTGAGATGTGATTACCTTCATCCCCACTGGTTACTGGCCAGCTGTGAGGCATATTAATGACATTTCTCCATCATTAGGGGGACGCTAACCACATTAGCAGGCTGGCTGGACTGTGGCAGAGGGAAGGAGGGCCGAGGGGGGGTTGGGGGGGGGGGGGGGGGCGGCTTTGACGGGATCTTCCTCCTCAATGCCGGCCCCTTCTATTAAAAACACAAGGGCTTTTATCGGCAGTGATACGGAGCTCGTGCATAATGCTGGAGTTTCTGCTGAACATTCAGACGTTGTTTGGGGGGGTTTGAGGACGGAGGGAAGACGACGTTCCCCCCCCCCCCCCCCCTCCAGGAACGCTTTGTCAGCACTCTTTAGTTACCCAGGGGAACCATTTCCTTGCATACAGGGAAATCCTGCCATTCTCTGACAAACAACATAAACATGTGACACACGTCACAGCTCCCCGCTCGCCGCCAGCAAAAGCCACGCACGCCGCCCTCGCAGGCCCGCGGTGGAGTGTTTGGGCTCAAACACGGAGTGTGAACAGATATTTTGGGAGGGTGGGGGGGGCATAAGTGAAAACACACCCAGAGGAAAGGGAGCCAGCGGAGGTTAACATCGGGCAAGAGAGCAGACAGCCCGCCTCACGCCTCCTGTTTCCACTGTAACCAGCCTCCCCCCAAATCTCCCCCAATCTCCCCCAACCTGTCGCAATTACTCAGGAAGTCCTCGTTCACGCCTCGAATCCAAACGGGATTCAACATGCTCATCGGCACCGCTACGGCCAGCAAAAGGCCTTCGGACCTACGACACGCGGAGTTCATCAGGTTCCTCCTCCAGCTGAAGATCACCGTATGGAACCAATAGCCCCCCATGTCCCCTCCTTCCATCCAGGCTGTCTGAGTTGGGAGAACTACTGCAGCACGTCTAGATGCAATGTGCAGACAGCGAGGGGGGAGGAGAACGCACGCTGATAATTTCCACAGAAAACAATGAGAACAATCTCGCCACGTTGTGCAATAGACCCGTTGTTGGGAGATGGTGGAACGTAGTCAGGACGTTTTTCTTCTATTCGTGCATCGGTCACCGTGATGCTCAGCGCATTAGGGAAGGAAGGGCACGGCTCAAACCCACAGCGGAATCCTATTTTAATACATCACAGAGCGGCGCTCGCGTTGTGGTCCACAAAACGAGGCCGCGTCGTCGCTTCGCCACCGCCGCAGATATTCACGTTTGCCGCAGAGAGCAGAAGCTTTCGGGCCCGAGCAGCGCGCTTGAAGGCTACGCCGGCTCCGACAACGGAAATTTGATTGATGGTGCCAAAAACGGGGTCAAATACCCAACCCCCCCCCCCCCCCCCGGAGTGTTACGGCAGGAAAAACACACACATGCGTAGGTGAGTGATGGATGACGGTCAGAGCAGAGGCCAAAGGCGAGGCAGGTCAGGGCAGCGAGTCCTCCTGGGCTCTCGTGACCGTCGCTCCTCAACACCAGGAAGCACCGGGGCGGGTTTGTAGGGGGGGTCCCGGTGAGGGGGGGGGGTGGACTGTTTCTATTCGGGAAATGCGCGCAGAGCGTGAACGTCAGCCGTGTCCCTGTCCAGGCCAGGCCTGCTTTTGATCAGGCCCCCGGGCCCCCACCACCACGTTCCAGACCCCTTCTCCGGGGGCCCAAGATAACTTCCCCTCCCCACGCTGCCCAGGCCTCCGAAAGAACAACACACCAGGTTTTCCTATCACCGCTGTCCCGCCAGATGGAGACGGAACTGAGAACATGTGTGGAGTAACTGGGGGGGGCGTAGAGGGAGGGGGGGGGGGGTTCATGGTTAGCGTAGAAGCTGCTCTGGGCAGTTGTTCGCCCGTAAGAAGCACCCAAAGGGAGGAGAAAGTTCCTGCCGACGACAACGCGCCCTGGCAAACCAGCTCGACCCCCCCCCGGCTGGCTCCGCCCCCTGACAAGACAGGCGTGGGACACGGTGGCGAGGGCAGGCCGCCAAAACGGCAGCACGGCCAGAGGACGGGCACAGCGGGGGCCACACAAAGAGGCGTCGGCACAAACGACTGAACACTGTGGACCTGCGAATAGCGGCGAGCGACATCACCGACCCACATTAAAGACAGAGGGGGGGGGGGGGGGGGGGGGGGACAGGGGAGAGGAGGGTGGGAGGGGATCTACTTCTCGACTCCCTCGTCAGTGAGACAACAGAAGAAGGTGTAACCTCCTTTTACCCGCTCACAGGAAACGAATGAACCCACCCGAGTGATTTACAGCTCCGACGCCGCCTGGCGCATCATTTAAGATCAAGGTCATCATCTGATCACAACACACACACACACACACAACACACACACTTCACCACGAGTGAAACCACAGCCTCTCACAAACTGCTCTTTAATGTTACCGCTCCGACTGTGAAAATGGCCTCATGAAACATAAAGCCTGTAGTTTACAGAGTGCCTGCGTTGCTTAATTATAGAGTCGTGTGAGTGGGTGACTGTGTGTGTGTGTGTGTGTGTGTGCGTCTTCTCACAGCCACTCGGGGAACGAGAGCAGCAGCCACATGGGCGTCTTACCGGAAGACAACGCGACGCAACAAGCGCAACCGGTGAGACGTCCAAGTATGGCGGGGGGGGGGGGGGGGGACGGGACGTGGAAGCTACAAAAAGGCAGCCGGAGAACGAGAGGCGGCGCGTCCGGCGGGAGGAAGATCTCCCCACAGTCCGCGCTCGTCCCCGTTAGTGAGAGGCCCTCCGGCGCGGCGCCACGCACCGAGCCGCTCGGTGTTCACGGGCCAAAAGAGCCTCGTGAAAAAGCTTCTGCTCAAGTGTTTGCTCTTCGCTCACTAACAGAGAGGTTATCTGCCCATTGATACCCGCTAATCCGACGTGGCCGGCGGCCCCTTCCTCCTTAAGCGCATATCTAACAGGGCAGGAAGCGGGGTCATAAATATGGAGGGGGCAAAGGGCTATTTGCATTAGAGGGCTGAAGGGGAATGGGGAGAGGCCAGGAGGAGGTGGGAGAACAAGGGATCAAGAGAAGAAAGAGAAGAGGCTCACGGAGGATCTGGGGAGGAGAGGAGAGGATCACCAGGGACGGGCTTTGTCATGTTAAACCCCCCCCCTCTCGATCTGTGTGGACAGCACAATAGTCAATCACAGTGGGGATAGATTACGAGGGTCTGGTCTCCTCAACTTCAGAGCGTGATTGCGGGGAGTGGGGGAGAGGTCACCAGTGCGCCGGGCCGTCCCTCCCAGAACCCCGCCGGGCCCCCCCGTCAACGCCAGTTAGGGCTAAATCGATGAACTCACTTTGTGATTCACATCTGCATTCCTCTGCTCTACCTGAGACGCATCACGACGACGGCGCTCCATAGATCAGCCCAAAAGTACGAGCGGGGGGCCATTATCCTGTCAGCGGTCTGTCGAAGAGCTCAAAGATGGCGGATCCCGGGGGCCCGAAGACCCCACCAGGAGACAGCGGACATATTTAGAATAGCCCGACGCCGCACACAGTCACGAGCTACATGAAGTACAGCCGCCGAATCCAGGTAGCGGCTTTAAAACGCCACGAGGCCCCAAGCGAAGACGCCCCCCCCAAGTCGCACTCGGACACGCCGAAAAAAGCCGCCGCGCACGTTCTGCACCGATAACTCGACGGCCCAGCAGGTTTTCTGTGTTTGTCATGTGCGTGTTTCTTGATCGCCGCCCCCCCCTCCCCCCCTCGCTAATGATGACTGATGACAAACATTTGATTCCGCTGCCTGATGTATGGCGCCAGGGGGGGGGCGCTTAGTAGAAGATTTGGGCCGAGCGAAGGGAGAGCTGGTGGGCGGGAGGAGGAGGAGGGGGGGGGGGGAGACTAATTTATCTTTTAGTGTCAGCGCTAATGCAGAAGATATAAAATAAAAATAAAAAGAGATGCTTGTCGATGGCGCCGGGAGGTTCAGTTAGCTCGGTGCTCAGGAAAAATGGCTGATGAAAGCAGGCAGTCATCAAGGGAGCTCACTTACTCAAATTTAATGAAGGACGTGTTTAGCTTCTCGGGGTTGTGCTCCCCCCCCTCAAGTCTCTGTGTGTGTGTGTGTGTGTGTGTGTGTGTTGTCTGTGCCTCCACAGACACTAATTTCCTGCACAGATCCCTGACCTTTCCACGTGGCCCGAGGGGAGCCATTTGATCGTGACACGCACAGCGTTTCCTGTGATGCGGCCGTCCACCAGTCAGCGGACGCAGACCTCACCCCACAATGTCAGTCTCAAGATAAAAGGAGGTAAAATACACGTCCGGTAAAGTATTTAAGATGTAACCGTGGTTGGCAGTTATCAGTAGCGGTGTAACTATCTGTACTCTTTGTACCATTTACTATATTGAGGGTTTACACTGACTGGATCGGATGAAATGAAATAGTTAGAACACATATAGCCTGGGTGGAGTCCGCTATAATAAAAAACAAAAAGGGATCATCATGGGGCGGATTTATTTTGTGGAGAATATTAAGTTATAAGTTATATTTACTCAGTTTTCTGAGTTTTATGGTCCGCTGCCCCAATATTTATCAGAGGATTTTGCATGTAAACATTGAACTGTAAAACTTCAAAATTCTGATTACAGCTGCGCAAAAAAATCATTTTTTTTAAAAAATCATACAATGTGATTTTCTGGATTTGTTTTAGATTCCGTCACTCACAGTTGAAGAGAACCTATGGTAAAAATGACAGACTCCTACATGCTTTGTAGGAGGGAAAACCTGCAAAATGGTCAATGAAATGCCCCACAGGGCCGCGTTTGTTACCCATGCACACACCCGTGAGCGGGGCGGCCTGAATGGATGAACGGGAGGAAGTAATGGCAGCCGAGCCCTCAGGTGAGCCTGGTGTTAATGGTCCCACTTCTCCCTCCTGTCCTCTTTCCCTCTGGGGCCCAGTTAACCCCAGCTGGCCCCTGTCGACTGCTCCCTGCCTCCCTGCCTTGTGACCGGGGGCCCGTTATGACCCCGGGGGGGGGGACTGGGTGCCGTTTATGGCGACCCAGTTCCTCTGCAAGTAGGAACGCACGCCTCTCCCAGTTAACTCTGTCCATTAAGCTAAGTGGGGCCAATCAATTATGCAACAGTTTGCGCTGAATAATTCAAGCGACGTGGGGAGCCGTCATGAATAGCGACACACACAGGTGAGGAAAGAGGGCCGTACTTTCAATTGTTATGTCACACATCTGTAAGCCAACTCGTTTAATGTGATGAGGGGAAAAGCAGACCGAGTATTAGAGGAAGGACATGAAGAAGTAAGGAAAGTCACACAGAATTAAAGAAATGAGCGGAGGGAAAAAAAAAAGCGGGATAAGAGGAAAAGCAAATTAGGGCACAGAGTTGAAAGTGTGAAAAGACAGCTGTATAGTGATACGCCCCCCCTCCCCCTCCTCCCCGGGGAAGCCGCCGATGTTAATGCAGTTATTAAGCCTCGCTGCTGAAGCCCGCTCCAGCTCCCCAACCCCCGGCTTCAAGGAGCCCCCCCCCCCGCCGCCGCCGCCGCCAGGCAGCGGACGAGCTCACTCGCTCCACAATGAGATCAAACAGCCCCAAGTAGGGCGGCTCGGTGAAGGAGCTCCACGTCGAGGAGGGAGGGTCGGGGGAGTCGAGCCCTACGAGCATCCCAGAAGGCTTTAGGAAGGTGTGTGGGGGGGGCGGGGGGGGGATTAGGGTTCAGCGCTGCCGTTGCTCCTCATTCCCGTCCTCGTTCTTTCAAGTCAGCTGACCAACATTCCCATGCATCTCTCCCTGGCGTTCGGGATTACGGCCACGAAAGGCTTTCGCAACCAAAAGAAGAAGGAGGAGGAGAAGAAATGGCTCTCTTTTGGGGGGGGGGGGCAGGTTAGGCAGCAGCGCCGGCGGCCCGGCGGCCCGCTCGGGGAAAGCCCTCCATGACTGCAGAGGGGAACCTAGCTGGTCGCCACTGCGCTAGAGCGACGTGTGAGCCGGGCCGTGTCTAATCGCTGCATCGCAGCCAATCCATAATTCACACGGGGCAGAAGAGATTAGCATCGGCGCGCTCGACCCCCCCCCCCCCCCTGCCGGGAGGGCCACATTTGGGCAGCCATGCAGCTCTGCACGCAATGGTTTCGGAGTAAAAGAAACACTGGTTGGCTTGCGCTGCCGTCCGTCCGTTTAAAATCTATAAAGCGGAAAGAAAAAGGCTCCAATTATATTGGAGCTCAAAGACAATGAGGCCGGGGAGAGGAAACCGGTTTCACCAAGGCAACCGGGCCGCACACATTAAGGTTAATCATGAACAGAATGCTGAAGAATGGCGCTCTTGTCTCGTCGTGACACTTGATATAAAATAAGGAAACGAGAGGAGGGGGAGCGGATAAGAGATAAAGACGAATGCTGTAATGTGCTAAATAGGACAGGGATGTGGGTCATTGGGCACCAGACTGGATTGGCCAACGCGGGTCTGTCAGTTGCACTTTAACACCAATAATATCAGTCACCAAGACCCCCCCCCCTCATTCTGTTATCTCCCCTCATTCGTTTCCATTGGCTCTCCAGTGCTTTTGGTCCAAAGCAGACCGAGGGCAAAAATCCAGAGGGCCAAAGACGACACTAAACCCTCTGAAAGGCTCCACGGAGATTATGGTTTGAAAAACGCCAGCTCTCCCCCCCCCGTAGTCTGAGATCTCTCTCGCGCTCTCTCCCCTTCCCTCCCTCCCGCTCGTTCGTTCGTTTTCTTTTCAGCTGAGAAGGTGCCGACAGCCCAGACACAATAATCCAGCCCCTTTGTGAAAGCGCCGCGGCGCACACAAAAAGGTCCGCCACGCACTGGCGCGAGGGGGCAAGGCCGGTGTCGAACATCCCCGCTTCACGCTAAAGGGGGCCTGCGGTCACCGGTCGGTAGCTACAAGGCGCCCAAACGGGTCAAAGGGCTCACGTGATGCGTTTGTGTGCGATATAAGGCATTAAAGAGAACAAGAACAAGCAAAGGAAGCACCAGGAATGGTAACAAAATGCATGATTTAGTCTGGTCCGATCAGATCCTTGAGCAGAACCAATGGCGCTCCCCTCTTTCTCTTACCTCATGTTAACCTGGGTTTTGTATCGTTTTCTTTCCCAGAACAGTGACCGCCGGACTACCAGGAACCTGCAGCCAGCGGGTGGTGATATTTATTTACCCACCGCCAACAGTCGCCACGCCCACTTCATTGTTGTGATATCTACCAGGCGTCCATCGCTAACAAAAGGCCCTGATGGCGGTGAAGGTCAGACCTCACGTCTGAGATGACATCTTCCTGACACCAATCATAGCCAAACACGACCCCGCTCACTTGTATTAACCTACACGTGTTCGCCGACGTTCACACGATGCTGATGTCGCAAACTGGGCGAGAGGGAGGAGGGGGGGGGGGGGTGAACGAGTAACCCGAGGCGCCGGGGCGAAACACGCCGTCTCATCCGTCACCACGCGCTCCCTTCCCGCCCCCGCAACACCGTCGGCAGTCTATTACATCCTCGGGGTCCCAGTTGGGCTTTTAAGAGTCAAATGTCGGGAGGCCGGGCGCCGTCCAGACATGTAATGAATATGAAACGATTCACAGGGTCTGTGGCGAAGATCAGACGGATCAGACAGCGGCGTCCAGACGGACCGAGCTCCTCCGTCGCTAAGTGGGGCCACGTTGAGCCGCGCCGGCAGATACACAATACACCTAGAGTGGCTTTAGAAAGAAGCTTCCATAAATCAGGGTGTACAGAAAGGGCTCATCTTCCTCCCAACTCGCCCCCCCGGGGGGCCGATAGACACCACGAAGGGAGGAAGGCAAATAAGGAATCCAGTTATTAACCACAACACCACCATGTGATACACTGAGACTTCCATCTCAGAGCTCCTGTTCTTCCATCAAACCAAACGCTCGCTGGGCGAACAGCGCCGACGGAGACGGCAGCAACACGGTGCTATTTTCTGCCCAGACGGCAGAAGCCCGGCCAAGGCGCTCGTATTTTTAGCCCAGTAACCTCTACCCCATTTCCCTCGCTCTGAATAGGAGGGCATTCCTCCGCGCGCTGCTCCTCTGATCTACCCCAGGTTCACGGCCGCCGCCGCCCACGTGACGTTAGCGAGGGCAACGGGGCGGAGACGAAATGACACCCCGTGTACAGTGGATGTTTGCAATGGGGCAGAAAAGTTGTCGAATATGAGGAAAAATCAGGGTGGGCGAGCGCTGAATGCAACATGGCAATAGGGTGTGGGGGGGAGGAAGGGGGGAGGGGGGACGGGGCATCTGGGAGAGAGAAGAGAGACACTTTGGGAATGAAAATGCCTCGCAGATGAATTCTGGGGTGATGAATGGACCTGGCTCAATACCCCCGATGAATTTATGTGTGTTCCATTATGAGAGGTTGGAGACGAAACATGGAGATGGGAGGGAGGGGGGGGGGGTGAGGGGGTGAGGTCTCTCAATGTGCTGGTGAGCTAGCCATGCGGCGCCCATTGCGAGGAGGCCATCTGTAGAGATGAGTAAAGAAGTGATTACAACAGGCCCGGCTCGATCTCTGACAGCTGACGCTCGACTGCCCCCGAAGAGCCGAATTGATTTAAATGAAGAAGCTATGAATATTTTAGAGGGACGACCCCCCCCCCCCCCTCCCTCCCTCACGTCGCTCTTTAACCTGAACTGTTTTGATCTCCGCCGTGCACGTTACAGGGGGGGGGAGACGGTAATTATCGATGGCGAGATTACGGCGCCCGTGTCACAACGTCTGCACTCGGCTTTCTTCTTTAAGCCGCCGTGGATCAATGACACCGTCCGCCCGCTTTGTTCATTGAAGTGGGCTTTGCCGTGTACACAGACCCCCGTTTGTGGGTTTAGTGTCAGAGCGGGCGCACAGTGCGCTCTGACCGACGCCTCCGGGGGGGTAAACCCCTCAACAAACGAGCCGCGGCCCGTCGCCGGGGTCCGATACGCGTTTCCTGCAAGTTACAGAGTGAGGCCGCAGAACCGCTCCAGAGGTTAGAAGTCATTTGCTTTTCGGGAAAGCGAGTGACGGCAGGTCGTGAAACGCCGGCCCGCCCCCCCAGCAGAGCGCCGCCGTGGCTGAACGGCTTCGCCCTCTCGCCATTGCAAACATACCTCCATGACAACATGCATTATTGATGTGCACCTGAAGGCAAAGGCAGGCGTGTTCCTGTGGACATACGGATCTCTCTCACACACTCGCTCGCTCTCCGTGACGTTCATGCTACTAAATCATTGTCACCATTGGTTGAAAGAGGAGGGGGAGGAGGGGCGGCAGACGTGGCACAAAGAGTAGCCTCAACGCCGTCCGTACATGATCCCACCAGTTCCATCAAGCTGGGGGGGGAAGTTGGAAAAGCACCTTTTCCAATAATCCCGAGCGGGTCGACCAGGACGCGTTCTGCCGCCATAGATTAACTTTTTCCCGCAGCGGTTTGCGACCGCAGCCTCCTTTATACAGTGAGAGGCGGGCCTTGGCGCCCGCTCGCAGGTGAGACCCCGCGGGTTCTACGGCTCACCAGCAAAGCTCAGACTTTATTTATTTTTTGGAACGGGGGGGAGATGAAAAAGTAACCAAACCAACCTCGTCCAACCTAAGCCCCGCCCCCCTTCATCGTTGCCCAAAACTGCTCCTGCACGGTCAGTCGGCTGCACCGAAAGACAATAAAGTACCATCTGTTTTCCTTGGGCCTCGTCTCCTGCTGGAAAGGACTTGCGCACTTAAATACCACGTGAGTCCGATTAAGCCGCCAGTCACTTGCCCCAGACACACGGCGCGCAAATCCCATGGCCCCGCCCCCAGACCAGCTGAAGCTCGCCGCGCTCTCCGCCTCTTTTACTCTCTGTGGAAATCCCTGGTGATCGCGTTCTTTTTATACAGATTTTGCTTTTTTTTTGCTTTTTACTGTGGACCGCTTGAGAAAAACAAGAGCAAGAAGCCTCACAGGAGCCTTTGAGCCCACCATGCACCCCACCATGCACGAGTCATGTGAACAAGGCCATGCACATTCTTTCATGCATGAGTCCCATAATTGCTGGAGGGATTCTGACAGGCTCTCTGCGAAAATCAAGTGCATTTAATCTCTCCGAGCGGAGACGTTCGCATTGGAGCTGCGAATGAGGCGGCTATACGAGCTCGCCGTCGCGGCCCTGAGCGGACAAACCCCAACGCTATACCTCCAACGAGGCAGCATCTTTAAATTAAGGAACAACGTCAGGCAGCGAGCGGCCATATGACCTGGATCCGTGCCAGGCCACTTAACGGCGCCCTGCTTCAGCCAAGACGTCCTTTGGCGAACCCTCAGAAGCACGGAGCTCGTCCGAGGAGCCTCTAATGAATAGTTAGGCCCAATGTGAGGAAGGTCCAAAAAGAACAACAAAAAAAACAACAGGACTAAAATGGGAAAAGCGCCGAGCGATCGGTTTCCAAACCCACGTGCGGAGGATGACATACCAGGAGACTACGGCCTGTGGAGTTTGGTGTTTCAGAGGGAGAAAGCCAGCAGACGTCTGTGGGATCGTCTCGACTGCTTTGGATTCCCGCTGAAGAAAAGAGAAGAATTCTCGCTCTGTTTTGTTTTCTATCCCTATGATCCAATAGGCCTCGGAGCCACGTGATGACACTAACGGATGTTGAGCCTCTAGTCTACCCCCCCCCCCTCCCTGTTGGGCACATTTATTATATTCAAGCAGTAAGGCAAAGAGCGCGCACACACACACACACACACACAGCAGCACAATGTGGAGTCAAGTGAGGGATCAGAGGTCTTTTCCTGGGCCAAACCCCCCCTTCAGACGCTCTCACATGGTTTGAATCAATGGTGCTGCTGGAGCTCTTCCGTGGGTCGTTCGATAAATACTACGACTTGTCCTTTGAGCCACGAGGAATTTATTATCTCGTGAGACGTGGAAAAACAAGCTTAAAAAAAGAAAGAACGAGCCAGAGGACCAAAGTGCAAATAGAAGCCATTTTTTGCGCCGCGTTGTTGTTGCCGCCTGACATCCGAAACGTTCCCTTTGTCGTGTGCTCCTATGGTCGGGGAGACGAGGAGGAAATTGGCCCTCGAGTGCCTGTGGAGATTCCTGCTTTTTACACTCCTTCAGCTGTGAAAGACAACAGAGCGAGCGCTTCTCTGAAGGCCTGCTGGAGCTTTGTGCCGCGCAGCTCCTTTGAAGTGAAGAATGGAGAAGAACGGCCTCCTTGTTGTTGCAATAAAACTCTCTTATTGCAACAGACACCGTATCAATAAAATGAAATCTCCCATGACTCGGTGTTAATCAACCCAAGATGAAAGACCCCCCCCCCTGCACATACAGATTTTTTTTAGCTATCACAGACATGCTATTTATAGACACGGCGGAAAAGCCTGTCTGGCACATAAGCCTCAGAATAATGATTTCAGGTTGTATTTATGAGATATAAATATGTATTCTAATAGTTCTGCAGAACCATGAAGAATTAAACAGTGTAAATTATATTATTATTATTATTATTGCTGCCTGCACACCAAACATACATAAACCCCGGGTTTAAAATACATTCAATTAGCGCGAGGCCTGATTGACACATTAAATATAGACGGGCCTGTCCGGTTAAGGCCTGCTGGTGCAAACATCCAGATCACCAGCAGAACGCTGCACCACGTGCATATTCCAGGAACCCAAAAGCTTTGGATAACGTTCCGGTTTCAGAAAAAGAGGGAGAGGGAGAGACGAAAGTGGGTCAAGTATATATAATGCAGTTAAGAGGCTCGGTGGCGCGCAGGACACGCGTCGCTGTTTGGCACATATGATCGCGTTTCAATAATTAACGCACAACAGGCAACACGGCACTAAACGGCGAAAACAATCATAGAACAACAAACCAAAGGCTATTCATACAAGACACACGACCGCGGAGGCTTCAACTCCCCCCGGAGGGGTCGGTGGGGGGGTGTGGGGGGGAACCTACAGTGATTGGAGCCGTTCCAGTGCTGGTTCCTCATGGACGCGCTGTAGGGATGAGGCGCCCCGGGCACCAGTCCTTTCTCCGGGATCAAGCATCCCCGGCTCTGGTTGTAGTAATCCATCAGTAAAAAGGGGTTGGGGCTGGGGTTCAGTCCCACGACGTCCACGCTCTCATACATCCTACGGAGCAGGACGGCGGTCGGGGGGGGGGGGGGTATTGTCAAAAAAAACTAACTATTTGGTCAGCGCGCGCAGGGGAAACCACGAAGCTTGCAGCCAGAAGAGGTAGAAACTGGTTGGGGGGGGGGGGGTGCATTAAAACAGAAGGAAAGGTGGTAAATCCGTCCACATTTGAGCATTGGGCATCTTCTTCGCAGCGCCGTGGTGACCGGTATCCAAACCTCGGTGACTAGTCGGCTGCGCTCAGTTTGAAAAAGGAATTCAGGAGAAGAGTCTGCATGGTGCTCAGTTAACACAAACGGTGTCGAAGAAGGATCCGGACAACTTGTCTCCTCGCCTCGGCCTTTCTCAGGCAGAGAGCCGCCGAGGCTTTATCCACGCCGCGCAGAGGAAACGAGCCCAAACAGCATCCAGGGCGGAGGACGCGAACTCCCCCGCGCGCCGCCCCCCCCGCGCGACAACACGGGGAACAATCGGCGGGACGAAGGCGCAAATATTTAGAGGGGGGGGGGGGGGGGGGGGGGGGGATCCCGGCTCGTCGCGGCACCGTCCTCCGCGGAGCTTGTCCCGTCTGCGTCCGCCGTGCGTGGACTCCTGTCAGCGCCGTCAACCAACCGGTCTCCCTCCGTGCGCTGCAGCGATCGGCGGGTTTTCTCTCTCTTCTTCTTCTCCTCCTCCACCCACCAACCACCAACCACCACCCGTCGGTCAGACCCCGCTGTCCGGTAGCCGGTAGCCGGGGGGTCTGGTTCGTGTTCGGAGCGAGGAGCTTAATTCGTCCCCACAACCGAGTCGCGCGGCTAAACGTGTTCTGCACGAACGTGACACGGCGCAGCAGCTGAGGGCGTGGGCCCCCGCCTCCAATCCGCACAGGCCCCGCCCCGCCCCGCCTCCTCCTCCTCCCCCCGCTCTTCTCTTTTTTTCACTTCCTACCCTCGGTGCCCTTTCATGCGTCGCTCCTCCTTGTTTAACCCTTTAGGATCTCCCTTTCCCTCTCTTTCTAAAGCCCGGGGCCCTGCATGGGACTGGGAGGGAGGGAGAGGGGGGGGGGTCCCATTTAGGTGCCGGGTGCTTTAAGTATGGAGGACATGATTAAGTTATGTAAGCTCGTACCACCACACTGTATCTGTCTGGCTCCCTTTTTTTTCCCAGGAAGTTCCCCTCCATGCTCTCACTCTTTATTCGGGCTCCTCCTTCCAACTAATTTGACCCTGTCCCCTATGCTCTCATACCCCCCCCCCCACCCCCCTAAACCCAGTCTCCCTAATTTCCCTAATGCTATGCGGCTGAACTTTTCCTGAACCCAGGGGATGTAGGCAGCCTCACCTCCCGGTGACCCACTGGCTGACTCGGATTCGCCTTTCTGGCTCGCCCCGGTCCCACATTATTCAAGGTCCCCCACCTTGTACGCTTGGTAACGCCGTCGCGCTGCTCCATCGTGTGCTGCCCCGGAGAGGCGCCTCGGTTCGCCCGCCACAAATAAAGTAACAAGAGCGCCGCCCGGTCACAGTGGCCGACCCGTAACTTTTTCTCACGGGGATAGTGGCTGCAGACCTTTGCACCACCTCTGCTAATAAAATGTTACTCCACCTCTGCAGCATTCCTTGCAACATTGTTGCAACTTGTTGAGTCCACAGCAGCGCTTTCATAGCAGAGCTCTAAACAAGCACCAACGTTTCCTCAGCAGATAGCGATCCCGAAACAATATAGGGGCGACGGCGCTGCCAAGAAAACATCCAGAACTTTCACAACCCCCCCCCCCAGGTGTCATGTTGGGGTGCTGACAGGTAAACTGAGCCTTTCAAAAGCATTGACCTGTGATTGTCACGTGACCCGGAGTCCGGCTCAAGTTGCCTGCGCGGGGATCGATTAGCACCGACTCTGGCTCAACACGAATAATGATAGACTATAATTCACCGTCACACTGCCGGCGGGTAAAAATGGGGCTTTTGGAGTTTTGTGTCCAGGCCTTTGACTGGTCCACAGAAAGCATTTGCCACATGAACACCCTGTTCAAACATATCCGCATTCATGTGGGAATCGGCACTGTTGCTTGTGTTGTAATCTACACCGCTGCCTGAACAATACCCCCCCCCCCACACACACACTTTTCCTACACCTGAGCCACAGCTGGGTCTGACCAACAGGGTTTCTGAGAGGGATTATCTGCATGGAGCCCGGCAGGGGGGGCCGGGGGTCGCTCCGCCCCCCCCGCTGACTGTGACACTTATTTAATGCAGACCCGAGTGTGTTTACCCTGCCTGATAAGAGCCCGGTGTGCAGGCATGGGCCACGGCGACCCCTCGCCTGCACTGATAGCGTAAGCCACACATTCCTTGACAGGATTAGCCGTATGAGTAATGGCTGTCAGAAAATGCTAATTTTCCAGGCTCTGTTTTCTTCTCCGAGGGGAGAGCATTCATCCTGGGGCAATACCCTCTGATAGCATAGAAGCAGAGGAGAGATAACGGATTGTTGATCATCGCTTATAACGATGGGGGAGGAAAGAATACAAGAGTACACCTGAGAAACGTCCTTTTGCCACAACTTTCTTAATTTATCTTTAAATGGGCAAAGTCACTTTTTCATCCTTTAAAAGGGCTTAAAAGGTTGTTTTTTTCCCTGGAATGTATTACATCTTGTAAATAACTGGCAGGTCGCTCATCACAAACACACACACACAAACACACACACACACACACACACACAATAGGACCACGAGTCGGTGACCGCAGGGGAAGTGAACGTGGTCCGCCGCCTCTGTTCGTTACAAAGTCACAAGCGGTTTCGGCCCACGTCGACCCGAGCGGCGCAGACGGCCGCGCTCCTCAGATTCCCGAGAGGCACTCAGAGGAGGAGATTGCGCCATTTAGAAGTGAAGCCTTTTGCACAAACAGGCGGCTGTGGAAGTGCAAATAATGGAGGGTAAATATAGCAACTGGATTTCGCTGCGAGTCCGGCGGAGAAGAAGGGCGGGCGTGGGGGGGGGGGGGCGGGTGGAGGAGAAGGATTTTAGGAGGGGATTCAAAAGAGTTTTACGGGCAAGGACGTAGAAGAGATTACTGGCTGGACCTCGAGGGTGTTGAACTATTTTTACTGCCCCGCACTCTCCTTTCTTGGCTCAATCTGGGGCGTTAGGAAGCAGTAAAATGTGCTCTTCTGGTCGTTGCTCCCCCAAGGAGAGGTCCAGCTCTGTCACGCTACGGGGGCAACACATGCTGTCCAGCAGTGATATCCTTGGACTGTGTAGCCCCCCCCCATACCGCTCCCACGTCCCACGACTTCCTCGTGCCACCAGGCACGCGTCTCCCCCGGCTGGATGTCAGCGTGTTTACCTTTGAGTGCTCGCCGAGGTGCGCGTTTGCTTTTTAAGTCGACCTAAAACCACCGCTCGGTTCCCCCCCCGCTGCCACTGCGGCTTCCCTGTGTGTGTGTGTGTGTGTGTGTGTGTGTGTTGTGTGCGCGTGTGTGTGTGTTTGCACAGCTGGTTTTATGCAGCCCAGACAGGCAGCACCGGTCAACCCAACAGCTGTGCTCCCCGACGGAGAGCCAACGGGCAACGAGGCCCCGACACCTTTGACGTGAGAACATGCAGCGGTTATCGATGAGCCGGATACGCACGCACACGCACACGCGCACACACACACACACACACACACACGCACACACGCACACACACACACACACACACACACACACACACACAGTTAAAACTGATCTAGAGATCTCTGCCTCGGTGCTTTACTTTCCTTAGTGTGTGTGTCGGTGTTTCCTTCCTTAAAGACCCTCTTAGTGGCTGCAGGAATTTTGTGAAAGCCCCCCCACAACCCCCCCCGTTACCCCCCCCGGCCCGTAATTATCCCTTTAATGTCCCTCTGACAGCAGATTCCAGCATTTATGGTACAGGCCCATATCTGCCCATAAAGCCCTTTATTGTTTAGCCCAACTCTATGGTGGCCGTAACCTGGTTTTCCACATTTTATGGGACCTTCACTATATCATCGGGGGGGGAGGGGAGACAAAGCTGCCCACCACCGGTGTTTACCAAAGTATGGCCTACTCATAAATCCATCATGGCCGGCGGCATTCTGGAAATACCTCAGCAAGAGAGAGAGGAGGAGGAGGAGGAGGAGGAGGAGGAGGAGAGCTTGTAATTGTCCACTATCTACCGGCTGGAGTTAGAAGGCTCATCTCCACAATGATCATTAGGTCCATTTCCTTCGCACACTCCATCACTCAGCAAATCAAGGGGAAACTGCCGTGGATGTTACCCTGGAGGAAGGATATCTCATATCAGTCATCCCGGACATGAAATGGCCCCCATTAGCTGTCAGAAGAAGGGAGATGTTGAGTGTGTACGGATGGAGACACCTCTAATTCTATTAAGACAATTAAACACGAGCAACCCGGAGGTAGAAGGGACAGAGAAAGGGTGGAAGAAGTCGACGGCGATGACGCTTTCTTGTAATAAAAGGACGTACATTCTGTAGAATGTAGAACCAGTGGACACACTGTCCAATTTTAACGATTCAATTGTGTCACAGGGGGACAATTTGTCTTCTGCTCTGTTCGTGTACGCTTAACCTGTCAGGAGTTCACCGGTTCGTTTGACTCGGGATCCTCCAGCACGGCTTCATCCGGTGAAATAAAAAGCCCAAACGGATCTCTGCAGCACTCTCGCAGCGCCGGCTGTTCACACAAATGTTTGGCACCACCCCGGAAAGGGCTTACTGGTTCGCTTTAAGTGGATTGCCCTCCGCTGCGTCGTGGCCGGCCTGAAGCATTATGACGCCTACGCGAGTGACCTCCACTCCAGCGCTGCCCCCAACACCCGGCCGGGCCGGGCCGGGCGATTGTTCCTCGCCGGGTACAAAGGCCGATGTGTGGTCGACACTCTGTGTGTGCTTGTTGCGTTCTGCTTTTCTTCCTGTTTTTCCAGGTGTGGGGGGCTGGTTCAGATGCTCATGAAACATGTGAGATTCCTTCTCGAAGACAACAAAGGCCCGAGGGAGAGGGGGGGGCAATCGACTGCCACTGACCCGCACCATGACGGATGCCCTCCCCGGCCCTCGTCACCACCGCGGCCCCCCAACACCCTGCCTGCTTTTTTTGTAAAAGCGGGGCGGGGAGGCCCGACGGTGGGGGATCTCTCTCATTCTAACCTGGGGGGAGCAGGAGCAGGAGGGGGGTTAATGGAATGGATGACTCCGCCACATTAAAAAAGCAGAGAGCTGAGCGATGAAGGGGGTGAGGGGGGTGAGGGGCGGGAGGGAGGAGAGTCATCAGCATTTCAAAAGGCTGAGGCGCAGGGAAATGGAGATCCTCTTTCTCCGCTATCTCTCTCCGTTATTGTTCACCCTGCGGACCCCCGGCCGGACTCCCGGCCGACCCCCAATGAAAGAGACGAGCTGATTGGATGAGAGGCAGCCCTTCTTACCCAACAGGTCCGGAGGCCGTCAGAAGCTGCCCTTCGGGGGCCCGGCGGACTTCTGGCTGCTCTTCTGCAGTCACGGCGGTCGCTCCGAAAATTCATATCAAATTTGCCCTGCGGCCCGACCGTGTTTGGGCACCACAGCGGAAAAATAACGCTGGGGGGGGGGACTGCAAACATGACCACCTTTCAATCTCAATGACAGGACTCTTTACACGCAAACACATATGAAATAAACATCTTACATGGACTCATAACTACGCCAGAAGGCTGAAAGAGAAATACTTCTATTCACCCACTTTTTTGTTGAAGCGATCGACCGGCGCGCCGTCTGTGACAAAAGTTTTAGAGGAAAAAAGCACAGAAGGTCTCTGAACCGAATAAATAAAGCAGAGCAGTAACTATGGCGACCCGAACCATCTGTTGGTGAACCCGCGGAGAGGGGAATGACTCAGCAGTGGGTAAATAGGCTGGTACACAAAGTGAACGGCTCAGAAGGGCAGATCATTAGCCGGCCTCGTCTCACCATTCTCTGTGCGCTGCCCACCGCAGGAGGGGGGGGGGGGGGGGGGGGGGGGTGATACATGAAAAAAGAAGCCTGATAATATTTAACCAGCAGAGATCTATCATCAATCTGGAGTCGCCCCCCTCGCCCCCCATCACATCATCAGTCCTCGCCCCCCCAGCTCCGGCCTATTGTCATTAAAACCCTGGCTCCCTTTCACTCCTTATTCAATATTTCGGAACATTGTTCCGTCTAACATGCCCCCTCTGGACTACATTACTTTTCCCACTCGCTGGTGAAAGGAGTCAGAAAGAAAACATAATATGTTAGTGTGTCAGCGGCAACAAAAACATCGGCTCAACACACACACGCACACACGCACACACACACACACGGTGACCCTGTGGGCTTTGAATGAAAAAAAAATAAGTTGTGCATCTGATTCATCGTCTCTGCGCCTCGCGGCACCTTTTGGAAATGCTTTAAATGCGTGTTTAACTGTGGCTTTTTGGGGGGTACACATCCACCCCTCGCCGTTTGCCTGATGCGCGCTCCGGGTCTAGACGGCGTTGGGCCCGGCGGCCGCGTGCTCTCAGGTCCGAGTGTTTACCGGAGGGAGTCTCTACGCGACCAAGCACACATCGACAATAGAGCCTCTAACCTAGTTGGCCCACAGCCCATCTCTTTATATCTCCCTCTCTCCCTGGACGGGTCGTTCATCACTCTCCCTCCCTCCACACGGCGTCCAGGTCCACAGTATTAGTCCCCCCCCAATACAGCTGTTACTGCAGATAAGCGTCTCACTCACGGCCGAGTCGGGTTCCAAACGCCTGTTATATAGAAAAGGAACACATAGAATAAACAATAGGCGTATGGAGGAGATGACTTCAGCTCTGTGCTGCGATCCTTATCGCTCTATATTGTTTCTGTGGTCATGTCTATCTGGTGTTGTGTAATGGATGTATGAGGCAATTAAAAGCATTAGGTGGGGGGGGGGGGTGATAACTGAAGCAATGTACAGTAAACAATGTTGAATAAGAAATATGCAAGAACTGACAGTAATGACTCGTGGTTTCTACACTTCCCTTCTTCGGCTGGAACTTCCCCATGTTGCACAATGGTAGATATCAGGATGTCGTATATTGGCACGCAACCATTTTCTGCGTGTGTGTGTGAAAATTGTCTTACGATACGACTGTTTCAAACCCCGTGCACAGCTTTCCCATGCACTCTCAACCGGACTCAGCTCCCGCTATGCAGAAAGCACACAAACACGGTTACAATACAGTTCATGCTATAAAGGTGTACCGTTAACTAATAGAGATACAATTCACAGGGAAACACACGATATGAAACAATCACAGAGCATTGAGAGAATACAGTGCTAACGGGAGGATCGCAACCACGACACTCGTGTGTGAATAATTCATGAAGGACAGAGAGGGACAGTTAGCAGGAGAGTGTCATTGGACACTGATGTACGTCCATCTCGCTCTCTGCTCCGGGGAGCTCGCATAAAGGATAATGGATCCGCTGACATTCAGCTGGTCCAAGAAGTCCATCTTAAATAGCCCCGTTGGTCCGGAGCAGCGCGCAAAGAGCCGGACGGACACACGCGCACATGAATAAAAATAAAAACAAGCAGATTGACACACAGACACACACTAAGAGAGACTTGATACGTTGCTTATGTACGAGTACCGATTCCCCTCCGACCGGGCGATAAAGCACCTTCCCCTTTTCTCCCATGCACACACACACACATGTGCATGTGTAACGGCCTGCAGGCCCTGTGCAGGAACCTCCGGGTTCAGCGATCAATGACAGCCGGAGAGGCTTCTGCTGACTAACAAACGCCCCAGATGATGTCCACGTGCACGTCCCACCCACGGCACTGGACGATGGCCGAGAGGTGTGCCTCCGGCGCTTGGACACGCCGGGCAAAGGTTGTGAAGACATGCACAGTCAGTTGCAGCTATCTGCACAGACGGGAGATAATTAAAGAGGTCGAGTCGAGTCGATGGGTGTGCACACGCGATCAATGGGTGAGACGGGACCCGCAGGGCAACGCACACACTCATTAGGACAAAAAGACACCAACGTCGTTTACTGAAGGAAAGGGCACAAAGTACAGCCTCCTGCCGACATGTGTAGAGGTTTTTATAACAGAGGGCTGAGAAGAGCAGATAGAAAGTGTCCTTGGTACAAGGACACGTTGACATCATCTGAATACCAGCTGCCATGAAGCAATACAAGGTACTCTGTAACCAATGACACACACACACACACACACACGCACAGCAAATTCCACCATCAGCAACATGCAGGTGCCGGATCATTCCAGCAAAGGAGACAACAATGGACGCCGTGCTCCCCCACTGCCAAAAACCAGTCGTCTGGCAAAACAGCTGAGTGGGACAGAGTGTTTCTGCTGCTGAACCAGAGCCCCACTATGTGTCCGACGCGCACACACACACGCACACAGGAGACAATGGCACAGCCTAATTCACCCCATGGAAGTGCATTTGATTCCACTTGAAAGAACGGCGCTGTTGATGAGGAGTGTTTGTACGCAGCCGGCGGGTCGAGCGTTCGGCTTCATGCCGCTCAGATTAGAACGCTTAGTAATCTGTTTGGATGAGGGAGAAAAACACTACAAAATATTTTCTTTGCTGTAATAGACGATGTTGGCATGGTAACAAATGCAATTGGAGACCCGCGTGTCGTATGGGAAAAAAAAAAAAAACCCAACAATTTAGCAGCAACATCCATTTTCAAGGAAGTGAGCACTTAATACCAAGAAGAGCAGTGAACAGAGATTTGGGGCATAATGGGGAGTAATAACAGGACATTGCCATGAACATCCAGGTACGGGCCTCAACGAAGCGTTGGCAAAGACGCCAATCTTACATTAAGGAACAGACTGATGTCTCACACACGTCCTCCCTCCTTCTCACTGCACACATATTATACGAGTTTGATTTTCTTCCTCCTCCAATCGATCTCCCTCCCTCACACCGTCCCCGCCTCCTCCCCAACTCCCCGAGGAGATGCACAGCTCCATATAATCAACTCAGCCCCCCCCCCCCCCGCCCGCAAGGTTTACGCGGCTGCACCCCCTCTGCAGAGCTGCATATCAACACGCTAAAATCATGCCGTTTCATCTCACACGTGACACTGAAACAATGATACATTTAGTTTCCTTTCTTTTCTCTGATTTCAATTAAAACATATTTAGCTTATTGGTGGATCAACAAGCATGAAATGGGGGGGGGGGGGGGGGTGCACGTCGTGTCTGAATTCACCGTGACTCTGAGGAGGAGGAGACGAGAAGAACCCAGCAAGAAGGGAGCCGTGGGGGGGGGGGGGGGGGGGGGGGGGGGGGGAGGAGGATGGGAGGATGGGTGGGGGGAGGATGGGAGGGGGAGCGGACCGCCGACGAGGCTTGCAGGTCCCGAACTGTACTTTGTGCGCTGAGTGACGGCTCTTTGCTAACTCTCTCCTCCCCCCCTCCCCCTTACACAGACTGACTCCCATCGACTCCCCCCTGACCTTCCGGCCCGCCCCCCCCCCTCTCTCCGCTCTGCCCACCCTGCGCTCTCTCTTGGGAGAAGCTCAGTGCAGACTTTTATTCGTGTAATTTACATCCAGCCGTCAGCCTTCTGTGCCCCCCCCCCTCCCTCCCTCCCCCCCCCAATAACCCACAACCCTTTGCTTTTACTGCATCCACAGCGTCGTAAAGCAGCCGCTCTTTGTGATGAGAGGGAGCAGAGATGGAGGGGTGGGGGGGTGGGGGGAAACTGAACAAAATGCACTCATTTGGGTGTTTGGGTCGCGAGGTCACGCCCCTCGTCTCGGTTGAAGCAGGTGGGGCCGACACACCTGAGGGCGGAGCGAGCAAAGAAAGAGCAATAAGAGTGTTTGCTGAACTCAAACCAAGCTTGAAATGAGAGAACTCGTGTGTGTGTGTGTGTGTGTGTGTGTGTGTGTGTGAAGAGGTGGAAACACATCAAAGGGGGTTTACGCCAATAAAGTTCCCTCTGAACCAGAATGCTGAGTGGAGAAGAACAGAGGGAGGAACGAGAGGACCATGCCGAGGAGGTGATGAGGAGATCTGTGAGAAGCTGCATCGCAGCCGCTGAAGGAAAACAGGAGGAGTGAAGAAGCAAAGAAGAAGCTTCCTCGCCGGGAGAAAATGTCGAAGCTTAATGAATAAGTCAGTGAGCCAATCGCTCTCCTCCACCCGGACCTCACTGGTCCTCGCGTCACCACAACAACTAATGACGGTTTGAGCTGGAGCTCTGGGGAACAATGACCTCCAGTGGCAACAGCAGCCATGTTTCAGACAGCGTGCGTGTGCGTGTGTGTGTGTGCGTGTGTGTGTGTGTGTGTGAGGAGGAACTCATTAGGAGTGTTTGGCCTCACAGCAGCTGAATGGTAAACAAGCCCACTTGAGCAGCTACTCAACAATATCACACACACACACACACACACACACACACAACCTGCAGTGTTTGTATGAGGCGGGATTTCAAAAGGAAACGCGGCGTATCAAAACCACACACACACACACACACACACACACACCCCTCTGTAAGTACCGTTGATGGTGCTGAGTACTGTTTGTTGGAGTCTCCTCGGCTGAAGAAACGTGTAGAAAAGGTGCAGAAGAGGAGACAAAGCGCCGAAGACTCAACTAGTGAACGCGCGTCGTGCGTCGTCATATTGTGAACTCTCATCGAAAGCTTCACATAAACATTACTTCATTATAGAAGAACAGATTTTAAAGCAAACGTATGTAACGAGAATGAATCAAAGAATCAGTTTTCCTGCACATCTGAAACGTTTCAGCCTCCCCCTCGTCTCTGGGGCAACCTCTGGATCCTTAACCACAGCAACCACCGTACTGTAAGAGTGTAAATGTTGAAACCTACGGGTTGTAAAATCATCTCACCGGTTGTTTTGCCGGGAAAATGTGTCCCGTTGACGCAACTGTTGAGCGCCGCCGATTCGTCCTCACGGTGAGACAACATTAATTTCACAACACCTATTTCATCAGACGTCAGCGCTCCTCCTCTCCTTTGTCCCCCACGTCACCCCTCTCCCCCACCGACCCGTCCTCCGTCCTCTGAAACATGGAGGCTGAAGCAGCTTTGAGCTGAAACTGAGCGTTCTTCTGAAAGCAGCGCGTTAACATATGAAACGTGTCGTAGTTTGTGGAATACAGATAAAATAAATAAATCATTTGTGGATTTTGAGAAATGTGGTGATTGAATGAGACAATGAGACATTTCATGGGGGGGGCAAGGAGTCCCTCTGCAGAAATAGGAGTGAATATAGGTGCTTTTTAGTGTGTGTGTGTGTGTGTGAGAAAGCATGGCCGTGTGTGCGTGGCAGCATGAGGACTCTGAACGTGTGTGTGTGTGTGTGTGTGTGTGTGTGTGTGCGCGTATCAAAGCTCAAATCCAATCAAGATGCTGCTTGATCTAATTCCTGATGGTCAGGCAGCCCCCCCACCAAGGGGAGAGAGCCATGGAGAAGGTGAAATGTGATTGGTGGGGATTGGGTGCACACACACACACACAAACACACACACACACACACACACACACACACACACACACACTCCGGAGCATGGAGTGCGCCTGTAGGGCTAAGATGACGTGTGTGTGTGTGTGTGTGTGTGTGTGTGTGTGCCTAAGCAGCCTTGAGAGTGATTCTCTCAGCAGAGACAGAAGGGGGGGCCGAGCCCCTCGCTGACACAGAAAGCCTGTTGGGGGGGGGGGGGGGGGGGGGGGGCATCAAATCTTGATCCAGATGAAACCGGGAGGAGACGGAGCGAAGAGAAGAAGACAGTGAAAGTCGGAGTAAGAGGTGGAGGGAACATGGTAAAATAAAAGGGTAGTGGGGGGATGAAGAAGATGCAGGAAAGAAAGGGAGGAAGAAGACGATGGGAGGAGTGCTGGGGGGGTGGGGGGGGTTATAGAGGGGAACTCCCCAGGGGCAGGAAGGAAGGATGTTGCGAGGGAGAAGAAAACTCCTTTTCCCTCCAATCCGCAGGAGGAAAGCCCGAGATGCCAGAGAGGCAGCGCGCGGTGATAAATCAAACCGGTTAAATCATCACGTGTTAATGATTCCGTTAACCCCCCCCCAACCCTCCCTCCCTCCCCTCCCCTCCCATCCCTCCCCCTTTCCCCTTCGCTAAAAGCCCGTACAGCGGTTCTGTCATCCCTAATTCATCCTCTCAGCACAGACGGAGGTAGAATATAAAAGGGGCCGCGTTACGTGTTGCCTTGTGTGTGTGTGCGTGTGTGCGTGCGTGACTGCGGTCCGTTGCTGGGTCGCCATGACGATCATCACGTGACCGTCCAGCATGCTAGTTAGCACGTAGCAGAGGTTTTGCACTGCGGAGTTGAGCGCTGTAGGTGGACAGGGACGCGCTTATGCTGGTTGTAGATGAGTGAACATATAAATAAGGCAGATGAACGCAGTATTTCATGCATCAACCTGCATACGCGGGCGGGTCGATACATACTTTACTGTGCTCTGAATAACTTCTTTAGCGTGCACATGCGTGTGCATTAGCTCATTGTTTTCAACGAGGACTGGAGCCCCTCGGATAAATGTTGGGACGGACCAAAGCATCGTGGCGGGAAAAGGCTTCTGGACGTGGAACACGCAGCTTGCTTTTTGGTCCTCAACACATTCAAGTGGAGGCGGAGACAACGCCGTGCAGCCCGCGTGAAGGAGGACGCCGTGAGGACGCACTGAGGACAGAGCGCTTTGTCTCGCTCGTCCTTTGTCGTGCGCGTGACATTCTCACAGCACCAGATATTGTACCAAAGGAACAGTTGTTGAGATGTTCTCAGGCGAAGACGTAAACAGAAAGCTTCAGCGTGGAGGAAACGCAGCTTCATCTGAACCTGAAGAACCACGATAAGAAGCGGCAGGTGCTGAATCCACGCGAGGACCAGCGCGACCCGTCGCCGCCGCTGTCAATCAATCCAAACAGAAACGGCGCCTTCCGCAAACAGGAAGAAGAAACTGTGCATTTAGTTGTGGACCATCGTGAACAGTTGACGTGACAAACTGGTTGGTTCTGGGAAAGTGTTCAAGATGTCCACAGTGGAGCCGTTTAAGGATTCTGGCTCCAGTCGGTTTGATCGTCTGGCAAATGGGGGGGGGGGCATTTTTATCCTCTGCCCCCCTCCCCAACCTCATCCTCGCTCGGCTAAGTGATAAACGCCGTCTGTGGGCCATAAATCCGGGGGGGTGGGTGGGGGGGTCCTGACAGGCGTCCCAATAAAGCGCTCTATTTTCCCTCCGTTTGGTGGGTTTTGTCGGGGGCTCAGAGGAAGTGAGATAACATTAGAAGGAGGGGGGGGGGGGGGGCTGCACACACACACACTCATAAACTCACAGTGGGGCTCTTTACATGGAGGGATGAAACACACACACACACACACACACACACGTAAACGGACTCGCGTGCCGAGAGGCTGCTGGTCGCCTCACATCTTCCCCTCGCTCGCACAAACATCACAACACTGGCTACGCGCACTGTGTGCATGCCATGTAATGCCTCATAACAAGCCTCCTCGTTGCCAACAGAAAGAGGGATTTTACGGCGGTTTCTTTCACAGTTTGCAGCGATTAAACGGTCTGACTTAATCTGCGCGATCAATTCAAGGCGGAAACCTTGTCTACATAATATCAGCTTCCATAGCGATGCAGACATTTGATGTTGAATGCTTCCTGAATACCCCCCCCCACCTCTACCCCGTTAAACTCGTACGCTTCTGTTACATTAAGACTAAACGTGTTCCTGCATTCATTGGTTGACTATTGGAACGGTGCGTTCAGGGGTCTCTGTAGAAAGTCAATAAGCTTGAGTCCTTGCGAAGACGTCGCTCTTAGTTGCTGCTGAACTCTCACCGTCGGTGTATGAAGCCCCGAGAGGTTTGGGACCAGAAGAAAGGTCCAACCCGCTGCTGCCCGCAGAACCAAACGCGGCGAAGCTGCGTTCACTTTCTACGCTTCACACAATCGGGAACAAACTCGCAGGAAGCTGAAGGTCCGCTGAGAGTCTCCCAATCGAGACCGAAGACTGTTCGGTCTCCTGTTGGCTGCTGCCGTTAGGCGGACCAGATTCAAGGACTCAAAACCATCATCTCAGGGAACTGAAGAACGGGTAGAGCCTCGGTTCTGGGAACCAAAAACAATAAGTAAGGTTGATCCTTTTCGTCTCTCGCTGACAACTTTCTCCCTGTTAATCGAGATGTAAGACACTGAAGAAAAATGAGGAGGGAGACAGACAAAAGGCTAAATGAGACATCGAGACAACGAGGTCTCTTGAGAGGATTCCCACCTGGAGGCGGTTATGCGTCTGGTACAAGAGGCCCCGGGAAGGGAAAATAACGTCCGGCAGGTTAGCGGTTTCATTTTTCAATCAAATAATTCACGACCTCACAGAGAATCATTTTGGTCTTTTAACGGACTCCCCGGCGTTTGAAGTTGCTCAAGGGACGGACAGCTTTGAAGTCGAGTGAGTGTCCGTGTGTAAATGTGTGTGTGTGTGTGTGTGTGTGTGTCAGCTTGCCGTCATTCCATCGCCTGAAACACAACACCTGAAGTCCTCCTGACGAAAGAAGAAGCCGCGCCTCAAAACACTTTTGTAAATAATGGCACAATGAGCGGAATGAATACTACGGAAATACAACACGACGCTACTGTGCAGCTAGTTAGTGATTACTAATGAAACTACAGTAATGATGAGCCTTTGTGACCATAGACCAAGCTAGTTGTTTTCCCCCGCTTTATGCTAAGCTAAGCTAAGACGGAAACCTTTCCCAAAATCTCGAGCAATTGCTTGGGGAATAAACTAGATGGCTCCAATAAGACACAAAGAAGAGGTTTTCAAACTGAGGCAAACTTTTTAGCATCAAGCAGAAGAAAACTCATTATTCCGTGTATGTTCGGAGAGACGAACAGGCCGATTTGTACCACATTATTCCTTTTATTGAAAACATCTCCGTGCGGAGCAGAGGAGCTTGTCGAGAGGTTTGTTGTGCAGCAGGAAATTGGTCTTGCCATCTGAAGTACCCGCTCAGCGTATTAGCGGCGTAATTCAATTTCCGCCCCACGACTCATCCTCCGCGTACGACGGCAGGAGACGTTGGCCGAACGGTAAAGATGGAAAGAAGTGCGTCTTTAATGAGGTCCACAGCGAACCCCCCCCCCCCCCCCCCCAGAGGGTAAGAGAAATAACGGCAGCCGAGGTCACGAGCCTCTGAGAGGAACACGGCGACGTGGACGGGAAGGAGAGAGAGAGAGAGAGACGGACAACCGAGGACGGCCCTTCTGGAACGGGGGCCCGTTGTCATGGAGCGCCGACCGGGGGGGGGGGGGGGCGGGTAGACGGACAGATGTCCGTGCGTGCACAAGCGCCACGAGAACGCCGTCAGCTTCTCGGTACGAGCAGTGTAGATAAATACCTAAAAATATTTATAATATATATATAAATCCAACAAACTAGTACATTTATATGTAAAATATATATAAATATACAAAAAAAAAAAAAAGGCGTGGACATTTCCTGGACTTACTCAACTAAAAACACCGGCTGGACGGATGTATGTTTGCTTATGTAGTGTCTAATGAAGATGGGGGGTGATGGGGGGGTGATGGGGGGGTGATGGGGGGGTGATGGGGGGTGAAACATTAGTAGTCTGAGAGCTAAAAAGAACGGAGGTGGTGAGAGCGAGAGTTTGGCCGAGTGCTTACAGGAAATATTTCTGTTTGAAGAGTAAATATTGAATCAGCGAAATCCCATCTCTGCCACCACCTGACCCCCCTCCCCCCCTCACCCGGATCCCCCCCCCCCCCCCCCCTCGCTCTGTGTTAACAGTCAACAGAGACGTTTCACCTACATGCAGGAGGGACAAACACACGTTTGATTGCTGCACGTCGGCCCTCGTTTGGTGGCGAGTCTTTGGCGAAGGAAACGCCGGCGCCCGCCGGGACGTAACACATTCACTCTCTCTACCTCTCCCTTGATCTCCCCCCTGCTAACCTCCCCCTCGGCCCCGTGTCCCTCTTTCAAAGGGTGAGTGATTACGGGGGGTCTGCGGGTCAGAGAGGGAGGCCTCGGGTTCCACCTCGGCAACGCAGCGGCGCTCTGCTTCTTCTTTCTCTCTCTCTCTCTCTTTTGCTCGTCGGCGGAATCACTCGCCGCTGCTTCCTTCCCCGTTTCTCCGTGGAGTCGCGGGCCGTGCGGCGCGCGGGAGGCGCAGCGTGCGACCGGGCCATCGCTTCAATCTGGTCTCGGCGGTTAGATAAGCAGAGAGGAACACTGACCTCCCGCCGCCGCCCGTTGCATAAGCGCGGTGGCGGGTTTCGGCCCGCCCTCCTCCGGCGAGGACCGACCTTAATCCAGATGGCCTCGCTGATCATAAGGAGTCGCGTTGAACAGTGTGAGCTCCAAACGTCTTCTATTTGGGACAAGCTCATCAGGTGTCCTCCCTGCCAACGTGAGCGTGCACGGCTCGGTTTCGTTACGGCGCTCCGCGTGCGAATCGTCTTCTGGAGATTTTATCTCGGCAGCAGACGAACAGTCCCCCCCCCCACCCCCCCCAACAGATCCGACCAGTTGCATCAACACCGAGAACCTGCAGCGGCCAGTTGAACAGTTGAACATCACGGGAAAGAAAGGTCACGCGTCCGGCACACGGGTATGGGCGTGAACATGCGCGCATTGGGGGGGACGGACCAATGGAGGCGTGATCGAGGAGGAGGGACCAATCGCGTCGTCTCGGTCGGCCTCATAAGAGCCGGCTTACACGACGTGTCCGTGAAGAGGAGAAGGACCAGGACGTGAGGACCAAAGGAGCGAGTGGGTGGGTGTGTGTGTGGGTGGAGGCGTCCGAGGCAGAAGGAGAGGAAGAACGCGAGAGGTGGAGCGGTTTGTCTCAGCAGAAAATGAAGAAATTCAAGTGCTTGAATTTCATGAGAAGGAAAGAGTGAGTCACACGGTGTGGAAGTTGAGATTGCTCCACAACTGTTATTTCAAAGTGATTTATCGCAGTAAACACTTTTCCCAGCATTAGCGCACAGCAACAGAAAGCACATGTTCTCAACGCGCGGCCCGGTTCTCATACGGACTAAACTTATTTCTGATTGTGTTCAGTTATCTGCAGCGTGCTGGACATCCACGTGACACATTCATCGACACCGACAAAGGGCTGGAGGAGAAAGACGAGGTACAGGTAGACCTCAGACAGGCCTCGGTAGGGTTTCACTTACTGTCACTGTACTTTATATTGCACACATGTCATTTAATTTAAGTTTTTCCTTTACAACCTGCTCAGTTTTGCACTTTTCCTCCTTACCTCATTATTTAAAAATGTTTTTTTATTTCATGTACATTTATGTAAATATTGTATTTTTATTTTAAAATTGGTCGGCTTTCTGGAAAGCCAAGCACAAGAATTTCAACACACAGGGCGTAACTGTAACTGACAATAAAAATCATTTGAATCTTTGAATCTGAGGATTATTTTCAGTCGTGTTCACTGAGGTCGGGTCGCTGCATGTGTCCACCAGCCTCCGGATTACCGCCGCATTAATCCGGCTACACTTAGCCGCCCCGATGCTAGCAGGCGGTGCCCGAGGTCAAGTGTGGTGGCCATGGGGCCCCTCTAGTTGGGTGCCAACAGAGAGCCGGTGGGGGGCCCCCCCGTGAGCTGTGGCCAAAATAATGGCCAAACCGCGGCTCCCTTTAGCCGCTCTGCGCAACACAGGCGGGCCATTGTGCGCCCGTGGGGGGGAGGGGGGGGGGGGGGGGGGGGGGGAACAAGCAGAGCTCTGCTTGATAATTCAATCACTCTCTCCGGAGTTGTGCAGGACAGACCGGGCGCAACCTCTCAAAACCTCTCCCTCCCTCCCTCCCTCCCTCCCTCCCTCCCTCCCTCGTCTCCTCCATTAGGTAACTGTCCTATATCTTACAGATGCCGTCATTCATACCACTTATCAAAGGACAATAGAGGACTGATGCCTGTGAGACAGTCATTGACATTTGAATGTATGCGGCGCCGTGAGTTATGGCCGTGCAGAAAAAGGGCCATAAGACGATGGAGATGTGGAGCGTGTGTGAAGGGGGATAAAAGGAGGGAGACGGGGGTCAGCGTGGGAGCGGGTTGAGGGAAAGGATAGGAAAGCCGCAGAGAGGCGAGGAGAAAAAAAAAAAAAAAAAAAGGGGGTCCGTTCTTATCGCTTCGCCCTTGTCTTGACGTCCTCGAGGCGCCTCTGAAGGCAGCGGGAATGAAAGGCGCTCGCTGGCACATCAGAGGGATAGATTCAGATCAGGCGAGTGTTTACCCGACTGAGAGCCGCATGGCTGCTGGCGACGGCCCCTCTGAAGCCGTCACGGCCCGACTTAAAGCGCTCGCCGCTCACAATGCAGCAGCCGAGCTGCAGAGGAGGGCTTTCTCTGTGTGTGTGTGTGCGTTTGACCGTATGTGCATGCGTGTGCCAGTTGCTGTGCGTGTTTATGACAGATAGCATGTGTCCCTGGATGCCTAATAGAGTTTTGCAAAGCATTCTGCATTTCTGTGTGCACAAATGTGTGTGTGTGTGTGTGTGTGTGTGTGCAGAGCAGAAAATGGAGCCATCCTTCGGATTATGGGTTGACAGCTATTTGAAAAGGAGAGCCTGCGTTTGCATAAGCGGCCACGGAGGGAGGGGGGGGGGGGGTCTTATAGAAGGAAAGACGAGACGATAGAACAAGAGGCGTGGTAGCGGGCCGCGATCGCCGAAATCCGCTGGCTGCACGATCGGGGTCTCCTCAAACCAACCGACAAAGGCCACGAGCAAAGAGGGCGGCAGAGAGACGGCGATGTGGGGGGGTTGTGAGGGGGTGGGGGGGGGGGAGAAGGACAGAACGAGAGATGAAGCCAAAAAGGGAGCGAGGGAGACAGGATACGAGGGCCACAGGGCCAGAGAGGAGGGTGATGGGGGGCGTTTCTGCCTTCTTGTGGGAGCTTCTTTTGGCTGAGCGAGCTCGTGTTTTGGCGCTTGACGCTGGCACGAGACCCGAGTGCTGCCGAAGCCTGTGTGCGTGTGCGTGTGCGTTTCTCTATTCTCTTGGTTTGTCTCTCTCACGGCTTTCGCTTTCTCTTCTCTTTCTCAGCACCTTCAATCCGTACAGACGTTGGCGCAACCACGTGGAACTGCGGCCGGACGTCGTGGAGACGTCTGGTTCGGCCTCGCTGCTGCTGTGCGTCATTCGATCCGTTACCAAAGGGAGACTTTCGGCCGCGCTCAGCTAACGCAGCCCGTGTGTCACTCAATGAAGTTGTTACGTAAAGCGCCTCATAGCGGTTACATACTCCTCGCCGTCCCCGATAACGACAACCAGCTCCCCCCGAGGTCAAACGCTACGAGTGTCCTCCTCGCCGCCGCCGTCGTCGTCGTCGTCGTCGTGCTCGTGTACGCGGAGAGCGTGAGTTTCTGCCTCCCGTGGAGCGTAGCGTCACGCCTCCTTGATTCCCGCAAGCCGCCGGGCCGGAAACCAGCGTGCACACACACACTTTTTGCAACATTAGCATATCTGTGTTTACCTTTGGTCAGAGCTTCCCGCCACAGCGCAGGTGACACACACACACACACCGTGGGGAAAAAGACAATTAGGCGGCGGCGGCGGCGGCGGCGGCGGCGGCGAGCTGGCTCCATCCATGATGATCCCTGCTAAGGCCGCGCCGATGTAACGCTGCCGCGTTCCAGCCGCTGACCGACGGCGGAGGCTGTGATGATGATAACCGGATCAATACGTGGGCTGAATCCATATTCACACAGACGACCCTCGGGAAAACGAGGGGGGGGCACATGGGGGCACATTCCACCGGGGGTGGGTTTTGGGGCCGTGCGATCGACCTACGGTTAAATAATGAAGCCGCGGTGACCCGCAGTGAGCCGCGCTGATGGTTCTCTGGTCATGTGACGTGAAGACGGGAGCCGGGCGGCTGCAGAGAACCAGGGATCGAGCCTTCTGCTCCGCTGGCTCCGAAGAATCGCTCCATTGTGGTTTGCTAAAAAACAAACAAAGGAGGCCGAGGGAGACGAGCCGGAAAACAGGACGAGGAGGAGGAGCAGAGGAGGAGCAGAGGAGGAGCAGAGGAGGAGCAGAGGAGCAGCAGAGGAGCAGCAGAGGAGGAGCAGAGGAGGAACAGAGGAGCAGCAGAGGAGGAGCAGAGGAGCAGCAGAGGAGCAGCAGAGGAGGAACAGAGGAGCAGCAGAGGAGGAGCAGAGGAGGAGCAGCGGAGGAGCAGCAGAGGAGCAGCAGAGGAGCAGCAGAGGAGGAGCAGCGGAGCAGCAGAGGAGGAGCAGAGGAGCAGCAGCGGAGGAGCAGAGGAGGAGCAGAGGAGGAGCAGAGGGGGAGCAGAGGAGCAGCAGAGGAGGAACAGAGGAGCAGCAGAGGAGGAGCAGAGGAGGAGCAGCGGAGGAGCAGCAGAGGAGCAGCAGAGGAGCAGCAGAGGAGGAGCAGCGGAGCAGCAGAGGAGGAGCAGAGGAGCAGCAGCGGAGGAGCAGAGGAGGAGCAGAGGAGGAGCAGAGGGGGAGCAGAGGAGCAGCAGAGGAGCAGCAGAGGAGGAGCAGAGGAGGAACAGAGGAGCAGCAGAGGAGGAGCAGAGGAGCAGCAGAGGAGCAGCAGAGGAGGAACAGAGGAGCAGCAGAGGAGGAGCAGAGGAGGAGCAGCGGAGGAGCAGCAGAGGAGCAGCAGAGGAGCAGCAGAGGAGGAGCAGCGGAGCAGCAGAGGAGGAGCAGAGGAGCAGCAGCGGAGGAGCAGAGGAGGAGCAGAGGAGGAGCAGAGGGGGAGCAGAGGAGCAGCAGAGGAGGAACAGAGGAGCAGCAGAGGAGGAGCAGAGGAGGAGCAGCGGAGGAGCAGCAGAGGAGCAGCAGAGGAGCAGCAGAGGAGGAGCAGCGGAGCAGCAGAGGAGGAGCAGAGGAGCAGCAGCGGAGGAGCAGAGGAGGAGCAGAGGAGGAGCAGAGGGGGAGCAGAGGAGCAGCAGAGGAGCAGCAGAGGAAAACCGGGAGGCTTCATGAGCGCCGGCTCAGTTTGTATTCACGTGTGTCCTAAATGTCACCACGACTTTAAGTGCGAGCGGACGTTTTGCCAAATTCGCGGCGACCTTTGACCTCCAAAATCAAACCACTTCATCTTTCAGTTCAAGTGTTCACGAGAGTGGACGTTGAAAGGGGGGGGCCAAACGCCACGCGCACAGACACAGACACACACACACGTGTGCGCTGTGCACGCGGTCACGTGATCTTCTCCTCCAACCGACGCTCTGCAACACTGAAGTCCATCAAGTCCAAAGCTCGGCTCTATCTGACATTCTGTGAATTCCTCTCATCCAAGCCCCCAAAAACACACACTCTCTTCCTTTGTGTGTGTGTGCGCGTGTGTGTCGAGGGGGGGGGGGGGGGTTTGCGTCACAGGCGAAGGAGGCGCATGTGTTTCTGCTTTGTGAGTATTGTGTGTGTGTGTTTGTGCGAGTTGTGGAGGGAGGAGCAGGAGGAGGGCGAAGGTGCTGGTTGTGTCTGTGTGTGTGTGTGTGTGTGTCTGTCTGTGTGTGTCAGGAAGCTCCCCGGCGCTCCGGTGTTTACGAACAGGAAATGTGTGTCCGTGAGGAGTGTGACCTGACACACACACACACACACAGATATTCAGAATGACACGGAATGTGGTGGGAGTGGCAGTATTCGGGGGGGCGTGGCCTCTCGTATTGGGGAAGTTCCTCACTTCCCTCCACGCTGACACACACACACACACACACGTACGACTGTGTCTAAAAACCCATCTGATTAGCAGTCAGTCAGGGGGCATTTTTATACATTTATTTTACATTATAACCCCCCCACTATATGTTAGAGGAACATATTTCATTTACATGCTGAGATCCTGAAGGTCTGATTTAAAATAAACGAAAGATCTGTCGGCGCTGTGACATCATTGCAGTTTCTTTCTAGAACAGTTAAGTCAGGTTTAAAGAATCTTGACGTGAAACTGGGATTGGATGTTTGACTTGGTGAAAAACTGCCCATATGAGGTGTGACTTTTATTTATTTTGGTGCTTCGATCTGCCAGTCTGTCTTTCAGCATAATGAAATCCGCTGCAGGGGAAACTTTATAGAGTGAAGCGCATTGAAATGATCTCATCGCTTCACTTTCACTCCACATTCTTCTAGAAGCAAATTAAAGGAGCTTAAATAAACTTAAATAAAGATTAATACATGCAAATATTGTGCTGAGAATCCTTTTTTGTTTTATGTTTCCTTTACCTCCACCAGCGTTCCGGGCTTCTAAAAATCAATACAGACCAGATTCAGATGCGAATCCCACCTGAAGCTTTTGATGACGTGAAGCTCGGCTCGGAGGAGTGACAGCTGCATGTCCCGCCTCACATTCCTGTCATCTACGCTGACAGCCCAATACGTGTGTGTGTGTGTGTGTGTGCACGTAAATTAAGGACATCCATCAGCTACGAATGGAAACAGGATGAGAGGAAAGGCTCCTTTTACCGGCACAAACACACACGCGATGCAGCAAACACACACACACACACACACACACACACACACACACACACAGGCCTGCGGGGTACTTACTGGCTGGAGAGGGGGTGCTGTACCCGCTGATGGGCAGCCCCGCCAGGGCCGGAGGCGACAGGCTCCCCAGCATGTGGGGGAAGAAGTAGGAGTAGGTGGGCATGGGGAAGCCGCTCAGGTGGGGGTTGCCCTTCCCGGCCATGGCGGCTCGGTCCACCTTCCGGTCGACCGGACCACCGCCGCGAGGACGTGGACGAGCCGGACGGGAGTCAGTGCGGACTGCGGTAGCGGTTCAGTCCGCCGTAGGGACACTGCATGAGGAGATATTCCAAAAGCAGGCGAGGCGAAGTCGGAAAAGAAATCCTCCTTATGCTTTGGAAACTTGAGCCCCCGTGTCCTTAAAACGGCTGCTGTGGATGTCGGCGAGACGAGAAAAAAAGAATCCTGCTGGTTTGGTGAATGTGTGTGTCGAGCGTTGAGTTACTAAGGAAACAAAGCTAAAAAAGAGACGCGGCGTACAGAATAAAAGGACTGCAGAGAGTTCTATCCGCCCTCTCTCTGCAGGCTGAAAGGCCTTATTTGCGTCGGGGAGAACGGAAACTCTCCCCAACGCTCCTTATCTCCAAGGCGAAGGGGGAGCGCGGGAGGCCGAGGGCAAGTCCAGTCAGGAGCCGCCGACTTCGATGGCGGTGGTGGCGGTGGTGGGGGGGGTGGAAGGGGAGCGTAGACTCTCACTGTTCCGCTGCCGAGCGCTCCTCAGGAACGAGCCGCTCACATGATGCCGAGACAGAACCTCCTCCTCCTCCGGGCCTCCTCCCTGCAGAGAGAGAGAGAGAGCGTTTAGTGACAATCCTTCCCTGCGTGAGCTAAACGCTTCTTCTCTTTTGTAATTAATGGTAATGTCTCAGCTGAGATGTTGCAAAACAACCCCCCCCCCGTCCTTAATCACCTAATGGAGTGTTGAACCCGCAAAGAGAGCAGTGGGTGTGTGAAGTCTGGCCACAGCGTTGTGTGCACCAGCTCATTACCAGTGACAGCCCACAAGAAGTATGGGGGGGGGCAGGGGGGGGTAAATGAAGAGAGCGAAAAAATAAAAGAAAAACTTTGCTAATTACACCCGTCGCGGAGGCCAGAGGTGAGACCCACGGCGCCCGCCTGGGACCTCTGGAGATCTCTGCTGCCGGCTTAACTGGCAAATTAAGAGCAAGACGTGGACACAAACAGACAAGAGCGCCAGCGCACAACATCCCCCCCCCACACACACACACACACACACACACACACCAGGAGAACGTAATTATCATAAAGCAGAACACCAGCACCCACATGTATACAGAGTAAGAGACACAGCTTGCACGACTTCGGTGTCTTTCACCGCAATGACTCAGTCGCACGCACACACACACACACACACACACACACACACGCACACACACACACACGGAATGCACTGAAAAAGCTTGAGGAATGTGCCACCCTACCATCGTGGGGGGGGGGGGAGGGGGTCCGTGTGGTTGAACGAGATCAGTTCTTGGTCAAATACAATACAGAATACCGACCTAAAACCCCCCCGTGGAGAATTCATGCTTCCACTGGTACATTTATTCAACGTCCTCCGTCTGGACACCTGATCTGCACAGTCAGTAAAACTCATTTTCCCCGTGACATTGTTCCCGACCAACATCTTCACAGCGGCCCGGACCTCAAAAAGAAATCCCACCCAGCCGGCTTCGCTCCACCGTTACAGTCAAAGACTCGATACACCGACACCCGCATGTGTCGCGTGTATCAACGAGGCTCATGGGTGTCCAGTCAGTGTGTTCATCACACGGAGAGCTGATTTTATGGGCCCGGCCTTCTATTAGCCGACTCATTGTTATTGATCGCGCTCGCTCGTGGTTGCGGGCTGGACGGCGCGCTTGTGTTACACCGAAAAGGCTTTAATGGAATTTTTTTTTAAGGCCCAGGGGAGCTGGATTTAGGTTTTATTTGCCACCCATTAAACCCGAAGAAAACTTCGAAGGAAAGGCAGCAGACCAGCGACGGCCAATAAGATTTCATTTCTGGTTCCATAACACGGAGTAAAACCCCATTAGCATTATGAAATGTGGCCCGGGTACCCGGCACACTGCCGCCTTCATGTAAAATGCATCGGCAACTGTCAAAATGTGCCACTGAAATGATGTAAAGCCATATATATATTTTAATGCAACGCCCAGAGGCCACAGGAGCCGAACCGGGTGTCTCAATGAGTGGAACCCACTTCCTCCTCCACCACCGTCATTACCTGCAAGAGGCCCTTTCTGAGCGATGAGCAACACCGGCCATTACGGCGCACTTACACCGGCAGCGGCGCCTGTTGTTGTTCGCCGTGAAAGAAAATGTGCGGCCGCGGCGCTTTTCCTTTTATTTTATTTTGGAATGGAAGAGAACAGACGAGTGGCACGAAGTGGCCAAGAACGAGACGTGAAAGCGCATCTAATTTTAAACACGTGGCAAACACCGGATCCGCAAACACCGATCCTACAAACGCGTCACCCGGCAGATAGATACGTGCTATAGATCCGGCACATTAACACGTAAGTACCTCCTTGTCTCAGCTCACTGTCTCTCTCAAAAGGCAAGAAGACGGTGAGACACTTATCGGGTATGACGCATGTGTTCCACACACAAGGTCACCGGTACGGAGAGGAGGACAGCAGCTTGCACGGTGCCGTACTTCTGCTGAGATAGAGGTGCTAAAGCGCTAAGAGGACGGACAAGACATTTCTCATACGTACGGGCATTAAGAAATGGGGGCGTGGGAGGAGGGGGGGGGGGGGCGTGCACTTGCTTTCACGGCACTTGCGGCAAAATAACGGAGAAGCGGCCCGTCGTAGTCTGGGAACAGGAATAGATTGCGTAGGTTGAAAGGGTGAGGCAACGGTGCGTCCTATAGGGGGGTCCAGGACCTGCTGCTGCAGGGGGGGGGGTGTATGTGATCACTTACAGTAGGGGGGGGTGAGGGGGGGGTAAACAGACAATCTGGGTCACTTGGTCTTATCCGTGTTTGACGTGTAACAGGCAGAGAGAAGGAAAGGGTCGGAGGTCACGAGGCACAAGACGCTCTAATTGGCTCTGACAGCGAACGTGGAATTAATAATTGCAAAAGGCACCGCGGGGTCGAGGGAGCCGGGGGTGGAGGGGGGGCTGGTGTGTGCATAAGAAGACACACAGGTCCGTCTCAACGTACACACAGTTCAGCGCACACCTCAAAAGGGTCAAAAGAGAATCTGAAGTGGAAACACGCACACGCGTGATCTGCACGTCTCCTGATGGCCGATGATCTGTGTGAGTCCGGCGAGGAGACATGGACGTGTTAGCGTCTTCCTCTCTGGAGGACGCCCCCCCAAAACAGCGGCGAGCGGCAGCGCAAGCAGGACGCGCTGTACGTTTCATGAGTGGCAGCAGCGTGGGTGGATGTCGGTGTCGAAAGTGACGTGTGACATTGCGGTGCATCTAAGAGCGCGCGTGTGTGTGTGTGTGTGTGTGTGTGTGTGTCGGTGATATAAGTGCGAGGCAAACAGGGGCCTAAAACACGGCCTAATGCCTGAGCGTGTGTGTGTTGTGTGCGGTCACGCATACCGGCTGTGTGTGTGTGTGTGTGTGTGAATGTATATCTGCCTCCGTCATTTCCTGAATTGCATCTGCATGTTATATCACTGCCCTGGGGGGGCGGGTGAGGGGGGGGGGGGGGGTCCTGCCGTACGCTGCATTTGCTGCACATTAGTTGCTCGGGTGGGATCGGTTTAGCACAAGGGCTGCGGGCAGAGGGACACTTTAAGACGTGGATTATTCATAACACAAAGGTAATGTAAGGAGAGTGAGAAGCTGCTGCAAGTCAAAGCTACGCTTCCCTCACGCGTGTGCAAAGTAGCCCCAATGTACCAGTCACATGCAGTCACTATATCTTGAGATGTCTAATACAAACGTGCAAATGTAGCGGTCAACCACACTCGCTCTCAGCAAAGGACGAGACGACCTTTGTTATCTCCTTTTGTCCAAAACATTCATCTAACGCCACCGCAGTGCAACAGAGTACTTCCTCCTCAGCGCCACTCGGACTCGCAGCGAGGCGAGGGACTGCTGAGGGAGGGGGGTAAAAGGGTGCTAAGTGCACATCCAAGGTGGCCAGAGCGCCGCGCCCCCCCCCCCCCCCCCCCCGCCCCCCCGCAGGGCGAATCCGCTCGTCAGGTTGGGTGACATTCATTCTGCCTCACCTCAGAAAGGTCAGCCTTTAATTATCTCAAATGCCAGCAAGCAGAACACCTGCAAGAAACGGATGAGCTCCGTGTGCGTGTGTGTGTGTGTGTGTCTGTCCGTGCAGAACTGGACCATCTGCCCACCTGCACGCACACGGACCCACGTTCATGCAAAGCGCGACAGGTGCGCGGCCGCGCGCCCGCTAGCCGTGTCGGCCAAAGTCAATAGGAAAGAAAAAGCTACAACTAAAGTCGCCCCCCCCTCCTCCCCCCCCCCCGACCCCTTGAATGGAGCGGATAGGGAGGGTTGAACCGCGGCTTTCTAAGAACGCCCGTGTTAAAAATAGCCCCCGCGTGCAGCTCAGGGCGACAGATTATAGCCGCCAAGATCACGGGGGCGGGGCTTCTGCTGACGGGGGGGGGGGGGGTCGGATCCGCTGGTGGGCTGATTGGGCCTGAGAGCGAGCTGCATACGGTACCTGTGTGAGAATAGTCGCTGTTGGTTGGAGAGACAGAAGGCGATGATCGGGGGGGAGCAGGGGGGGGGGGGGGGGGCAGGAGGGGGCGGGGCAGGAGGGGGCTTCCCTGCGTTCATGTTTCTTTAAGGCCATTTTTTTGTACTCGCTGTGAGAAAACATGGAGGGCCGGTCCCTGTTGTTTACACAGCTGGCTCCATGGAAAGGATTGCTTAATATGAAATAAGAGGAGAGCGGGGGCCGGGGGGGGGGAGACAAGGGAAGAGAAGAAGGCACAGAGCCAGATATGGGAGTGTGTGTGTGTGGGGGGGGGGGGGGGGGGGGGCTAAGTGTCCTCCACACTGTGGGACGGGGAGGAGGAGGAGGAGGAGCAAAGCCAGCATGGAGCAGAGGTTCCCTTGTGGCGAGGGAGTCATGCCTCCCCCGCGGTCTGGGGGCTGCAGTGTCCCCCTCATCCCACCCCCCACCTCTCCCCCAAAACAGCCCCCCGGTAACGCTGCGGTAGCATCTTGTTTTCCTCACACAGAAAGCTCAGGCTGTAAAAGGTTCTTTGTTGCTTGGGTTTGTTTGAAGAAGAACAGAAACATCGTGTCCAGTGACCATGGGGCCATTTAGGACCAACGAGTATCAGGGCAACACAAACGTGACGTCGGGCGTTTTTGTGATAAAAAGGCTCAAAAATCTCAAATTATCAGCAAGCAAAACCAAATGTATTCATCAAGTACGTCAATGGAAATAGAAAAGTTTTATATAATGAAAAAGAAAAGCGAAGGACGACCTTCATCGTGAGCAGCAGACAGAGGAGCTCATTGTGAAGCAGACGTTCTTCATCGCTGTGACGCTACTCTTCTTCTCTACTGGCAGGTTACATAATGACGCACTGTTTTCTACAAGCTGAGTGCGTGTGTGTGCGTGTGCGTGTGTGTGCGTGTGCGGCTCCTTCGCTTCACTTCCAACCCAGTTTAGTGGGAAGGAACCTGGCACAAATAACGGCCGTGTATCTGAGCAGGACTCCAACCGACTCACCACACCCTACAACCCGCTGACACGCACACACACACACACACACACACGCACTAACCAGCTGTGCGTGTGCGCGTCGGCCCATAACGTCGCACCGATCCAGGACATCAGCCAAACAAAAGTTACGCAAAACATTCTGGCACAGTTCAGCGCGGGAGATGTGGCGATACGAGAGCGAGTGACGCACCGAGGCCGAGGGCCTCTTCCTGTTTACGCCGCCGCTCGCCCGCTCTGAGGATCAAACCAAATCTGCTCCTCCGAGCGGGTGCGTGACCTCCTGAAGAAGAAGAAGAAGAAGAGGGGGAGGGAGGGGGGGAGTGAGGGGGGAGGTGGGGGTCCTCCGGCCCGCTCAATGGCCTAAATAAGGAGGCGGCCACTCGCGGCACCGAGCGCAGTTCATCGAGCTTCCTCTGTGTGTGACACTCGAAACTGTGTGTGAGGGTGTGTGAATGTGCCGTTACCCAACACGCGTGTGCATGTGTGTGTGTGTGTGTGTGTGCGTGCGCGTGTGTGAAGCAGACAGCTTAATTGTCGCTGTGTTTCCAGAGGGGCTGTTAGACGCTTGTTTGCAGAACGCTGAACTCAATTACGTGGATGATGGCGGCGTTGTGTTTGTGAGCACGTTCCCGGGGTGGGATTGTGGTGGGAAGGACGTTCTGTTTGATGAGTCCCATTAAGACACGGTGTCCTGGTCCTTCGTCAGGTGATCTGGATGGAGCTGATCGCCGTGGTGACGTGAGGATCCAGGACTCCTGAGCAAACCATGCTTCCCCAGAAGGAAGCGGGGGGGCTGCCGATGCAGCAGCAGCAGCGGCAGCATGTGAGCGCTTACGTTGTCGTGTGCGTTTGTGTGTATATCAAACAGAGGATGGGGGGGGGTGATGTGGTCAGGGCAGAAAGACACGGGTGAGTACTATCCACGATAAGCATGACCTCACACGTGATCTCATACGTGTGCACGTAGTCCTCAGCAGCAGGCGCAGATCACTTGAACGGAGAGACACAAAAATACAAACAAGAACCCCCCAACCCCCCCCCCCCCCCTCACTTCCTACCGCAGCGCTCCCTCTCATGGGCACACACACACACACACACACACACACACGAACACACACACACTCTCAACCTCTGTACCCGCGCTTGCTCTCCAGGAGCCATAAAACATAAAACTCCCATTTAAAATGCATGGGCTCCATAAGCTTCCAGACCTTTCTATTAACTCCGTTGTAGTGTAGCTGCTGACGGCAGGAATGCTGCTTTCCATTAGGACAGAGGGGGGGGGGGGGACGGGGGGCTGCAGGGGGGGAGGAATGAGTGGAATGACAGAATTTACTCTTTTTTTTCTTCATTTTGCAATCTGATGCCGGCGAGTTTGGGCACGTGGGGGCAGTGACTTCAACATGTAGGCCTGCATAAGTATAAATAACAGTGTGTGTGTGTGTGTGTGTTTGTGCATCAGCCTGTGGCTGAAATGTAATTGATTCAAGTGTTTCTGGGAGATTTTCCCCAGTGTCCTAAGGTGCTCACCAGATGACTATTGATTGGTTAATTGATTGATTGACATCCGGCTGACAGCGAGTCAACAACATCATCACTCTTCATATGGACCCACACACACACACACACACACACACAGGCTTATCCTCTCATCAGCTCCAACTTTACACAGACGGTTTCCTCCTCACAGTCTTTGAGGAACTTCCACCATGTTTATACGTCTCATACACGAGTTTCTCTTCCATTGTCCGACATCACATCGTATCATTAGTATTTTCCTCAGCCTTTACCAGCCAACCTGCTCTCTGATGCCACCACGGAAAAAAACCTCCACACTGTCATAGCAACTAAAAATGAATTGTGACTATTAACCGCGGAAAGACGCAATGGCTGATTTCACTCGACTGAACCACCCTCCTCACCTCAAGCGCCCTTGAGCAAAACACCGAAACACCTGCACTCGATGCGAACATCTGCTTAATGTCGTTGAATTAAAATGTAAATGAGGTTTCGGATGGTTGGGCAGATCTTCCACATGTTAGTGTGCATCTCTTCTCGGTGGCACTATTCCCTCTCCTCAGCGCCGCCTCTCCTCAGCGCCGCCCCCCCCCGCCCCCCCGCCGCGCGCGTGGAAGTCAAACGTGGACTATGAACGCTAATGAGCGAGCACCTCAAGTGCTGGTGACACTTAGGAACCGGGCCCCTTTGATGGACCGCGCGGACGCCGCCGCCGCCGCTGCTGCTATTTCAATTAACCGCCGACGCCGCGTAGTGACGTATGGGAAGTGACACGTGAGCGGCGGCCCCTCCCCCTTTAATGGCCCCCGACAACAGCAGTTAACAGGGGAAAGTCAAATGATGATGTAGGTCCCGTCCAAAGGGGCGAGTAACACCTGGGCTGCTACATCTTAATGCACTGCTGCCACCGGGATGAATCAGCTCCACATATATGGGGGGGTGGGGGGTGGAGGGGGGGGGCAACTGAAGGCCGCTAAGAGCAGCCGCTGTCAGTCTCACATTAACCTTGAGAAGAGCCAGGGGACCGTGTTAGCCCCGCTGACCTCACACACGCACACGCTTCCTGCTACGTCCACATGTGTGGCTGAAGGATGCGTCTGTGTGTGTGTGTGTGTGTGTGTGTGTGTGTGTGTGAGCGCTAGTATGTCCACCCCTTTTCTTTTCCCCGAGTCTTATGGGCACCATCAGTGGGATTAAATCAGTCCATCACAGTAACCCCATATGGGCTGTCTGCGCGCGAGGTGAAATCACCTCGGCCCCTCCTGCTGCCCCCGGGGGGGGGGGGGTTCAAGTCCACCAGGACCCATAACAGCACTCGCCCCGCTCACTGTGTGTACACGGACCTGCACACGGCGAGAGTGGGAAACGGCACACGCGTGGCAGAAAGGGTTTCCTATCCGAGACCAGACCAGACCTGGACTTGTGCGTCAATCCACCTGAAACCGTGAACAACGTCTTGTATTCGCAGAAGAAACGTTCAACAAATTCATTCCTCGTAGCACAAACCGCTGAAATGGCAAACAAATGTCCGTGTGGCGCTCCGTGAAGCTGGTGGTGCGTTTCTGTGTTGAGGCGTGACTCGGCGGGCCGATGTCCATCTGTTTCCAGTCAACTTCCAGGAAGAAGTTGACTGGAAACAGTCAACTTCTTAAAAAGGGAGACGGGCTTCGAGGAAGAGACGGGGGGGGAAAAACGAGGAGCATTTTTAAGATTAAAATGGTTGGAATGGCGCCCTGGGAGAAGGAGCAAAATGTCACACCGCGGTGAAATTGTCTGTTGTTTTACTCTGTGGGGCATTTTGTCTTGTCATTTACGGTTTTATTTTGAAATAATAACTCCTCTCGTTTCAGGTCACTTACCCTTCCTCATGTGTCACCAGTCTGATTGTCTTCCCTGATTCCTGATTGTGTCCACCTGTTCCCCATTCCCCTCCATGTGTATTAATAGTCTGCGTCTCCCTTTGTCCTGTGCCAGTGTGTTCGTCATTACCCATGTGTTCTACCTCGTTCTGCCACGTCACAGGTTCCTTTTTGTTGTTATTCAGGATCTTCGATCGGCCCAGTGCCTTCACCTCCACGCAGGTTGTTTTTTGGTTTTGCTTAAGTTTTGTATTCCTAGGTTAGATGCAACATTAATCTTTCATAGTTCTTTGTTTTTCCTCCTATAAGGAGTGATTTTGTTTTGAGACGTTGCCTCCGTCAATAGAGTGCGTTGGTTACTTTGATAAATTTAAAAGCCTTTTGTTTTCCTCCTAGAGCGGAGTGATTTTGTTTTTTGATAGTTTTATAGCCACACTTCTTCCTGGTTTATTTTATCGGAAGAAGTGTGACCTAGGATAATTTCATAGCCCGCTTTAGACTCTGTCTGGAGGACCTTCGCTGCATAAATAAAGATCTCCTTTCCTACCTGAGAACCCTGCGCCTGCTTCCTATCTTCCTCACGGGCTGACAGTACACACTGGCCCGTATGGAAGCAGCAGGGGAGGACCTTCTCGCGCAGGCCCTAGCCTCTCAGGGGGAGCGTCTCTTCCAGCAGGAAGAGCAGATGACTTCACTGAGCCAGGGACTCAGAGGCCTGGCCCGTAGTCAGGAGGACTTCAAGGCTGCTGTTTTTGACCAGATAGGGGGTCTCGCGGGTCAGCTTCAGCAGCTTCTCAGAGGTTCTGAGAGGAGGGACCCGGCACCTCCTGCACCTGAACCTTCGCCCCCTCCCACCTTCCCCTACGCAGGAACTGGGGTTCGGCTGGCACCTCCCGAGCGATATACGGGAGACCATGGACAATGTAAGGCATTTCTCATAGACTGCGACATGCATTTTGAACTCTCGCCTCAACACTTCCCCACAGATCGAGCCAAGGTGGCTTACGTAGTCTCCCACCTGTCGGGAAGGGCGAAGGCGTGGGCCGTCGCAGAATGGGAAAGCGGATCCTCAATCTGCGACTCCATTCAGGATTTTAAAGAAGGGCTCCGAAAAACTTTTGATCCGGTCACAACAGAGCGAGAACGGGCAAGAGAGCTCAGTGGGCTGAAGCAGACAAGAGAATCCGTCTGTGACTACGCCATTCGCTTCAGGACTTTGGCGGTGCAGAGCGGCTGGAATACCACAGCGCTTTATGACGTCTTTCTTAAAGGATTGGCTGCGCCCATCCAAGAGCGATTGCTGCCTCTGGACCTTCCTCCAGACCTGGACTCCCTCATCGCCCTCGCTATCCGAACGGATAATCGGCTCCTGGAATTTAGGGCTCTCCAGGGACAACGCCTGGACGCTCCACATCGCTCACAGCACTACCCCGCCCTCTCCGGGTGGGCTCCCGGCCGGGCGCCACCAGATCAGCGCCGGTCTTCTTCCCCGGTTGGCGGAGACGAACCTATGCAGCTGGGTGGTGCTCGGCTCACCCCGGAAGAACGGCAGCGCCGATTGAGGGAAGGTCGGTGTTTCTACTGCGGGGAGCTCGGTCACCTGGTAGCCGCATGTACGGCCAAGACGCCGTGGTTAGGCAACCGACCCACGGCTCCAGGCTCATCGACACGGGTTTTGACCTCCATTAAGGTACAACACAACACCACAGTCATGACGTTGGATGTTTTAATTGACTCAGGGGCTGACGAGAGCTTAATGGACTGGGGACTAGCAAACAGACTGGGGTTAAAGACAAAGACTCTCGCACGTCCCATCAGGGCTAGTGCTTTAAGTGGGGAAGCATTATTCACCATCACACATGTCACTGAGCCTGCTGTACTTTCCATAGACAATCACACAGAACTGATGAATTTTTTTTTGTTTCACTCACCGACAAGCACCCTAGTACTGGGATTCCCATGGCTTGTTCGCCACAACCCCCACTTAGACTGGCCTACGGGCAAGATCATGGGATGGGGAAAAGACTGTGAAGGGAATTGTTTGCGGGAGAAGCCTCACCGACCCATCACCACTTTAATAAACACTGTTTCTGCTCACCCCGTCGCAGAGCCCCAGTACCCAGATCTGACCTCCGTTCCCCCCTGCTACCATCATCTCAAGGAGGTCTTTAATAAAACAAAGGCCACGTCTCTCCCTCCACATCGACCGTATGACTGCGTCATCGAGCTCATCCCCGGCTCCACCATTCCTAAGGGTCGCTTGTATTCTGTGTCGGGACCCGAACGTCAGGCGATGACTGAGTACATTGATGCATCTCTGAAATCGGGGCTCATCCGGCCGTCATCGTCACCTGCGGGTGCCGGGTTCTTTTTTGTTAAAAAAAAGGATGGGTCTTTGAGACCATGTATAGACTATAGTCCACTTAACAACATCACAATAAAGAATCGCTACCCACTTCCCTTGATGACCTCTGTTTTTGATCAGCTCCAGCAGGCCACAGTCTTCACAAAACTGGACTTGCGCAACGCGTACCATCTGGTCCGAATAAGAGAGGGAGACGAGTGGAAGACTGGGTTCAATACACCGAGCGGTCATTACGAATACTTAGTCATGCCTTTCGGCCTCACCAATGCTCCTGCCGTATTCCAAGCCATGATTAACGATGTCCTCAGAGATTTTCTTGACCACTTTGTTTATGTTTACCTCGACGACATTTTAATCTACTCACCAGATCTAGACACACACAAACGCCATGTACACCAAGTCCTTGAACGTCTTCTCTGCAATCACCTGTATGTGAAAGCAGAGAAGAGTGAGTTTCATGCCGACACCATCTCCTTCCTGGGTTTTATTGTAGCCCCTGGAAGAGTCCAGATGGATCCGGCTAAAGTAAGCGCGGTGGCTGAGTGGCCTACGCCCGATAGCCGCAAGAAGGTTCAGCAATTCCTGGGGTTTGCTAACTTTTACAGGCGGTTTATCAGAGGCTTCAGCGCGATAGCTGGTCCCCTTCACGCCCTGACATCCCCCCAGGTGCGGTTCAACTGGTCCCCAGATGCAGAGGAGGCGTTTCAGAACCTCAAGTGTCGCTTCACCTCGGCGCCCATCCTTACTCTGCCAGACCCACAGCGCCAGTTCGTGGTAGAGGTTGACGCTTCCAATGAGGGGATCGGGGCCGTCTTATCGCAACGGTCAGCGGCCGATGGCAAGATGCACCCCTGCGCCTTCTTGTCCCGGCGACTAAACTCTGCACAGCGGAATTATGACGTGGGCAACCGGGAGCTGCTAGCGGTCAAGGTGGCCTTGGAGGAGTGGAGACATTGGCTGGAGGGGGCACAACATCCGTTTATCGTGTGGACAGACCATAGGAACCTCGAGTACATCAAACAAGCGAAGAGACTAAATTCACGCCAGGCCAGGTGGGCATTGTTTTTCAACCGCTTTTGCTTCACCTTGTCTTACAGGCCGGGGTCCCGGAATGTTAAACCAGATGCCCTGTCACGCATCTACGACCCGGAACCAGTGGCCAAAAAACCAGAACCCATCCTTCCACAGAACTGTGTGGTTGGAACAGTTTCCTGGCCGATAGAACAAGAGGTGAAGCGTGCGAATGGGGGGGCGCCTCCACCTCGTGGGTGCCCAGAGCATTGTTTGTTTGTTCCAGTGGAATTGCGCCCAAACGTGATTCGGTGGGCCCACACCTCGCTGCTCACCTGTCATCCAGGAGTCCGGAGAACAATGTTCGCCATATCTCAGCGGTTCTGGTGGCCATCCATGGAATCAGGGGTCCGGGAATACGTCGACGCATGTCCGGTCTGTGCTCGGAACAAAACGGCCACCGGGGCACGCATGGGACTGCTGCAACCCCTACCCATCCCATCCAGGCCGTGGTCGAACATTTCGATGGACTTCATCACGGGGCTCCCGGCTTCAAAAGGTAACACCACGATTTTAACCGTGGTGGATCGCTTTTCCAAGATGACACATTACATTGCCTTGCCTAAGCTACCTTCAGCTAAAGAGACTGCCCAAATCATGATGCAACACATCTTTAGAATTCACGGATTTCCCAAGGACATCGTGTCAGACCGGGGGCCCCAGTTCATCTCACGGTTCTGGAGGGAGTTCTGTCAGCTCATCGGTGCCACAGCCAGCCTGACTTCAGGTTACCACCCGGAGGCCAACGGCCAGACCGAACGGCTCAACCAACAGCTGGAGACAAGCCTCCGATGCCTGGTGTCACAAAGACCGACGGCGTGGAGCTCCTATCTGGCCTGGGCGGAATATGCCCACAACACGCTGCCCACCTCTGCCACAGGTCTCTCACCCTTCAAGTGTGTATACGGTTACGAGGCTCCTGTATTTTTTTACTCTGAGCAGGAAGTTGTAGTTCCCTCCGCCCATGCCCTGGTTCGTCGCTGTCATCGCATCTGGGCCGCCGCCCGTCAAGTGCTCATCAGACAGGGGGACAGAGTAAAGAAGGCAGCCGACCGAAGACGCCGTCCCGCACCAGAATACAAACCGGGACAACGGGTTTGGTTATCAGCCAAGGATCTGCACCTCAAAGTCCCTTCCAAAAAACTAGCACCGCGGTTCGTTGGGCCCTTCCCCATTTCCAAAGTAATTGGCCCCGCTGCCGTCCGTCTCCGTTTGCCCAGGTCAATTCGGGCGTACCCCACATTCCACGTCAGTCAGGTCAAACCCACCAAGGAAAGCCCCATGGTTCCTATCGCTGAGCCCCCGCCGCCACTGGAAGCAGCCGACGGAGGCTTACTCTATAAAGTCAAGAGACTATTGGCCGTACGCAATAGAGGCAGGGGTAAACAGTATTTAGTGGACTGGGAGGGATACGGTCCTGAGCACAGACAGTGGGTCCCGCGGCGCCACATAGATGACCCTTCACTTATTCAGGACTTTTACAGAGACCACCCTGAGCTACCTGGACCGTCAGGTGTCGGTCCTAGAGGGGGGGGTTCTGTCACACCGCGGTGAAATTGTCTGTTGTTTTACTCTGTGGGGCATTTTGTCTTGTCATTTACGGTTTTATTTTGAAATAATAACTCCTCTCGTTTCAGGTCACTTACCCTTCCTCATGTGTCACCAGTCTGATTGTCTTCCCTGATTCCTGATTGTGTCCACCTGTTCCCCATTCCCCTCCATGTGTATTAATAGTCTGCGTCTCCCTTTGTCCTGTGCCAGTGTGTTCGTCATTACCCATGTGTTCTACCTCGTTCTGCCACGTCACAGGTTCCTTTTTGTTGTTATTCAGGATCTTCGATCGGCCCAGTGCCTTCACCTCCACGCAGGTTGTTTTTTGGTTTTGCTTAAGTTTTGTATTCCTAGGTTAGATGCAACATTAATCTTTCATAGTTCTTTGTTTTTCCTCCTATAAGGAGTGATTTTGTTTTGAGACGTTGCCTCCGTCAATAGAGTGCGTTGGTTACTTTGATAAATTTAAAAGCCTTTTGTTTTCCTCCTAGAGCGGAGTGATTTTGTTTTTTGATAGTTTTATAGCCACACTTCTTCCTGGTTTATTTTATCGGAAGAAGTGTGACCTAGGATAATTTCATAGCCCGCTTTAGACTCTGTCTGGAGGACCTTCGCTGCATAAATAAAGATCTCCTTTCCTACCTGAGAACCCTGCGCCTGCTTCCTATCTTCCTCACGGGCTGACACAAAAGCACGATCAGACGCGGCAATGACCTCATTTTCTGCCAGCTATTGCGGCGAGGGGGGAGAGATCAAAGGGGGTCAGCGCGGGAGAGGGACGGCGAGGCCGACATCCCCGCGTCTCGGCGATGGACAACTTTGGTCACCCGGTTTTGTTCCGTGATGGTTTCGGAGAGCGGTTCGCATCGTGCATTTCAGGAAACACGAGAAGTCCGGAACGTCTCCCAAGTCCCTCGCCTTCTTGGCGAGCATGTTTCCCGATGCGAGAGGGGCGGAGGCCAGGTGGGCATCCGCACTGCACCTTCGTGCCGTCCCGCCTCCCGTTGGTCCAAGGCCGGACCTAATAGCCAAGCCCTGTCTTCCACCATCCCCGTCCGACCGTCCCGGACACGGACACGGACACGGACACGGACACACACACACACACACACACACACACACACACACACACACACACACACACACACACACACACGCCGGTCTATGACGGTGCAAAGAGCTTTTAAAGAGAGCTTACATTTGTGCTTGAGTGGTCGGAACATTGTGTGCAGCCTCCTCTCGCGGCGAGCGGACCGGTGGGATATTTTTAGAAAGCCGTCGACTATATCGTCCCCCCCAACGGGTGTAATCGTATTATGCGAGGGGGGGGGGGGGTGCTAAAAGCCTTGAGTTGGGAAAGCGCGTCACTGGAGGAAACAGGCTGTTATGGTTCCTGAGAGCGAGGAGCTCAGAAGTAAAGAGCGGAAGGATTAGATAAAGAAAACGAAACAAACGTAACGTACAAACTGAGGCATGCGAGAAAGGACGAATCAGTGAATAGGACGGCAGACGGGGGGGGGGCGAGATGCAAAGTGAGCATTCGGAGGCCCGGCCGCGGTGACGGGGGTCTTGGTATCGGCAGCTCTGAAGGTTGGAGGCGATGATAGATGAAAGACTGAACCTTAATCAGAAGGATGCCCGGGGCATTTTCAGGGAGGTAAACAGGTCAATCAGTCAAGCCCCCCCCCCCACACTCTCTCCTCGGCACATGACCACTTCTGACACTGGCACGCCATTCGTCTCTTTCCCATCAGCACCTCGCCTCTGCCCCCCCCCCCACACAAACCCTGCTTCACATCTTCTCAACCATCCAAACCCCCCCCCCCCCCCCCCTCCGTATACCTTCAGACGGAGCCCACCATCACACGAAGGGGGGCTCGAAGATCAAAGCGCTCCGTCAGCCCATTTAATACCTCGCAGCACCGTGCGCCATAAAACTATGAGGGGGGAGGAGAGCGTTCGGCTACTACTCATACGCCCCCCCCCCCAACTCCCACCCCCACCAGCCCGTATCACAGGAGGGAGACACTCACTCATACTCCGGGAAAAAAAATTAAAATAACTTGAAATAAACCGGGTCGACATGAGATTGAGGCGAAGGCGAACGAGAGAGGGAGAGAGGGAGAGAGGGGGAGAGAGAGGGAGAAGCCGGGCTTCATGCATTGTTCTGGTGTCCCAAAGGTTTGTTTATTAAAATGACCACGTCCTGCTGCCAAGCAGCTCGAGGCTTCAGGCCTGCATGAAAACCAACCATGTGTCACTGCACGCCGG